>NC_089874.1:104030833-104392500 GCF_040182565.1 Anser cygnoides | reverse complement strand
ATGGAAAAGTTAAAAAATTTAAAACAAACAAACAAACAAACAAAATTCAGTAGTAGAAAAACCTACTGATATATGCTTTTAAAGAAACTCTAGATATCTTATGTAAATTAGCATAACTCCATGTACTGGGTCTGGCTGGGATGTTAACTTTCCCTGCAGCTTTTTTCCCTTTAGTTAAATTGTTTAATTAATAATAATCTTTCCTTAATAATTATTTTTTCCCTTTAATTAAATTACCCTTATCTCAACCCATGAGTTATTCTTTCATTTACTTCTTCCCCTCCTCTTCTAAGGAGGGGGAGTGAGAGAGTAGTTGTGGTGGAGTTCAGCTGCTTAGCAAGGTAAAACCACCACACTCCAGTGAATTAATTCCCTCTGCCACCAGTTACCAGCTTGGTAAGTGACTTTTTAAAAATTGTTATCAGTTATGACAACCAAAACAATGCCATCAATATTTAATTTTAAAAAGTGGTGTTTTTACTCATCTGGGCAGCTGAACTCCACCACAACTGCTCTATCCCTCTCCCTCCTTCAAGGGAATAGGAAAATGTGATTTTGTCTTGTGATTTTGTCCATGAGCTCAGTGGTATAACTGTATGCTTCAACCCATCTGCTTCTGATGAATATGCACAACTAGTTTTTCCAGTCCTGAAGATCGGGTTTAATGCACGATAGAGTTTTTGCATTTACCTGTATGCACAGTAACCTTCACTGGGAATTTTTCTGGCTATGCCCAAAATTTTAGGAATGGTCGCATGGCAACTCAGGGTAAGCCCAAAAGAGGTGCAGAGCAGAAAATGGAATATAATCATAGAATCACAGAATCATTTCAGTTGGAAAATACCTAGAAGATCATCAAGTCCAATCATCAATCTGACCAACCAAGTCCTGTCACTAAATGATGTCCTTTAGTGCCCTGTCCACACGTCTCTTAAATACTCCACCACTTCCCTGGACATCCCATTCCAATACTTGACCACCCTCTGTGTGAAGAAATTCTTCCTAATATGCTAGACCTTTCCTAGCATAACTTGGAATATACAATGGGAATCCATTTTTGTGTTTTCTAACATTCCAAATAAACAATCTGTTTTTGTTAGTATTACCTTCACAATATTTTTCCTTTAAGGCTTCTCTGTGCTACATACATGTAAATACATACACACAGACTTAATGTAAGATTTTCTGTTGAAATCTTTATTAGCTAAAAAGCTTTGGAGCTTCCATTGTCTCATGGTCTGAAACAGGGTACAGGATAGTTATACACAGTTCTGAGAAAGCCTAGAGCTTTTAGGGCAACTTTCTAGCATTTGTTTTACAGCTATGTGAAGCAGCTAGACTTGGGGCCCTGAAATGTTCTCAGTGGTTTTAATTTAGTATAACATTCTCAAAATTAGGAGTTGTAAATATTTGTAATTGTCTGAAAATTTGCAGCAGTTGAAATAAAGTACTCATTAAACCTAGTTTTCCACTCCAGTTATCTTTGTTTTCTTTTTCCCTCAGGAATCTTCATTTTCTCCTGACTGGTGGAAGCAGTACTAAATTTTTGTAAGACAATTGCTATATAAAAATGCATATATATTTGACATTATTTTTTTATTTTCTCTGCAAGTTATCAGAAGTGATCTGAAAATTATTTTTTATATTTCTATGGAAATATAATTTTACATTATTTATGTATTTTAATATAAAACAATTTGAATGCTTTATGCATGTGTTTCTTTTTCTGAAATACAAGTAGATCCCCAGAAGATAAGCACATGTATAAACATAGCATGATTTTGTTCTAAAGCTATTTATTTAAAGGCTCTGAAAATACAATAGTGTAGTTTGAAAAAAGAACACATCTCTTAGACACAGATTCTTACATTTTTTTGTAAAAAGAATAAACAAAACCTTGTGCAACATATCCTTAGCTTCATATTTATAGAAGTAGAAGCAGAGCCACTTAACGATCTCTAAAGATCAACCAAGAAGTGCCTAAGGGAGTAGCACATTTTCTGTCAAAAGGCTTTGGACTTGATTCTTTTCCTGCTTATTATATCCAGAACCATAATTTGGCACCTCACCCATTTAAATTATATGTAGTTAAAATTATTTATTTAATTAATTGTATATATAAATTTAATTGAATTAATTAATTATTTAAAGGTGCTTTTAAAAGGAATGTGAAATAACTAGCATTATCATCAGACTGGTACCTACTGTTGGCCTGAAAGAAATACTGAACTAACAATATCCCGTATACAGGGAGGCATTTCTTTCAAACCTCTACTGACAACAGGTCTTTCAAAAACTAAATAAAAGTCATTGTTAAGAGCTAGTGATGTTGCTGTCCCTTATTTCTCCTACATAAATTTGCATACAAAAGTACTCAGTCAAGAGGCATTGATGAGGATACATTTCTCATTTCCAAAGCATCCCTCCCAGTCCATAGTTTGTGAGGAGTTTGTTCATATAGGTTTATATAGGTATGCTTGGAGAGGCACATGCTCTCCTGATCTGTGAAGAGCAGAATGAATGCATTATTTCTAAATACAAATCAGGTTGGCATGAGAGAGTTTGGCCTGGAGTAGGATTACTTCACGACAGGCAAAAAAGATAAAATATGAAGTTTCTAAGACCTGTAAGAAAAAAACTTGAACCCCTGAAAATAAATGCATGTCTGGTGGCTACTGAAATGGGGTTATTCAAATCAGTCTTCAAGTAGCCAAAATTCATTTAGTTGATTTTGCAGAACTGAATCCTTTTTATCCTCACCAGGATTTAAACTAAGCTTTTCTTTAAAAGCTTTGATGAAATTGAACTCTTATTACTAAGAAGAAAAGTAGTATCTCCGTTTACCTTTAAAAATGGGAGAAGGTTTACCTGAATTTGTAGTCACAACTCTTTGGTAAAGAATGAAAGACAATTAAATCTAAGAGGGAAATCTAATAAATAATACACTGAAAGAGCTGGAAAATTCACTATAGCTTCCTCATGACAACTGTAAAGATTCCCAGAAAGATTTGTTGTTTTCTGAGGCACAGCAAGGTTAGCATAAAAGCAAACATCAGAAAAGCACTATTGTTTCTAATGCTACTCAGCTCCTTATAACCAATTTCAGAGCTTCCTTACTGATCTCCTGGAGTATTGCATGTATTATCTGTCACGATCTTTGCAAAGAATTGTATAAAATCTTCAATTTAAAACTTGGGCTTTAAGAATTTTTGCAGTGATCAGTCACAGAATTATGACTGAGCTTAAGCTTGTATTAGATATATTATTTTGATGACAGTCAGCTAAAATTCACGTTAGAGTGCAAGTATGTCATTATTCCAAGCCAAATATAGACCTCAGAGACTACAAATCCAAGTAGATCAAAACTTAATAAAAATTAAAAAAAAATCATTTTCTGCATGTTCTTTTTAAGGCAAATATGGTGCAACTACATTAGAGAGCAAAGCCACTGTTCTTTACAAATATCTGTGAAAAACCTAACAGGCTAGTGTGTACATGCAATCTGTTTTGAGTTTTAATGGAAAAACATGTTGATGATAATGATGTTGCAATGATAGTGAAGGTGGTTTTTGTTTTGTTTTGTTTTGTTTTTCTAAATGAAAATAAGATGTAAAGTGATAGATTGTTAGGATAACAGCAAAAGTGGATTTGGGGGACAATAATGCTTTCATCAGGAAAATAATCCAAATGTCATGCTGTCTTTGGAGATTTTTTTTTTTTTACAAGCACATTAAAAATATAAAAATATTATGGAATAGTTCTTCATAGAGAAGGTTTCATCTACAACTGTATTGTCTAGTGGGAAATATTTGCAGTTTCCAAAGATATGTGTTCTTACGAACTTTCACATGGCAAAGGATTAATCTGGAGTAAATCAGAAACATTCTGAATTATGTAACAGTTATACAGTTTGCATAATTCCAATAATTTATCTTTTGAGGTTTTTTAGACACACAGCAGAATGAGATTAGTGTTGCTTGAATAGCATATAACAAAACTCTATAACAAAACTCTATAACAAAATTTACGTTTATACTGTTAGCAATTTGGACTTTCAATGAATTTCATACTTTGATTCTCAGGTATGATGAAGATTCACCCAACATTACTAAGGGACACATGGCATGAAAGATCTAGAGAGCAGGGAGCAGGTCTTGCAGTTTACTAAGGCAGAGAGAGAACTGGAAGATTTGCTACAGCCCAAATATTCTTGTATTATCATGTAAGTATTTAAATATTAAATATGAGATCAATTGCTGAAAAAGTGGTATTAAGTGCATTTAAATGACAACAATAAAATACACAGAGTAGTGGTAAGTTTATTCTTTTACCCTTTGCAAAAAATGCAGTTCTGGTTTGTAGATAACCGGAGATATGTCTTTTGATCTTCAGAACTGAGAGCCTACTCAAAATTACTTCATATTTTGTATGACATATTTTGATAAGCAAAGAACAGTGGTGGCTTAAAGCTATTTTTCCTTCTCTTTAGCTAGATCTGGTTCTGCTGGAACTGAGATTCTGCTAAAAGTCACTTTTTGACAACTTCCTAGTGAGACAGATTTTATCAGCAGTATTTCATAGCTATTTTCCCCATCTGCAGCTGCTTAGAATGCTGCCCTCTGTCTAGTTGCCAGTTATCCACATGAACTAAAGAAATGAAAGTTTGGGGTTCAAATCTGTATGGAGCTCTCCTTGTCAGTTTTGAATTCCTTGTACCTAATTTGTGGTTTTAATGAGATGAGTTTGGATTTTCATTTTAGCTTTTGCTTTGTGGGTTATTTTGGATGTCATTTCAAGGCCCACAAATTTCAGACAGGATGTATTTTATGTGTGATTTTTAAAACTTTACATAATTATAAAGTATTACTTTGTGGTTTCAAATAAATAATCTTGTTTTGGCTTATATCTTTGCTTGTTAGCAATTATATATGGTGGCTGGCAACACATCTTCCACACAATTTTTCCTGGTATTGAGGAGATCCAGGTTCCATCGGATTGGATTTCCCAGCTCAGGGACCATTAGAACAGTACTGCTGATGTTCACATTTGCTTCCATAAAAGCAGCTGAGGCAAAGAATTTTTGCAAATTCAGCTTACAATCTCCAACAATGATCTAGCTCCTTGAGTCAGTAGAATCACTCCAACTCACTGGGAGTCTGGCCAGGTTGCATGTTATCAGAATTGCTTTTTCAGAGCCCAGCATTATTTAGAACAGTCACCAGAATGTCTCAAGCTCGTAAAGCTTGTTAACAGCAACAGTGATAGGATCTTTGATATCATTTCTGATTAAAAGCTATCCCTTGAATAGGACAAACTGAAATGAAATGGGAATTAACTTTAATTGATTACTGACTAGCATTTGTTAGTTGTCAAGATTGAAAAGGAGGAGGGAAAAAATCATACTTAAATTAATCTATCTCATAAAAATTTGTAAAGCAGTCAGATGTATTGATACAGCAGAAGATAAATTTCAGGTGATTTTTCCCTTACTCTGGGAAATTCTTGCTTCTTAAGTAATGAAACACAAATTCATAGTAGATGTCAAAAAAGTAAAGAGAGAGAGAAATGTTATGCATTTGTTTTCATAACAACAAATATTAACACATTATGCACATCAATGCAAACAAAAATCATATCATATAGAAAATATTCTCTGCATGAAAGCTGCTTCAGCACCCAGCATTCTAATCAGGAAAAAAAAAAAAAAAGTGGAAGAAAATCAATGTTCTTTTCATCAAATATGATGATCTTCTGGTGTTTGCAATTAATATTATTAGTTTACTCTTGTTTATTACTTTTACATATTATTGTTCTGTGTATAAATTATAGATCTTACCAATCCTTCTCATCAGTTACTCATTCCTTAAACTTCTCTTCCTGTCCTTAATTTATTGTTTTGTTTAAATTTTATATAAATCTTTTCTTTCATTCTGTGTTTTTTTTATTGAATATCAATCTTTTATAAAGAAAGAAGGAAAGTGAGTTCATCTTATTTTCTGAAGAGAAATAAAGCATGAAAAACATTGGAAAAGAGGTATTTTTTTAAATGTATGTATTTATTTTATCAATGTTTGGCATATATTAAACTTTTCAGATATTTATCTTTTATCTTTCTCATCAGCATGTAATCTAAAGAGAGTGTTTGAGGAGAACTCAATAATTTTGCAAAGTGCTTACAGTTCAAAGAAAGAATTTTTAAGTCATTATTGGAGTACTGATGCATTGCCTTTCTTGTGTATCAAAATAATATTGATTAAAGATAAAGCCTCCGTTGCTTTCAATTTCTTTCTCAAAATATTTTTTTTGATTTATTTTTAAGTAATTCCCTTTCATGTTTACTTATCTTGTGCAAACAGTAGAATGGGACAACAAAACAGATGAGTCCTACAGTTGTCATTACTCAAAAATAAATAAATAAATAAATAAACTCGATGAAGATAAGCTTTTTGATGAACACTTTAGGTGTACCTCTGACTTGACAAATGTGGTCATAACAACTTAAGCATACAGCTTTTGCATCTTTAATGGTTAGTTTTCTTCTGCTAAAGACCAAGCTTAAATATGAGACCAAAAAAAGGTTTGGCTTTTTTTTTTCTTTAGTTTAGGAAATTGCAATTCCAAATTTTTGCAATTGTCTTCAATAAATTAGTCTATTTGGGAAAGTAAAAAATTCTGTCTATTCTATCTGTGGTCTAAAATAAATTAGAAATTATTTTATTTGAGTTATTCAACTATTCAAAAAAAATATATCACATATCCAAAAATATATGGGAAAGTAAAAAATTCTGTCTATGGCCTAAAGTAATTCAAAAGCCTTTACATTGAACTTGAAGGGCAATAAAATAGAAATGAAACAAAAGCGAAAATAGAAAAATAGAAGCACATGTTCAAAAATAACAAAATTTCTCACACTCAATTATGAAATATATGGTACATAGGAAAAACTAGAGGCCAACACTTTTCTGCACACAATCATTACATAGAGAAATTCCAAAAAAGCAGCATTTGAAATAATCAGGATATTAATTTTTTTTAACATTTTCTAACAACAACAAAAAAATAAATGGTTTAATTCAATCGATAATGATCTAATTAAGGTCACTGAGAGATCCCTAGGCATTTAGGATGACTGCACTTAGGAGAGGACAGAGGACTTGGGCAAGTGTGAGCCTTTTCAGAGGCAACAGCTCCAAAGATAGGTCCCTTCCCAAACATTTTAAGTAGCACAAAATTTTTTAGTTTCTAACCACTTAGTTTGAATCTGTTGTGTACCCTGCTACTGGTCTTTCATTTTTTTTGCAGTGAACTTGATACTTGGCCTCTAGACTTTATTTCTGGTACTGTACATTTGTCACTGTCATCTGAATGGCTTTTGAAAAAAATAACCAAATATAATCCAAAACCAGACACAATCACTCATATGCACACCACACACACCAGGAGATACAAATGTAAAATACAAAATTTATTTTTAAGAGTAATTCCCATGATTTTCATTTCAGTTTTTATAGGTCTTTTCAACATTTTTTCTTCATTTAAGAAAAAGTACTCTGTGATTTTTACTGACAATATCTAGCTGGAACCAGTGGCATCTGCTTTACGGTTTTTGCTACCACAGGCAATCTGGAAAGTGTTCATATAAGTGAACCTCCACTGGCACAATAAATGTTCATTAAATAGTTTGGTCTCCTAAATGTTTTGATGCCTTAAGCAAGTACCTGCTCTGCTTGTGCATTTGAACTGGTTCTAGCAATCTCTGATGCCTCGCACGCTTTTTTTTTTTAGCTTGCTTATGTGTTTGGATCTGCACACTATAGCTGACTGGCCCTCTAAAATAGTGTTGTTTCAGCTGGCCATTCAGTGGCCAAAAGCAGGTCTCTTTCCAAATGTTTTCAGTAGTACAAAATCTCTTGGCTTCTAATCACTAAGATTGATTTTGCTGCCCATCTTGCAACTGGGCTTTCATTTTTTGGTAGTGAACTCGTACTTGCCCTCTTGACTTAATTGTTGTCACTGCTGAACTTGTATTAGCCTCTCAACCATTTTTTCCCCTTATATACTCTTATTCACTCTTTTCTTATGGTCTACTTCCTTTCCTTTCACCCTCTGGCAGGCTATGGCTTTCTTGTCACTTTGACTGCCTTGCAATAGATGGTGTGCAGTAGCCCTTGAGCTACTGATAGCCACTTCATTTCTTTTTCTGTGACAGGAAGCAATGATTTTAAACATAAAATAAATAAAGAGCACAAACTGTTGATAAACTGGAAGTGCTAACGTACTTCCTTTTTTGGTTTCAGCTCCACTCTAATCCCTAGAGCAAGACTATTATGCTATTGCTACTTAAGAAAAATTATTTAGTTATTAAACCTTCAATATCCACTTTAAAATGCTAATTTTTCATAGCTGGTGCCAATAATTTTGCAAAGGAAAATCATTTCATTTCATTACGTTGGCATTCTGTCCCTTGGCCCAGAGAACAGACAATCCTGAAAGACCTGTGTTCCCTTTTATCCTTCTAATCCTCATCTTCTGTAATTATTTTCTAACCTGGGAAGCAATAGTAAGGATTTTTTAATTTTTTTTTCCTCAGTCAATGGTTGTTAAGTTGTAAAATTGAAATATCCATTGCTGGAACAAAACTTAACATTATATTACTGTACTGTCCAGGTCTTTTCTTCCCACCTAATGACCCACATTTAATTTTTCAGACTTTTACATTCCAGGTTTAAGATCTCACATTCCTATGCAAAAATACGTACTAGATTCCTTGTAACAATGACCAGTATAAGTAAAATATATACTCCAGAATGCAACGCTTTAACCTGTTTGTCATCTGCTCTGCAAGCCACTTGTCATCCTGGAATATCTGATCCTGTCATCCAAAATAGAGTGATTCATTTCACCACAGACAGGTTATTTTTATAAGTATTCTTTTATATAATTATTTTTGATATAGAACAGCACAGAACAGTTGAAAGGGACCTACAAAGATCATCATTAACTGTCCACTTCAAGGCTAACCAAAAATTAAGGCATATTATTGAGGACATTGTCCAAATGCCTCTTGAGCACTGACAGGCATGGGGAATCAATCAGCTTGCTAGGAAGCCTGTTCCAGTTTTTGATTACCCTCATGGTAAAGATTATTTTTTTTCTAATATGTGTAAGTGTACATAGAAGAGGAGTGTGTGCACCTTTGAGGGTACCTGGTCAAGAGCTTTTCCAAGGCAACAATGGATAATAAGAATCAGAGGCATTGTCTGGTCAGTCACACTAATTTATGAGAGCACGTGATAATGTGGGAATATTTATGCCAGCAGGGTTATGTGATGGAGGACTTCTAAGGTGGGAGGTAACAACCAGATACAAACCTCCCAGTCTCACTACCTAGTGGGTTAGCAAGCTACAGGTGCTACTTCCAAGAAGGATGAATCTTGCAGCTGATAAGATCCTGAACCAAGAAACACTGGACTGGCAGGGTGCAGAAAATGAAGAGCTTTGCAAACCCTTGGAGTTGTACTTGGGGAAGGTGGAGCAGGAGCAACAAACAGGGGGATAGGTAGAAAAGGTTAGAAAAGAGACAGTCGTGCAAAACAGGGCCAGTCAGCGCACTTGTCTGGCCAAGCCCCACAGCTGACCACCAAAATCTGTCTTATTAAATCTTGTTAAATCTTTTCTTAACTCTCTCTCTGCTTATTCACAGTCTCTCTCATGTATACATGTGCCGAAAGACTGCATGCCAGATACTGGTGAGACGTGTGTGTGTGTCAGTGAAGGTTGGTGCCAGCTACTGGAGCGCGTGGGGTCTCCTACCCTCAGCCATTGGAGCAGTGTGTGTTCCCAAACCAGCTACTGGGGGAATTGGCCTAAGTGAGGAGAGTGGGGGACACCACAGTGGTGCATGAAGCAGGTCTCAGCCCACGTGCCAGGTGCTGGCTGCTGGGGGTGATGATCTTTTCTGTCTTCCCCAAACCTGGTGTGTGTGGGCTGTGAGTGTGTATACATGCTGTAATCTGGACTAACTGGTGAGTAGTGTGAGTCTTGGGTCCAATCTGGGATATCAGGCAGGTGGTGGCTTGATGCTGGTATACCCAGGGGCACTTGTGAATGCCGTGTGCCTGAGGAACAAGTCTGTGAGTACTGTGAGTGTGCAGTGAACTTCAAGCTGGACCAGCCAGTGTGTAGGTGACCTGTGAAGTGGGTAGGGGGCCTAGGATCCAGGCTGGGATACTGGGCAGACAGAGGTGCTGTGCCAGGTATTTGAGGGATCTGTGGGTGTTGTGCTCTTGTGAGCCCGGAGAGCACTTTATATATGTGCCTACACTAGTGAACTCTATCTCTACCAGCCAGAGGGAAGAAAGGGAACTTGGCTATCTGTGTCTATGTTTTATGTGAGTTCTGTGGGTAAGTGCTGTTGCAGGCAGCCTGTGGCTGGGGCAGAACTGTGCGACGGGCCATGTCAGTGTCCTGAGTCTGAGTGTGTCTGCCTGTGGGAGTTTGTGTGAGCCTGTGACAGGTGCTCGGCTTTGCTACCAGTTGAACTTGCAAAAGGGGAAAACAAAAGCTGCATACCCTAGCCTGGGCAGAGTGATCCTGGGCTGGAGGAGCTGGAGGAGGCAGCAGTACTCCTCAGTCTTTACCTGTCTTTACAATATCCAGTCTGAACCTTCCCTGGTGCAGCTTTGTGCTGTTCTTACACATCCTATCATTGGCTACCAGGTAGAAGAGGTGCCTCCTTCCTCATTCACCTCCTCAGGAAGTTGTAGAAAGCAATGAGTTTGCTCCTAAAAATGGATGGGCACATTATGGCCTTACTGAAGGATTGTTGCCTCCCTACTTTCAGTTACCTAAATTAATTTTTGTTTCCTGAGTATTTCTGAGGCTTTCTTTATGTTATTCTATACACATACTATATTATGTAGGGCAACAAGAGGGATAGGGGCAACAATACTGCTAGTCCTTGATGTAGGAACATGGTCCAAAAGATGGGGAGGGGCAAAAAGAAAACTGAAAAAAAATTTTTAAGGCAATTGCAGGGCCACAAAAATAAAATCCTTATGGGATGGGCTGACTAAAATGAGGTCAACAGGAGTTGTGAGTTGAATATGTATTGATTTCTTCCTCATAGTGAGATACTCAGAAATATCAAAGGGCATAATTAAGCACAAAAATACAATTAATTTTTTAGAAGAGGGAAGATTTTAAGGAAGACAAAATACAAAAATTTCAATGAAGTTTTTAGATAGTAAACTACAGCAAATATGTCAGCTTCTACTGGTCTACAGGAAGTCTCTGCTGTCACTTTTGAGATCTTCCTGGCTCCTCTGTGTTCTCAGCAGTTTTTCTTTGTACTGAGAATTTCCAGCTCCTTGTTTAAGCTCCTTCTGTCCCAAACTGTACAGCCCCAAAGCTTTTCTCCTGAGATTATTCAATTTCTTGCAAGAAAGAACAAACCTCCACCTTTCCTGGGGAGTTCCACCAGACCAAGTTGTTCCCTTTTTATAGGAACATGGAAATATAGAATAAATACAGAGTTACTTTCCATCACAGATTATAAAATGAGTTCTTGATTCCTAAACTGTAGAGAAGCTATCTCAAATTCTGGTATACCGTGACGTTTGCACTGGAGAAATTCAGCTCAGCGCTGGGCAATTACCAAGAGGAGAGTCTTTGCACTTAACCTCTGTGTCAGCCCACTTCATATAGGAAAAAAAAAAAAAAAAGTGTGTATTTTTTATATTCATCTATGTTTTAGAATCACTTTCTTCTTCTTCTTCCAGTAACAAAGTATTCTCAGTATGTGTTGCTGGGCTGTTCTTTTTTAACACTATATATGCATTATGCATGTATGTATGCGTAAATCTATATGTAAATATATCTATAAAACATTTAAAATATATTAAATATGTATATATTCCATCCATCTGCCTTTGCATCAGTAGTAAAGTGCCTTTTTGAACTCCTGACCTGTGCCCAGAACTGACTGAACATCCTGTAGTTCCACTTTCAGTGCTACTGCATCATGTTTTGACTTGGCTACAAATCAAATAAAACCAATTATATATTTAAAGTACTCACATAAAGATCAAAAAGACTAAAGGTGACATTTTGGCCTTCAGTCTTTCTTTATATTGTTGGAATATAGAATATATTTTCTTGCTTATTGTCTGAAGAAAAGTTTCTGCATGGCAAGGAAAAAAATCAACATTTCCATGTATACTGATCTCTATACAGGAATAGGCTAGCTGTATTCACAGTGGACACCACTATTGCTAATGGCCAATGGCATATTTTGAGTTCCTTCAGCATGAATACAGGTACTATGCTCATGGTATGATATAGCATTCTATTTTCCACTTGCTTGGAGCTTCCTTAATATTTTTCTTTTGAAAGAACAGCAGCTAATGCCCCTTACCATTGTGAAATAGATTTAGGTTTGTAAATTTGGCTGCAAGTTGTATCCTCTTGCCTCATTTCGTCTCCTCAACTCTTCTCTCTTCTCCCCTCCCCTCTCCTCCCCTCTATTCCTCTCCCCTCTTCCCTGAGGTATGTATAGTAGGCTATATAACCTATATATGTATTAGTTACTGCTATATTACCTCTCCCTCCTCTCTTTTCTTTTTTTCTTCTTTCACTCTTATACATGCTTGTATGTGCTCAAAGACTAGTTGCTACTCCCAGATTGGAAATTTTAAATTTAACTGTAAGCTGAAAGAAGTAAAATATATAAACAGATATCAAGCAAAAGATTTATAGCCATTTATAGCATTTATTGCACTCGCATAAGGTCCCCAGGGCTCAAAATTGTCAACAGAACTAGAAAGGATTAATTAGTTTGTCAGTAGGCTACTGCATCTAATTTTAATAAAAACAACAGATTCTGAAGAGCTGATGCAAATATGAGTAAACAAATTCCCTTGATCTACCTCTCCCTTATGTACTTTCTTAAAAGAATTGCTGAGCTTTCACTTCTAGGATGCAGTTCAAGTTTACCCTTCCTATCCAGAGTTCTGTACTCTTTATGCAGTTCCTTGAAGAAACTAGTTTGTTTGTGTTCCCTTGCCACCTCCAAATTACTCATTTTATGAAGTTCCTTTCCTTTGACAGATAAAATTTTCTCTGTTTTGATATGATAAATTCTAGGTTCAGAAAAAATTGATAGAGTGATTTACATGAATATAATTCTCTTTCTGTTTATAAAAAGTTAGTGAAGAGACGTTTGCAAATAATTAACCATAAGAATCATGCTGTAGAGTTAAATCATATCTTTAAGAGTAACCAAGACCAGGTGCCTATTCTGCACAATCAGATTAATTAGATATAAACCTGAATCCCAACAGGCTTTTGAAAGAATAAGCAAGAAATTCAGTTTAGTGCAAGTTTATTTTGCTTTATTTGGAATGTCTTCCAAATTCAGGGTATTTGAAGATAATTTTCAACAAAACAAGTTGGTGTTGCTGCCCTGTAGTTCATAAGATCGTCTCCTGATAAACAAAATTTTCTTGTCTGAACTGTGAAAATGATGAAGAGTATAGTTTAGGCTTCAGTTCTAATGTCATTCTGACAGAAATCCTTGCACTACATGATGTATGTTATGACAATACCAGTGACAGTCATCTCCACACCAATATTCAAAAATTCCTTTTAAGTACTATTTTTGTTCACTGAAGGGCAAAAAATAAATAAATCCAAGAAAAAAAACTGTTCTGGCTCTGTTCAAAAGTAAAATAGCATAAAAAGTTAAATAGCAATATAGCAATGGACAAGTCACAAATTGCAGAAGTTTGTTTTTTTTTCCCTAGTGCATATAATTTTTTTTTCTTTTTCTTTTTTTTTTTTTCTCTCTGTGCTTTTATGGATAATGAAGTGATTGAAATCACTACAGCACAGGTGCTGAACAGACCAGTACTGTATTGTTTTCACAAGTGGCACGTAGCATAAAACCATAAAAAAAAAAAAAATCTTTAATTTTCCCCAGAAAGCTTTCTTACATTCCCTTTAGCCCACTTATTTTCATTTTCACACTGCAGTGAGTAGATTACTCATTGCAATATCTGTCTACATTCTCTCTCATCATTTAAGCTTTGTGACTTTCTTCCCCTTTGCTACCTAAAATTGCACATTTCAAGTTCAGTTTGTACTTGTATCCCTTGCTTAGTCTGGAAAAAGCAAACTTTGCTAACCTAGGGGATATCAGTCTGGGACCAGGCATCCCACTGCTCCCCCACAGCCTCAGCATTACTGATTTCAGCATCTTCCTTCTTGCAGCTTTTATGTTTCCTGCTTATACCTTCCTTGGTACTTTTCCATCAGCTTAACTTCGGATATCAACAGCATATTATCATTAAATTAAACTAAAGAGCATATAAGCTCTATCACAGTAGTCTCATAGTGAATGGCAAATTAATTTACATAGGATTTAAGTTTAAGGAGGTGATTGGTGAGAGCCAACATGGCTTCACTAAGGGCAGATCATGTCTGACAAATTTGGTGGCCTTCTATGACAGGGTTACAGCATTAGCAGATTAGCAGAAGAGAAACTGACATCATCTATCTGGACTTGTGCAAAGCGTTTGACGCTGTCCCCCATGATATTCTTTTCTCTAAATTGAAGAGACAAAGATTTGTACCACTTGGTGGGTAAGGAATTGGCTGGATGGTCACACTCAAAGAGTGGCAGTCAATGGCTCAAAGTCCAGGTGGAGATCAGTAACAAGTGTTCCTCAGTAACAGTTCCTCGGGTCAGTATTGGGACTGGCATTGTTTAACATCTGTGTTGGTGGCATGGACAGTGAAATGGAGTGCACACTCAGCAAGTTTGCTGATGACACCAAGCTGTGCAATATGGTTGACACACTGGAGGGAAGGGATGCCATCTGGAGGGACCTGGACAGGCTTGCGTGGTGGGCCTGTGAGAACCTCTTGAAGCTCAACAAGGCCAAGTGCAAGGTCCTTCACTTGGGTCAGGACAATCCCGAGCACAAATACAGGCTGGGTGGAGAATGGATTGAGAGCAGACCTGATGAGAAGAACCGGGGGATGATGGCTGAAGAGAAGGTCAACATGAGCTGGCAATGTGTGCTTGCAGCACGGAAAGCAAATTGTATCCTGGGCTGCATCAAAAGAAGTGTGTCCAGCAGGTTGAAGGAAGTGATTCTCTCCCTCTGCTCTCCTGAGATCCCACCTGGAGTACTGCATTCAGCTCTGGGGCCCCCAGCACTAGAAGGTTGTGGAAGTACTAGAACAAGTCCAGAGGAGGGCCACAAAGATGGTCAAAGGGCTGGAGCTCCTCTGGTATGAAGACGGGCTGAGGGAGTTGGAATTGTTCAGCCTGGAGAAGAGAAGGGTCTGGGGAGACCTTATAGCAGCCTTCCGGTAACTAAAGAAGGCCTACAAGAAAGCTGGAGAGGTACTCCTTATCAGGTTGTATAGTGATAGGACAAGGGGTAATGGCTTTAAACTAAAAGAAGGTGGATTTACATTAGATATAAGGAAGAAAGTCTTTACTCTTAGGGTGGTGAGGCACTGAAACATGTTGCCCAGGGAAGCTGTGGATGACCAATCCTTGGAAGTGTTGGCAGAGCAGTTTGGATGGGGACTTGAGCAACCTGGTCTACTGGAACGTTTCCCTGTTCATGGCAGGGAGGGTTGTAACAAGATGGTTTATAAGGTCTCTTACAACCCAAACCATTCTACGATACTATGATTCTATGAAGTTTATTTTCTTTTCTAGCATATAGGTGTGTATGTATATGTACCTCTATATTTGTGCAATTTAAGGATTTTTTAAGATAATTTATTTTTAAGGGGTGGTGGGGTGGTGGTGTAATTTGAAAACAATTCTTCTTCCAAATATCTTTTTGACTTTTTTCCTAGACCTTTGAATATATATTCAGCAGTGAAAATATAACATTATTTCTGCTGCTTAAAACTTATCGTGAAATGCCACATAAAATCACGTATCTAAACTATTGAAAATAATCTAATTAAAGATTTTAAAATAATTTTCACGGAATATGTTTCAATTTATTTTTTTATTTTATTTTTTTTGGTGGTAGTGGTGAATACACCTTCAATGTATACTGGTTTTTATGGTAGTTTCTTTGGACTGTTTTATCAGTTTTAAATGAGGCTAACAAAATTAATCCCTTCTCCCTTCCCCCTCTATGTTGTTAGGGTGTTTTGTTTTGTTTTTCATTTTTTTACTTTTCCATTTGTAACTGAAAGCAAATGGTTGAAATCTGTTTTCAGGTTTCAGATCTTTGTTTCATATCTGATGAAGACAGACCTCAAATTCCCAGAGTCAAACATCTTCTCCAGGCTAAAGACTGATAGATCACATTGAATCAGTGAAAATTTCAAGAAGATTGACCACTGAAACCAAAGCACGATTGCTGTTTTCCAACCAGCGGCTCACAGAGGAAATTACCAGTGTCATGCATTCCTACCAGTATAACAGAAACATATCTCTACTTCACCAGACTGTGATAAGGATACATTAAATATTCCAGAGTTGCATATAATAGTCTATATTTAGTTATTATTTCTCAAGCTGTTGCTAGAAAACTGTACTTGAAATGCAGTAATGTATAGTCAGCATTCCCGCAGCATCAAGCCAACAAGCAACGACCAGATAAGGAAACATCAACCACGCACAATTCCAAACACATCCTTAACCATGACTCTTACTTAATGTCAGTTGATGCTAATGTCACTCCACTTCCTGGGAGAAGTGAAATTTCACAATGAATTTCAAAATAGATTTCCAGTATATACTTAGGTCATTTCAATTTTTTTTTATTATTTTTTTTTTGCCTGTTTGATTAGCATTAAGGAAGTATTACTCATGCTCACACAAAGTAGCTGTGAAGCTAGCAATGTTTTACACTAGTGTGACAGTTATAATAAACTCACGAAAGCTTAGTGAAAACACTACATCCAGTTATATAGTTCAGAATCCAACTGCAATTTTCTGAACAACCACAAATTTCTAAGGTATTGTGAGTATGTATCTCACAGAAGCTAGGCCATATATATGAATAGTATCACTATTAACAGTACCAAATCGAAAACTCAGTAAAATTCAGTAAAGTTTCAACCTAAAGTTCAGAAGGTCCAAAAAATATATATATTAAAAAAATCACATAAATACCATTTTTTAAAACAGTAAAATCTTAAAAAGATGTTATCTCTTTCATCTTTTCTCACAAAGGTGTTTGTACAAGCAAGAATTAAGAGGTAACTAAAATTGATCAATATTGCAACCAGAATTTTCCTTATGGGAGTTAAAATACTATCAAGCCCATTTCACATATGATCTAAGATGGCAACCAATAGCAACATGAATTTCAAATCTTAGTCTGTTAGGGTTAAAAAGATATTAACTAGCTTTTTCAGATGAGTGGCTAAGACCCTGTTCTTCTACTACACACTATAAATTAATTTAACCACAGCTGTTGCTCTTGCAGCAATAAATTACCTGAAAAACAGAATGAATAATCATGCTAAAGAGTTGCCACTCTCCTTTTTAGTTATAAAGGAGGACTCAGATATATTTTCAGGTTTTCAACACTAATTTTCAATATGTGCTTTCAGTGGAGTTCAGTGTAGAACTGATAATTAAATTTGTCTCAAAGTATTAGTCACTGACATTGCATCAATGATAGGAAAATGAGTACTGTCTCTCAACACTATATTAATTCCACTGTTAATTCACTCCAGCTATGTGAAATTATATTAAATTATTTGAAGCTCTATTTTCACCCTTGGTACCAGTGAGACAGACAAATTAAGATTGATAAATAACTATTAAAATTAACAAAATAGGCAAAACCAAAACTTTTAAATTAAAGGAATATCTTTCTCTAAATTTGTTCATATTCATATATTTTCTTTTAAATTCTAGATACCATGCTTCACAGACACAACTGCTTTTTTTGTTTGTTTGAGAACAAACATATTTCAACTGCTGCAGTTACAGACAGCATAAGACTTTGACAATTGATCAGTAAAAGTAGTTTAGAAATGGCCATGTTCTGTTTACTAAATTGAAAAATAGAGTATATGTTTCAAGTGTTCATTTATCAGCCTTTCATGTCAGACCCTGCAGACAATGAATGAGCAGTCCCTGTCCACGCCTGTTCACTCACATAGAACAAGCTTCAAAGCACAGAAATGAATTCTGAATGACCAACAACTGTAATTATTCATATTCATTTAATGTATGTGCATCTCACTTAGTCCTTCTGAAAAGATTTTTTTTTCCTTTCTTCTAAAGTCAAATGATCCAGGCTTTGTTTCTGTTTTGTTTGTTCGTTTGTTTGTTTTTCCCAGCAAACTGAATACCAAGTAATGAAACAGTTGCCATAATGTTCCTTCAACAGCTAGATTCAGCTTGTAGGAAACCAGGAGTTCGTAGGGCAAATAAGTTATGCTGTTATGCTCTCACACATCCTTATTTCAAATAGAAAGAAGGATATACATAATGCATACATATATATCCACATATATATATGGAAAAGCAAATGATGTAATAAATGTTTTGATTAGTGTCTGATACCTCTGGGGAATTTCAGATGATCGGTGAGGTAGGATACAAAATGCTGGAGGAAAAAAATGTAGAATTTACTTTAACCTGGTGGATGTAGTAGTCTAATGCACATTTCATGCTTCAGACTCTTTATGTCATCACATTTTATACTATGGTAGTGCCCACAACAGAATGATCTTTGCCATCCCTGAATGTCTGAGTGTGCTCATAAAAGATTTGAACTTTAATTTTTTCTCACTACAGAAGAGTATCCTTTGGCAAAGAACTATTCATTTCACTTCATTTGTTTCCATCTGAACATACTCTATCCATCAAATGTCGCTTGTGTTTATCTGCAGTAGATAATTAGAATTTATCTAGCAGCAAGAAAATATTTGACTTTATGATTAGTTTGAGACTTCTGATATTGCTGGACATGTTATAGCATTTTTAATGACTGAACTTACTGAAAAATATACCTCTATTAACACATGAATATTAGTTTCTAATTGACAATTAATAGAATTTAATCTTTATATGATAGTTACTGTTAAAATAGATAATACAGCTAAGCTTTTTTTTTTAAAAAAAAGAACTTTTTTTCCGTAACTTGTATAGTAAATCTAAATGTGACAGCCTAGACAACTACATCTTTATCTTTCACAGTTGGTAATGTTACATAAACAATAAAGTTCATTATATAACATCAAGATTAGTTTAGAAAAGTAATAAAGGGAATATGAATTCAATATTTTTGCCAAACTTTGTTTTATACTTCAAACTGAGACCCAAATTAATAAATATTTGTATTCAAAAAGCCCTTAGATACATGCTTACAACTTGTTTAAGGCCTTTGCTGTAGTAGTTTAAAAGACTAAAATTTTTAAATTATTGCATGTATATATGCATTCATACCTATTTATGTATGTCTATACATATATACAATATGCATATACATTATGTATTATAAACATAGGAATACATGTCTATCCTGGCAACTGAAATTCCTGGAATCAAATTTGTAAGTGATTCACAGCTGCCTCTAAAGGCATTTGGGCACATAAAGACCTGATGATCTAATGATGCTTTATACCTATATCACACTGCATTTACATCACACATATGTTGAAAACAGATCGTATATGGTACAGCAAGACAAACTTATCAGTAATTTATTGTGTTATATATTCATTTGGCCAGCAACAATTTGATATGAATTATAGTTGAAAACTCACCTGACTTAAATGTTTACCTTAAAAGAAGTGAACTATTTTCCTTTGAATATACAGCTTGAGATGGTTTATTATATATATGGCTATGAGAAACACAGAGTAGTACTTTAAAACATTCTCCTTAGTAATCATAAAATTTTACTTATGGTACCTTTCAGATGCACAGTCATTATTATATTTGCTATTGACTATTTTAGTGTGCTAGTCTTTGAGGGTAATGACTTTTAAGGGTATGCATTCATCTTGTTCTATGCAAATCATTCTTGTAATTCCTAATCACATTCTTGGGAGATACTTATAAAAATTCTTACTGAATTAAGCATAAAGAAAGGGCGGCATAAATGGGAAGTATGTTGCAGGCATTGAAAGACTTTATAATCAAGGAGTAAAAGTCAGATTTTGGTGTCAGTGGCCAGTTAGTTAATTTAATGGTGACAGTTTACACACACGGGATTTTGAAAATCATGATTTCCAACAGTATTTCATCTTGGATCCAACACTACAGGATTGTTAAAAACATGATTAAAATAGTTTTAGAATAATGTGTGGAAGATATTACCAAAAGGTCACTAGCACAGTTTATTTGTTATTTATACTCTAGACAGTTCTTATTTCCTCATCTCTGGAAATAAGTTCCCTAATAATTCTACTTTTATTTGTCCAAAACATAAAAAGAAATAAAGTGACTTTTAGCTATTGTAAATGCCATTATGAGCTGTGATATGAACAAGAACAAAGTGAAAATTTATAGATTCAATCCTATAAATATCTACCAGGTATCTAATGCAAATAAAAAAAGGGTGGAATTTCATGAGCTCTTCACAGTGACCTGACTTTTATTTCTGTCAAATGGACACATGTGACCTGCCCAGAGTAACTGGCAGATACAGCAAGTCATGTCTTACAACTGACCTTCATTTTTATTAAACATTTGTATTTTACATGTATATTAGCAAGACAAAAAAATGGCATTGAATCAGATACTGGAATACTTTGTTAGGTTGGTCATGTTTTTTAGATAAAATTTCCAGTCACTAATTACAAGAATATGTCCCTTTAGAGGCCTGCTTAATTGGTCATTAAGTTTATATAAACCATCCAAAACTAGGATGAATTGACTGACTACGCCTGTGAAAGATAAAGATTTCTGTCTCCAGTTATTCCTTGCAACACACAAGGCAGAAATCTCAGCCATGTTGCCTACTGACTCGTAGAAGCTGCTCTGGTCATCTAATTCAATAATGGTTTGATGAGTGAATTCTATGTAATACTAGGCATTTATACTAAAATTATGTATATGAAAAAAACTCATAATAGTTGTTTTGAAATTACCATATATATATTAAAGAAGAAATTCATAAAATCTTAATTATTTGTTACTATTGTTTTTAACTAAACTGAATTTAGTGCAAATTTTTACATATATAAGCTAGTAAATATCTAACTCATTAGATAGACTCAATTTACATAATGTTCTTGTACTTTCAAGATGCATATTTGCAAGTATAGTTGTTGTACAAATTTCTGTATGCAATAACCACATTAACATTGCAGCACAATTGTTCCAGTTTTAGCTGGTTGGTTGATTGGTTGGTTGGTTGGTTTTTGTTTGTTTTTGTAGTTGGGTTTTGGCATCACTAGGTTGGGGCTAGGTGATAAGTAAAAATGTTATGAGGCTTATCATCTCAGGGGAAAACATAGAAAACACACACACACATAATATGATTTTTTTACCCTGCCTAATGGTCAGCATATTCTGTGGAAAATCGCTGCACAAAAAATGAATGCCCTCTGATCTGTCTGAAATCTTTGGGGATTATTTGTGAAATTATGCCAGTCAGTAACAAAATAAGCTAACACTGAGGTATTTTTGAGTGAAAGGAAGAGGAGCTAAGAACATTCCTTAACATTTTCAGAACAGCATATATAATTTCCTCCTGTGAATTGCCTGTGAAAAATATTTTAATTCTATCAGGATCATTACATATCTTTTCCATTTCATTGTTGTTAAACACTAATTGATCTATAAGGAAATCCATTATCACAGTTCTTTTGTCACGGACAAAATTTTAGTGCTGTAAAATTTATGTATTAACACTACCAAATCCAACAAGAGGAAGTTATTAGTATTTTATCTTAATTAAAACACAATTTCAATGCATTAGAATTCAGTATGCTGCTTCTTATATCAGTGGTATTACAATCTGTAGTTTCTGCTTGTTTCCTGTTTGATATGCAATCTGAGATGAAGATTGACTATGAGAGGTACAGGATGACACAAGCTTTATGTGGTTATAAATCTAATTGATGTCAAAATGGTTAAAGAGTTTGATAATAACGTTATAATATTAATGAATATCTCATTAGGAAGATTAATAGTACATAAACTAGATTTTAATTTTGGTACTAATGTTAATACAGAGAAAGCGCACAGAAACGTTTAATTATCTTAATTCTCTTAATTATAAAACAATTGCAGAAAGAAAAAGAGAAAAAAAAGTACTGTTTGTGTCGTAGATAACTCAGCTGGGTAAAACATCATCCTAAATATAAAAGGGTGTAATGGTAAACTTCCCCTCTTTCCCAAAATGACCTTTTCACCCAAAACCTTACTCAAGCGGGTGATAACCACAACACTGTCTCAAATCATAGAATCATAAAATCATTAAGGTTGGAAAAGACCTCCAAGATCATTTGGTCCCACCATCACCCACTAAACCATGTCCCTAAGCGCCAGGTTCAACCTTTCCTTGAACACCCCCAGGGACGGTGATTCCACCTCCTCCCTGAGCAACCTGTTCCAATGCCTGACTACTCTTTCTGAGAAGAAATGTCGCTTAATTTCCTACCTGAACTTCCCCTGGTGCAATTTGAGGCCTCTAGTCCTATCAGTAGTTATCTAAATAGAATTATCTGGCATAATAGGCAAAGGTTAATTGAGCATGCACCAACCAAAATATGGCTGGTATGAAAATAAGACTATGAGTGAATCATTTTACCCCATAAACAAGGGACATCCCAAAGCCCATTGAGCAATTCTGCAAAACAGCAGGCTGCATGCCAGCATCTCCCCTAGGGTGGGATGCTTCTCAAGGTTATTCCTTGAAGTTAAGAGTTTCCTTACCCTCAACAGATCCTCATAACGGACTAATAGCTTTCTCAAACTTGGCAAATTTTACTAAATCATATCTTGGACTGATTTTGGATGTAATCCTTTAGACATAAACTGTTGACCAAGTCTGGTGCTAAGACTGGATCCAGCCTCACCCAAACTCACCTGAAAAACAGTTTAGAAAGCAAGGGGTTCCACTCTGAACTTCATGACTCAATGCGAGGGTCTTCTTGATGAGCGTGTCTGACCCTATGCAGCCTGTCTTGTATGCAGTAAAAAAACAAATGAACCTTTCCATCAAATCTTGTTAAGCCACTGTCTTATTTACAATTAAACTTTATTAAACCACCGTTTTGTATCAATAGACATATTTCTGCTTCACTCTTGCAAGTGAAGTGTTTCTTTGGTCCATGACAAAGGGAAGTGACTGAATTATTAAAACTGAAACCAAGAGAGGAGGAAATAAATACAAACTCCAGGTTTGACTTGTTAATTCATAGATTTTGGTCTTACTAAAATTATATTGCATTGACTGGCTGTAGTCCCTGGCTGTACTATTTTCAGATTCTTTCATTGCCAGTACTCCAGAAATACATGTAAACAGACAATACAACTATTCCCTCCCCACACACTCCTTTTTCCATTTCTTTCTGAAGTTCTGGAGGTTACCCAGCTCTCTCTGATTTTCTGCTACAATGGATTATCTCAAAGAACTTCACCCGTTCACTTGTCTGGGACCCAATTTTCAGAATTACAGGCATCTTCTAGTAAGAATAGGGCAAGAATGCGGATGATGGAGTCAGAAGATCATGTCACCTTCTAGAAATGGAACATGGGACTCTAGGGTTTATAAAACTTGAAAACTAAGAAATCTGTATAGGAGAAAGTCTACAAATCAAATTAAGAAGAAGAGCTAATAAGCTCTATCCTGAATACCATCCTTTTTTGTTTTTTCATTATGCTCTGATATTCTTTCAGCTGTCCTTCAATTCTGTTTCTTCATTGCTGTTTTGGCTATTTCAGTCTTTCTCCTGAAGTTTATTCTACATGGACAGAGATCACTGTTTACATGGAGCAAGGCATCTCCACTGGAATAGGTCTCATTATAAGTTTTTGGTTGTTAAGTATCCCTACAGTTTTTTTAAAGTGTCTGTGAAGCAATGAAAACTTATTCTATGGATAGCTAATATAAATTCTCTGAGTGATATTCTACTGACTTTTGTATTAGAATAATCTTTTTATTATTATATTCTTTGTGAATGGTACCTCTGTTGATCATGTTCTCAGCAAAAAGAGAAATAACATAAGAAAGCGACATCAGAGAAAGGAGCAATCTAAAAAAGTCCATCTAGCAGTGGCAATTCAAAAAAAAAAAAAAGTTTAATTATTAAAAATAATGGATAGAGCTATAAATGTTAATTGTACTACAGAAACACATAGCAAGCTCTCTGTCCAGATTTACTGCATGCAGTAAATTACCTTACAATTTCAGACAAGTTTACCACCATGGTAGGTTCAGGAAAAACACGATTACTATAGAAGGTCTTCTTGGCAAGGAGAAAATGTCACCTGGAAGAAAACAGTTAAAAGGAGCAAGCAAGCAAAGGAGAAACACATAGAAATGCATCATAAAGAGCATTACTTGATTTTAGAGTAGTAAGAAGAGAGAATATGGGAATCTACTAAAATTTTTAAATGTGAGGGTACTAATTTAGTATACTAATGGCAGGGTTATGTGAAATGATGGCCTCACTGGAATGCATGGAAAGACAATGGTTTAGCAAAGGGAGTTTAGATAACTAGGAAGTTAAATGACTGAAAGTTCAAAAGCATCAAGGCAAGAAGGAACCAAAGTTGTGACATTGTACCCAACTGGCACCAACACCAATGTCAAAGCTGACACTCCTACCTTCCTCAGGCAGCTGATACAGGGCAGATCCCTTGCCTCAGGCAGTGATCATAAACCTGCTTCAGGCTGAGAAATGGAGAGGAAGCTCGAGTAATGCATCACTCCAGCAATGAAGTTGGTGATGGAAGTCAGCTAAACTCTCACTTCATTTTCACAGACGAGAAATTATACTGTCTTGGCAAAACCACCAGGTTGTTATTAAAAAACATTGACAGACAGGCACAGATAGGTACATGATGGCATTGAGACAGAGAAAGGTGTTTGGGCAACTTTCTAGTCAGCTTGGGAGCCTGTTTAACTCCCATATTACCCTTATTGCTTAACAAAGTTGTTTTGCTCAATGAAAATCTTGTTTTTTCACCCTTACCATTACATTTTGCTTTCATTGCTAAGAAGTCTTAAAGAAGCCTTGCAAATTTCTTAAAACAAAAAATCAAACAAACAAAACCAGGTAATATAGAGATAATGCAAGAATGAATGTGAGTGAATAGCAAAGGGTATAGACAATCAATGAGACTAACAACATAAATCATATATAGGAAGGAAATTATATATTATTTTTAATTAATTGGAAATAAAGGGGTCAAGGGGAAAAATAAAAGAGTTTTAGAGACTGGTTTGATGCTTTTGGCTGAGGCTGGAAATACAAGAATGTGGGAGATACCATGGTCTAAGAATAAGCTCTGTACAGGGCCTAGGTAAAACCTTCATATTAGCTAAAAGAAATAACAATAAGGACCATCCTAGACACAAGAGAAAAAAGAGTGAAGATGATAAAATTTACTGAATCATCAAGGTAGAAATAACTACAAGAGAAAAAAAAAAAAGCCAGGATTTCAGAAAAAAAAAAAGCACACACACACAAAAAAAAAAAGTCCATTTTTTAGCCTGGATGTGCTATTTCAGTTCAACTGGAAGGCTCAGAGATAGAGAAAATACCAGCAGATGATTTAGAAAAAAATATACTCTTATCTGAAGACCAAAGAAGTGGAACTAAAAAAGTAAATGTACGAAGTAAATTTTAAATAAATGAATATTCCTAGATGATGCATCAGATGCGTCAAAAAATATGCAGCCATCTGCATAGTTAAGTTAGGAATAGGAGAATAAATCACTTATAACAGACATTCATAGGTTAGAGAAGAAGATGGTTTAGAGAAGATGGTTCATATCTTTATGAAGAAGGTCATCCCTTTCAAATCTATAATATTACCAAAGTAGCAGTGCTAGGAAAGAGTGTGCAACCCATAATCCCACCTAGACTACAGGAAAACAAGTGGATTCATTTGTAAAGCAGATCTTTCAAACAATAACACTTTCACAGACTGTGAGAATACCTTGCTCATAATGTCAAATTATCACAGTATCACAGTATCACAGATTTCTAGGTTGGAAGAGACCTCAAGATCATCGAGTCCAACCTCCGACCTAACACTAAGTTCTCCACTAAACCATATCGCTAAGCTCTACATCTAAACGTCTTTTAAAGACCTCCAGGGATGGTGACTCCACCACCTCCCTGGGCAGCCCGTTCCAATGCTTAATAACCCTTTCAGTAAAGAAGTACTTCCTAACATCCAACCTAAAACTCCCCTGTCGCAACTTTCGCCCATTCCCCCTCGTCCTGTCACCAGGCACGTAGGAGAACAGACCAACCCCCACCTCTCTACAGCCTCCTTTAAGGTAACTGTAGAGAGTGATAAGGTCACCCCTGAGCCTCCTCTTCTCCAGGCTGAACAAGCCCAGCTCCCTCAGCCGCTCCTCGTAAGACTTGTTCTCCAGACCCCTCACCAGCTTGGTCGCCCTTCTCTGGACTCGCTCGAGCACGTCCATGTCCTTCCTGTAGCGAGGGGCCCAAAACTGAACACAGTACTCAAGGTGCGGCCTCACCAGAGCCGAGTAAAGGGGCACAATCACTTCCCTAGACCTGTTGGCCACACTGCTTCTTATGCAATCCAGGATGCTGTTGGCCTTCTTGGCCACCTGGGCACACTGCTGGCTCATATTCAGCCGACCATCAACCAATACTCCCAGGTCCTTCTCGGCCAGGCAGCTTTCCAGCCACTCATCTCCCAGCCTGTAGCTCTGCTTGGGGTTGTTGCGCCCCAGGTGCAGGACCCGGCACTTGGCCTTGTTGAACTTCATACAGTTGACCTCAGCCCATCGGTCCAGCCTATCTAGATCCTGCTGCAGAGCCTTCCTGCCCTCGAGCAGATCGACACACGCACTGAGCTTGATGTCATCTGCAAACTTACTGAGGGTGCACTGGACGCCCTCATCCAGACCATCGATAAAGATATTAAAGAGGACCGGCCCCAGTACCGAGCCCTGGGGGACTCCACTAGTGACCAGCCTCCAACCAGATTTGACTCCATTCACCACAACTCTCTGGGCCCGGCCATCCAGCCAGTTTCTAACCCAGCGAAGCGTACGCCAGTCCAAGCCCCGAGCAGCCAGTTTCTTGAGGAGAATGTTGTGGGGAACAGTGTCAAAAGCCTTACTGAAGTCAAGGTAGACCACATCCACAGCCTTTCCCTCATCCACCAAGCGCGTCACTTGGTCATAGAAGGAGATCAGGTTCGTCAAGCAGGACCTGCCTTTCATAAACCCATGCTGACTGGGCCTGATCGCCTGCTTGCCCTGCAAGTGCCGCGTGATGACCCTCAAGATAATCTGCTCCATGAGCTTTCCTGGCACTGAGGTCAAACTGACAGGCCTATAGTTCCCCGGGTCTGCCCTGCGGCCCTTCTTATAGATGGGCGTCACATTGGCTAGCCGCCAGTGAACTGGGACCTCCCTTGATAGCCAGGACTGTGAATAAATGATGGAAAGCGGCTCGGCCAGCTCCTCCGCCAGTTCTTTCAGTACCCTCGGGTGCATCCCATCCAGCCCCATCGACTTGCGCACATCCAAGCTCCGTAGCAGGTCGCCAACCATTTCCTCATGGATAGCGAAGGCCACATCCTGCTCCCCATCCCCTTCCACCAGCTCAAGGCACTGGGTATCCAGAGAACAACCAGTATTGCCGCTAAAGACTGAGGCAAAATGGCTTAATCCTCTTGAATGGAAGAGACATGAATGAATGTTGTTATCAAATTACATTCACATTCAATTGACATCACGTCTAAGCCATCTTTAAGTAAATGAGATAATTAATGAAGCTGGGAAAAATGCAAAACACAAAATATGCCTTCAATAAAAGTAATAAATGATTTGTGCATACAAAACAAAATAAAAGATTATTCATTAGAATTTGCAATCATTGATAAATATAATGGTTTTGGAAGCTCTTTCTAAATAGATATTATACATCCCTTCTTTTCCCCTTTGCTGACTCCTGGTTTTTATTCCTAAAAGTACTTAGTATCTCTGTATATCTCCTGTTGCTTCTTGCTCCCAGGAGGCTATTTTTTCACTTTAACTCCAACTCAGAGCAGAGAAGTAGTATTTCAAGTTGGTACTAACAACACGTCTTTATAGGTGCATAGGCAGCATGACATGCAGCATTATGGAGTAATGAAGGTGACATACATCACTCTGGAGTCTGCGCTTACAATGTGGAACCCCAAATGTGCAATAACAACATCAGCAAGTCTGGATCATTTTCTTCACTGCAAATATTGCAGTCAATTTTCTGACCACATGAAGTTACTCAGCAGAGCAAAATGCTTTTTTTTCAAGCTTTAATTCTAACCTAACCCTTTTCTATAGCAATTATTTTCCTTATCACAATCCCCAATTACTGTGAAAATATTCTTCTGAAATTGGTTTCTGTGCTGCAAAAATGAGTGAAACAGTTAAATGCTCAATTATTTTGAATAATGATGTACATTTTTTTGAGGAAGACTTGACACCATTTGTATAAAGATTCAAATATGTAAGTTTTCCAAATTAACTGAATGAATCTGAAATGTGGCTAGTCTACATGCAGTCTGAAGATGTGATCTGGTTGTCTTTCTTTGCTAAGTAGCGAGTTATGCATTTCAATGCCATTGATGTTAACCACTGAACTCCAATGAACATCACCTGAAGAAAGGTCTGCTAGAAAAGTCTGTCAAGTGCATTTCCTTCAGTCTTCCATGAAGAATTAGATTTTTTTCTGAGAAATAAAGGTTATTAATATACAACCAGGGCCGGTTATTAGTCAAGGAGTTGGGAAAGGTTTAGATTTTAATTAGACAGAGCCTGCTGCAGAAATACCTGTGTCTTGCCTGCCTTTCTCCTTCACTGAGAGAACTGAGACCTTTTGATAGATACAACTAGAACTGGAACTCACATCAAGTAATATATTCATCCTGGCCTATGGAAATAACTTTTTCTCTAACAGTTTACATCATCACTCCACTTAAAAAAAAAAAAAAAGTATACTTAAAAAAATAATTAAAAAATCTTGAGCTGCTTCCTTAGAAAATATATATCTGCAAAAGATAACAGCATTAAAAACTGCAGTGATGCTCCAAGTCATATGTCTATCGACAGATTCTTTGTGAAGAATAAAGATACTGAAAAAATGCTTAAAATGTGAACCATTTACTCCTTTTCTAAGTTAATTACCCATGCTATTTGAAGCAAGATACCTGGAGACCATGACTTTCAGTCTCTATCTAACTTATAGAAATAATGAAGCCTTGCAGGTTCCATGGGTCATATTCCCATAGAATAGAGAGATGAAAAAGTACAGTGTTTCTTTCACAGTTTGTCCTTTACCTGGAAGAACTGTGCCTGGCAGTGTTCACACAAGTCCCTTCTGTAGACTCTTGATTTTCAAAAATCAAAAGATTAATACATTTCAAATATAAGCCTATCTGAAGATTTGTGCTTTTTCATATCAATTTACAACAAATATATAAAAAGTGGTGAATATGCTGGTCTTGGTTTACTGTAACAGCCCTTATAGTTTCTAAAGTTGAAGGGAAAAGGTTTTTCCAAGATCAGCTGAAATCTCATGATATTGCAGTCTCTTTCTGTTGTTGAACGCTCCTAAGTATGGTGAAACCAGAAATAAATTTCTGAACCTTCATTGCACATCTTAGATAGTGTCCATGATGTTTTTTAGATGTGATGTATATATTAATTGTATCCTAAATGTATAGGATTATTAAACAGAATCTTGACTTCATTTTCAAGTAATTTTGTGTAAAAGAGTATAATTTCTAATGACATTAGTTTGACCTGATGGACTTGCTAGAAGTCATGGTTTTTTCACCTGTATCTAATGTCACATCTCTGTCGGACTCTTGGAATCAAGTGTTGCAGTCACTTGGATGCACTCAGCAGCTTCATCTTCCTTCCAGTGGCTTATATCTGTATGTCTGAGTTTATGTGCCTTGTGATCCTAATGGTGATTAAGTGGACAGCTGGCATTCCAGATAATGTAGAAATTAATTCCTCTTTCACCTTGAGCATAATCTTTGTTAAGAGGAAATGGCCTCAAGTTGTGCCAAAAAGATTTAGCTTGGATATTAGGGGAAGAAAAATTGTCATTGAAAGGGTTGTGAGGCATTGGAACAGGCTGCCCAGGGAAGTATTTGAGTCACCATCCCTGGTATTCAAAAGACACGCAGATGTGATTCTTAGGGACACGGTTTAGAGGTAGATTTGAGAGTGCTAGGTTAATGGTTGGACTTAATTACCTTAGAGGTCTTTTCCAACCTGAACGATTCTGATTCTAAAAGCTTCTGGCATTGTATCATTCATACCTGAATTGTCTTCCAAGACATTATAAACCTGAACTATTGCTTTTCTTTCTCCCTCACCCTGAGAATATTCTGGCCTTGTACACCTAATGAATATTGTCTTACTACTCAGAAGTGGATGGTATTGTTGCATGTTAATTTCTAGAAAATCTAAGTAATCTCTTTTGTCATGTTTTTCTTACTGACAGCCTGCATGCACCCAGTTGTTATTATGACAATGGAATGAACAACAGCTTACTTTCCTAGGACATGTACCTTGAGAGTTATTAGAAGTATCTCAAATATGCTACAAAAGCCTTCCTTTTCACTAGAAATTTCTGCTTCTTCAATTTTTGTATATACTGAGTCTCTTTTTAGATCCTCCTTTTGCAGTGTCAACATAGGGAAATAAGTACCCCAGCTCCTACACTTTTTGCTCTATTGAGCGTCTTATGCTGAGCATCTTTTCTAGCTTTCACGTTGTTTCCTGCACTATGGGACCATGTTGTCTGCATTATCATTAGGAATGTCTTTGTCCTGTGGTCTGAACTCTTTCCATTTCATAATGATTATTTGTGCTGAACTACTGATTCTCACCACTTCAATCCCTTTTATGGATAAGTCAACTGCCCTCTTTAATTTGTATGCATGATATGTTGGTTAAGCCTCTCTCTTTCAGAAATACCTCTTTGGACTGGAATCACACAGTTTGCAAATGAGCTTTAGTTAAAATTTAAATTTTAAAATTAATCATTAAAATTAATTACACTTAAATTTAAAATGAAATTTAAGATGTATCTTTAATTGCATATTTTTTATAATATCCACAAAGTTACAGAGTTCTCATTTCTGTTATACAACATTTTTCTGCTTCTCAGTTTCAGACAAGCATATCTTCCTATTTTTTCATTTTCTAAGAGTGTTTTCTTTTTACTTTTATTGTCTGTGCCCATGTTTCAGACGTAATTGTTGACACCAGTCTCATAGACATATCTATTATGTGTCAAACATGACTCCATCCTGAGTTACTCTCTTTCCCTGTCTTATATGTTTGTAGGACTCACATGCTTGATGCTGTTCTACATCCACATACCAGATAACCTATTGCTACTTTTATGTTTTTAAGAATAAGAAGAAAAAACAAACAATCAAACAAACAAACAAAACTTCCTTTTCGTATCTTTAATGTTGCTTGAGCTCAGTAGGCATCAATACATTTGTGTTGTTGTTGTCTGGTAGTCCAACACTATGTTTTGTCTCTATCCTTTTCAAGTACACTTCTCACAGTGCTTTTAATTTTTGTATTTTTTTCTTAATAATCAAATTCTCTTGTTCTGAGTATCCCTGGACTGATAGCTTCCATTGTATTTCATGTACTTCTCACTGGAAAAGAAAAAAAGTTGATGTGCTTATGAAAACCTGTGATCTTTATTAAAAAACACATTTATCTAAATGTTATATGCATGTCTAACATTCTGTATTCCCCATAGTTTTATTCTCTGATGCATTATCCAGATACCTCCTTCTGTAATTTACATTCCTTCATCCATCCTTCTTTCCATGTTATCAAAATGAATATGTAAGTAGGCTGGATTTAACAGCAATGGCATTCAGTTTCAGGACAAATTAACAGCGATCCAGAAATTCTGAAAGGATGTGTATGTTTGAATGGAGGGTCTTTCCCTCCCTTAATAAACAGTCCTCCATCCCGCTGCCCACACATGTTCTTATTTCCAAGGAAGTTTCCTATAGCCCTTCTCAAAGGCCCTTACCTTCCTTTTGCTTAAGCCTCTGTGTTCACCCATCCTTTCCTCAGCATGGCCCTTCTGTCCCTATGACTTTTTTTTTTTTTTTTACTAAGGCTGTTTTTTCCTTTTATACTATACAGTTGCCTTTGCAAATGTTGGGCTTTAAGGCACAGTAGAGTATTATGTATAAGAATATTGATTTCTCTAGAAATATATATTGAAAATGGTGTAATGGACTTTTGTAAGAAGCAAATGATGACCAAACCACACAGAACAAAATGTCACGTTTCTAGTTTCTCCTTACTTCTCAATTGGACAATAACAATTTTTTTCCCACTAGAAGCTGTTGCATAAATTCTGAATGGAAACCTAACCATAATTGCCTTTGCTGCATACTACATCTCATGAAATGTGAAAGATATAATATATAGTACAAGCAGGAAGATCATTTGTTGGGCAGATGATGTAAGTGCTAATTCAAGTCTAACTGTATTTTCCATTATTGTGACTAGTGTATAAATAGAGCTGTGTGACCTAACGGTTTTGTCTTATTTCCTTAGCTGAGAATAACAGTACAGGCAGTCTCTGCAAATGAGATAATAACATTTATCTCTCAGTGGGGAATGGCATAGAAGTAGTTCCCCTCTTGTTGCCCCTGCTATTGCTAATGCTGTGCAAAAGGACCTACTCTCTCCTCAGACAGGAAATATGTTCCTTTACCAAATTTACTCAAAGAATTATTCTTAGAGCCTGCATATGAGAGTGCTGAGAAGCACTACCCTGTGAGAACAACAGCTGTCCTGATAAAAGTAATTGCTGGTTGGAAAAACTGTGGATATGTGATGAAACTGTAAGGAAGCCCACAGTTTTTCTTGTCCACCTCATTCTTGCCCACCACGTTACTTTATTTTGTGCCAAGTTTAATTTTAAACTGTGGCTTTAAATTGCTGAAGCTATATGTGACTTATTTTTCTGCAAGATATCTGGCATGCTCCACCTGACTCTTTTATCAAAGTAACATTCATTCACAACTATGCGCCATTCACTATCAGTTTAGGTGTTGCAGAGTACAAAGAAAGCAAAATGAATCACTGTCAATCAATACAGTACGGGCAAAGCCTGCAGTCTCTTGGCTGGGCTGACTGCATCCTCTCAAGTCTTTTGTTCCAAAAGCAGCCGGTACTTCTCTGTATAATTTCTGTATACTTTTTGCCAAATGGCTATGAGAAATACCACTGTTGGGTGTAAAGTAGACATCGTTTACCATTCTGGTTTGCCTTGCTTGACTTAGACTTCAAATACAAGTGGAAAAAGAAGAGCTTTTGTATAATGATTCCTTCTCTTTTATATGTGGTCCCTGTGTTGGATCAGCTGTGATAAGGGACATAGGATACAGATCCTTGATATTCCCTTGGTATCTGTGGTTTGTTCTTTTACTGTAAATCTTAGGTATGTTTGAAGATGAATTAGGGAGGGCCTTTGAACAAGGAATGGGGAATAAAGTTTTTGTGAGGTCAAAGGAAAATCCTCTGTAAGTTTACCTCTCAAGCAGAAGATTTGATTTGCTAAGCCATGGTGTCCCCTTCTATATTTATTGCTACTTTAATAGGAAGTACTATATTTTTTAGCTTTTATCTTGTCCAGAGAGGTAGGGAATCATGTTTCCTTTGTTTCAAAGTTATGTATGAGTGGTTAGAGTCAGTGTGCTGTGTATCCATCACTTGCATTAGACAAAAGGAATTATTACCACCATAGATTCTCTTTCCAAAATTGTTGCCAGGGGACTGGCTTCACCAAGGGGCATTAATTCAGGTACCTCTGAATAATATTGTTTAATATTGTTTAGATTCTGTCTTTTCCAGCAAATAAACATCTATTTGCCATTTCATCAGATTTAAGTCCAAACACTGCCTGCTCAAAGTACAACCTATTTTGAATTAAAGACACATGACATGTTGACAGAAATGAAAACAAGATCAGATCTCAGATAAAAATAAAAATACCAGAGAACTCTAGCCAGTGTTTGTAAGTAGAATTTCACAAAATTTTGACAATTCAAAAACAATATAGCATTTCAAATCAGTCATAAATAATTAAGATAGTAAAAATCTCTAGAAATTTTTAATAACTTTGATACAGATTCATGAATTAAAAATCGAGTTTCAGTCCTCCAGCAGTCAAGACTTTGTATTTTATTCTCTGTCCTTCTATGTACTGACATATTTATCAAAGATGGTATTTACAGAAATACTGACAAAAGTTAAGGGTAGGTTTCTCTGTGTCCCTACTATGATCATGTTAAACTCTAGAGTGTATAATGCTGACAGAAAAAATAGTGCTTCGAAACATCAACAACAAGGTGTATGTCACTAATGAATGGGCATATTTCTGATGGAAAATGAAGCAGTGTTTCCTGGTTTAGATTAGATTTGATATGTATGATGAATATGATGAATAAATATTTTTAAATGAACACACTTTAAAGCGCTGGCTTCTTTATCTGTCTTTTTTTTTTTTTTTTTTTTTTTTTCTAATATATATATGCAGGCTGAGGTAAGTAATTTTTTTATGTACCCATCTGGAACCAAAGCCCTTAGTGATTCAAGAACAAAGCATATTTGATGCACTATTGATTTTCTACCTTAGCAGTAGAAAAACAATTGCTCTATGCAAAGACCTGTTTTTCTGGATCTCTGCCATCCATCTTTTTAACATCTATGTAACATAGCAGTTGTGAAAAAAAAAAAGAAAGTTCACACAAGGTTCAAAAGGAAAAATTCATACTCATAAAGATTTCAGGCAAGTCTTAATATTGCAAAATAACTTTTGAAAAGTATTTAACATAATTTAGACTATTAAATATCTGGACTTCTTTGTAATATATTAATGCCCTCTGGATTGCATCCTCTCTTACTTCCCTGCTCTCAGACAACGTGGTGTTCAGTCTGCTTGCAATGATGCAGGGACACGGTTAGTCACTGTCATGTGCTAAAGTTCCTTTCTTAGACAACCTTGCATGGGGCATTTTAGTCTTGAACTTTCTGGAATCAAACTGTAGATTATGTAACAGGAAATAAGCCTCCACTGGTTTGGAAAATCAGTCCCAATGTATCTGGTATGAAAGTGCGACAGGAATTGTACGTGGGAAGCTCCTGCTTGGGATCTGATTGCAATGCATCTGAGCCCAGTGTGTGATTCTCTCTGCTGTAGGGTTTCTTTGCCTGTGATCTACAGACAGTCTGGGATGCTTCAGAAGTGAAGAGCAAATCACAGAAGCCAAGTTACAGTATAAGCTTTTTATGAGATATTGCGCTATAAGGGCAATTTTATAACAACGTTCACAAGTCACTAAAAAGTCTGAGACAAGGAAGTCGGTATTTTATGTGTTTATAGATGTAGGCAACAGAACACTTAAGGCAATAATTCCATCAATTCATAAATCACTGAAGGTGAAAGTGCCTCCAGTTCATATCAAAGTTCATTAAGAATATTTTGTAGAAATAGTATGTGATACATAATCAGAAATCTGAAGTATTTATACATTCTGAAAAAAAATAATAAATAAAATAAAAATATATATATATAATTCTTCAAAAGGACTGTGATATACCCCAGAGAAGACATGTCATTGCACTCTACTGATAGGTTGAATGGTGTATCATTTAATATGAATACTAAATAGAAATCCTTTCTATAGAATTCGAACTGAACATTTTTCTATTCATAAAATATGTATTTTAAGGAAATGTTAATTGCCATCAAGAGAAAAGAAGGAAGGAAGGAAGGAAGGAAGGAAGGAAGGAAGGAAGGAAGGAAGGAAGGAAGGAAGGAAGGAAGGAAGGAAGGAAGGAAGGAAGGAAGGAAGGAAGGAAGGAAGGAAGGAAGGGGGGAAGAGTAACTAAATGATGTTTTTGGCATCAGGATCCCTGGCTGGTACCTCTCATGCTGCACCACTGTCCCCATATGAAAGATGAAAGCAAATAGAATAATTCTGCTTTGTATGGGGACCTGAACTCTTCCATCTCCTTCTGTAGTCCGAAAACTCCAGGTTGTCATTCTGATTAATCTCTTCAGTGACTGCCTCATCTACCATGCTCTGGTTCCATTGTCTAAAAGAAACAAATAAACAAGTAAGAGGCTGAAGTTGGTCATTATATGTTTCAAATCAGCATTATTCCATTGGTTTCAGTGGAGCTATGCTGAGTTTTATATTTTGTAAACCAACATGTCTTAGAAAGAAGTGAAATAAATTTACATCAAAGATAATAATCCCACAGAAGAAATTTATCACTTGTTGCTGCCACCGTATGGGACAGATGGCTTTGTGGAAGGGGTTGTAGTCAGATAAACAAGTGAAGATCAGAGGCAATATTCAGAATTTTACTGGTGAACTAAATAATTGCTTAATTCAAACCCATCTTATGATCTCAAATTTACCATGAAACTCAGATGGTTGACAGTAGATTTTGGACTTTAAATAAGCCCGCATGAGTTAGATGATAGCAGCTGCTAAGTTTTTCCTCAATTGCCTATCCACACATTTTCACATTTTTTCTCATTCTGGTTAATTTTATTTAGCAGAACAGTGGATGGTTCCTGCAAGTACTACGTTATAAAATTCTACTAAAAGGGCTAAGATAAATATTACTCCCCATTCCACCCCCCACCCTTCACCCCCCCGACACACACACACACGAAGAAAAAAAAGGATTAAACTTATGTGATGAACTGAAGAGATTGTTAAGATTTCTTATTTCACTCTGGTTTTACCTAGTATCACTGTCTTCTTTTAAGCACCAGGGGTTAAACCTTATTTGAGAACTTATTTTCATGTTTACTTTATTCAAGTAATAATTCTTATATTCTGCCTGCCAAGGTGGATTTTTATGATTCTGATAGATTGTTTTCAATGTAAGGAAAAATCATAGCTTTGGAAAGCATAGAAGCAACTGTGTAATAAAAATGTGTGAAGTACTTTTGTGTAGAATGTGCTAGAGACACACTGAGTGATTGATTGAAAAGAAAAAATGTTACTACACTTTTTTTTTTTTCCCTAATTTAATTAAAACAAATGTTTCACCAAGGGGAAGTCATGTTTGACCAATCTGCTGTCTTTCTGTAATGAGATGACTGGCTGGGTAGATGAGGGGAGAGCAGTGGATGTGGTCTACCTTGACTTCAGCAAAGCTTTCGACACTGTCTCCCATAACATCCTTATTGACAAGCTCAGGAAGTGCAGCCTAGATAAGTGGATGGTGACGTGGATTGACAATTGGCTGGATGGAAGATCTCAGGGGGTTGTGCTTAGTGATGTGGAACCTACTTGGAGGCCTGTAGCTAGCAGTGTCCCTCAGGGGTCAGTACTGGGGCCAGTCTTGTTCAACTTATTTATTAGCGACCTGGACAATGGATCAGAGTGCACCCTCAGCAAGTCTGATGAAAAACAAAGCTCAGAGGAGTGGCTGATACCCCAGAGGGTTGTGCTGCCATTCAGAGGGACCTCAACAGTCTGGAGGGTTGGACCGAGGGGAACCTCGTGAAGTTCAACAAGGGCAAGTACAGAGTCCTGCAACTGGGGAGGAATAACCCCAAGCACCAGTACAGGCCGGGGGCTGACCTGCTGGTGGCTGACCTCTTGGAGAGCAGCTCTACAGAGAGGGACCTGGGAGTCCAGGTGGACAGCTGCTGACCATGAGTCAGCAATGTGCCCATGCGGCCAAGAAGGCCAATGGTATCCTGGGCTGTATTTGGAAGAGTGTTGCCAGCAGGTCAAGGGAGGTGGTCCTCCCCCTCTACTCAGCCCTGGTCAGGCCACACCTGGAGTATTGTGTCCAGTTCTGTGCTACACAGTACAAGAAGGACATGAAACTACTGGAGTGAGCTCAGAGGAGGGCTACAAAGATGATGAGAGGACTGGAGTACCTGTTGTACCAGGACAGGTAGAGAGAACTGGGCCTGCTTGGCCTGGAAAATAGAAGATTGCCAGATTGCCCAGAAAGGTTGTGGAGTCTTCTTCTCTGGAGGTATTCAAAACCCGCCCAGATGCCATCCTGAGCGACGTGTTTTAGGTGATCCTGCTTGGCAGGGGGTTTGGACTATATGATCTTCAGAGGTCCCTTGCAACCTCGGCCATTCTGTGATTTTGTGATTCTGTGATTAGTTACCAAAATATTTTGTATCCTTTGTTACATCTTCCCATAGCCAATCTAACTTTGAAGTATTCCTGTTGCTGTTCTCCATGAGCCAGTAGTCAGTTTTTTTTTTTCACCAAGACTTTATACTACCCACAAGTTTTTGTGGCAAATACAGACATATCCCAGTGGACAAGCCATACATGGATCTCTGGTCTTTTTTTTTTTTTTTTTTTTTTTTCCTCAGAATTGGCATTAAAAGCCAATTTCTGCAATCTAACAGCTTTGTTCATTTGATGTTAGGAAGTCAAACCTGCATTTCTGAATTTTTCAGATGGTCATTAATTGCTGTCTTACACTCTTCTCTGTGTCTTTCACCTGTTTAGTCATAGGTGTCTGATGGGAAGCACCAAAATTGTAAGGAGTACATTTTCTTCTGCTGCTCAAAACTGTGCAGCAACTGTAGTTCCAACATTTTATTTATTTATTTATTTATTTATTTATTTTAACAAGAAATGCTAGCTGCAAATCTCTTATTAAGTAAGAACTGAGCTATCTCAAAGTCATAGTGAAATTATGGTAGCAGCACCATTTTATTTGTCCATTATTTAGTGATGGAAGCCTATGGTTACCATGTTTTGTCACATAAATTTGAAAATATGAATATTTCAGACTACCTGTAGGAAACAGAGAAATTCATAAACAACAAATTTGCAACTTTGTTTTATTTTCTGTCTTTTTTTTTTTTCCTTTTTTTTTTCCCTAAAAGTCATTAAAAGTAACAAACAGACGCATGGGTATATTGGGCACACCTAGCACAATTCAGGCAGGGAGACTGTGGGCCTCAGGGAATGCCCTGTGTCACAGGTGTCTCCAATACCACAGAGAGCAGCCCTGCAGTGCCTCAGTGGGCCTCTACCCCAGCCCTGATGTGTATAAAAAAGAGCCACAGCCACTATGAGGAGGAGATCCATGAGGAGTCAGGTGAGGAAAGTGGAGGGGAAATGGATGGGCTATTGCTGGGGACATGGCTAGAAATGCACTCTGGGAAGGGATGCACTCTGAGGGACAGCAGCTGTGGGTGACCCACACCAAGAGTGGTTAAAGGGACCATAGGCTTCACTGAAGGTTGTGAGAGAGACCAAGAATAACATGCAGAAAAGACAGGGGGGAGACAAGCGTGGTGAAATGGGAATGAAAGATGTTCCCTGAGTGTTTGTTTAAGTGATTATGGTATTTCTCAATACCTGAATAAGTAATCAAATAGTTGTGTTAGTTGTCAACAAATTAAACTAAGAAAAAATTCCACAAGATGAGACTATTTTGCCTACAACAATTGGTTGAGATGTTTTTGGTTTATTTTTCAGTATGTTGAGATACATTATGTTGATATATGCTTTAATTTAAATTAACCTACATTTGCTCCTTTCTTAATTATTTGACAGTTTATTTTGCTGACCATATGGCTATAACTAGAACCATAATATATATTGTATTTGAACTGAAGAACAAGGCACTGAGGACAAATTATAAGAGAATAATCTGCTTTCCATTTCTGCTATTCCCAGCAGGGATGTTTTGCATAAAGAAAACAACCTTGTAAAATAAAATTGTTCCTTTTCTTGTATCAAAGTTCTTTTCCTATTTGGGAGAATTGTTTCAATATACTCACAGTATATTTAATAGTATAAATATCTTATTTCTGTTAGAATGTGAGTTCCTAGAGGAAAGAGGAAAAGAGGAAAGAAAACACTGTGTGCCTGAGTCCACTGGTCAGACTTCCGATTAAGCATTCTGTGCAATGTGTGTAAAGAAGGATTGAATTTTCAGCACTTAATTACTTTAGCCAGTTGCCATCTGTTCTTTGAATTCTGACCTTTCTTTCCAACTTGAGGCTACATGGAGTGTCTGCAGGCAAGCCAATTAGATCATGGATGTTTCATGCTGACATTACAACAGACTTAATGTCCACCTGCAGAACACTGGTTGATAAATTTAATAGTGCTGACATGGTGGCCTTCTGCAACCTTCATCCAGCAAGAAAATAATAGTTTATTACACTTGGCATTCTTCGTTTAAAATATAGCACAATGAGCAGTGGCAAAATCATATTTTGATTTGTTTCTTTCGCCCATGACATTAATCATACACTGTCAAAAGCTTTTCATGCTGCAGTTTCTCACAAAGATAATGCAAGTTAACTCTAAAAAACAACCCCATAAAAATACATTTCTCTGGTTTGAGAGGAATAGTCACAGACTGAAATAGCATGGCACTTTAAGCTACCTACCCTCCCATAAAATTGCATGGCAGCCAAGGTTGAACTTTGAAGGAAGTCTGTCATTCTATTCACATGTAGCTTATCCTCTGCTTGTGGAAAAGATTGACTGTCTACAGAGCTCTTCTACTGGCAACGTGAAAATACTAACTTTACTGTATCCTATATCTCTAATAGTAATTTTATTCGTAAATGCTTATCCACCAATACCCAATAGTGATACAATGCTATTTAAATATTGCTTACAAGCAAGCAGTAGCAAATAAATACCCAGGTTTATCTCAGTCTCTAATGGGAACCCAGGTTTATCTCAGTCTCTAATGGGAACCCACTTCCCAGATGTGGGAACCTCAAAATATTATAGTTTGTGACTGTAATATTGTTATCAAATAGTAATGTGTCTATAGATCTATAGAACACATTAATATCTAAACAAGTCTTTGTAAAGGAGCTTCTGGAGAAATATACAGCTTTGTTTTCTTAAAAAAAAAAAAAAAAATGCTCTTCCTTGAGCAATGTTTTGAAGATGACTACGTGCAAAGGCAAGCTGAAGGGCATGATGTGAAACCTATCAAAGGCATTGAGAGTCAGGTCTTGTATTGATTTTAATAGTCATTGAATCATTTCTTGAGTGTAAGATTTTAATAATCCATTAAAGCTTTCACATTTTAAAACTGAACTTCTCCTGCTGATTCACCAACTTGAAGACAAAAAAATAGGTGTTACCTGGAGAAGCACAAATCCTTACCCAATCCTTACGTCTGTATGGGAACACGCTACTTGCTTACAGTACTGAGTCAGACTGCAGTATATGTAGAGCACCACGTTGTGGAGTTTCAGAAGCAATTTTATTGAGGTTCAAGGAGATTAATCTTTTAAGAGAACTGTGGATTGTCTGTTTACTCTTAATAGGAATCTTTGATTCCTCCCTCCACTTCACCAATGCTGCAAAGTGCAATAAAAACAAGTGCATTTGCACTGAATAAAATTCATTCTATTTCAGTTCTAAGTAGTGATGAAACTTCTAATGAGCCACTTTGTGTGTTCTGTTTATTTGGCAGCATCAAACAGAAAACTAATGCACTAGGAAAAAAAAAAATCTGGAGGTTATGTCATCTTGCTGTGTCTATTCTCCTAAATGGAACACTTTCAGGATTCTGAATGTGAAATTAGCTGTTATTGTAGCTTAACGAATGAATCTAAATGCTGAATTTCTTCTGTGCAGAAACAAAGGTGTTTCAACCTTTCCACAATAACATCTGAATACAGGAGAAATAAAATTGGCTTAGATATACAGTCATCTGTACCCAGCATTGTTTTTTATATGCTTAGATATAAACATAACTTAAATGTTTAACATAAAATATCTTTATTAAAGACAATAAAAGCATTACATTCAAAATGTCACACAGACAGTAGTTACCTGTTATGCAAATTATCTGTTATGCCTCTTGTCTCCTTTGTCTCTCACTGATAGTTTATATTTTAAAACAGATTACTATTATTATTATTATATCAACAGATTTATCATGTGCATACACACAAACGCACATACTTGATAACTGTCTTACTCAAACTTTCTACTGCCCAGAATACGACAAAGTTAAAGCAAACAGAAGCGCAGATTTTGGGTTGTGACTCATATCCCTACTTATTTTATGACTTGACAATGTGTTTATTCTCATCTTGTTGGCAATTTAATGTTTCTTCAAAGAGCAGACTTTTTAGCAACTTAGTTGCTAAGGACTGCCTATGTAGTCTGCTCCAGGCATTTATCTACTATTACCTGCTATTTTTTGACTCCGGTGTCTTCCTCTTCCTTGGAGGAAGGCTGAGGCCAGCTGTCACCTTTTCTTACCCGTGAGTTTCTCTATCAATTATATTTCCAACTACTTCAAGGCTATACACAACTGCTGCAGAGGTGTAAACTTTGGGAAAATTTTCTCCAAGCCTATTACCTCTTTCCCTCCTAAACTTCCTTTTCCCCTCACTCCATTCAGTGTAGTTTCTCCCTGCTTCCCCACCACCACATCTTCAACTACTCTGAAATCCCTCCATTTCTAACTACCCCACTTGTCCTTCACCTTAGTTACACTCTTAAATATTCAGCTGTGTCTTCCTCAACTTATACTATCTAACTTCATGCCCACTGTAACTTACAACCCTTCTGCCTAAAGATATCAGTTGCATTATTCTCTGTACTCATTTCTGCCCAGTCTTAGTGAAGGTGAGCAGAAAGCTCATCCCACCTTAGAAGGCATTCGCTAAGCCCTGTTCCTAATTCTGGAGCCTTAGGTCCAAGCTAACTGGATGGTGGGCTGAATATTGCTATGGTAACTGGATCCTTAGCAGCTCTACATGAGGTTTAATTGGCTCTCATAGGCAAATAAACCCTGCCTTGCTCCTGTATTGAAGACCAATGAATCCAGGCCCCAATGTTTTCCTTACTTTTGTAGCTGTTATAAATGATTTACAAAAATGAGGTTAAAAAATAACAATGTTCATAATTAATGTCTTAAGAGGAAAAAATTCAAAAGGTTAATCAAAGTTAACACCTATGTCAACTCAGTATGACAGCCTACAACAGAACAAAGAAAATGTCCTGCATGGAGAGAGTAACTTTTCCTACTGCTCAGTCTCTGTGCTATCATGAGTGCTCTCACTCACACCTTCAGTTTTCAGACTGCTACAGGACTGCTATTAATGTAATACAATAATCAGGGATGCACAGGTCCCTAGGGTTCAGAAGTCCATTTTTTTCAGACTGAGACAGATCACTTTCTCAGATCTGTTCACTTGCCATTTCTGGAAGTGATTAATTAAGTTTAATTAGCAGACTACAAAGAACCATTTGGCCTCCATGGTTTAAGGCCAAATTCATGCTATTTTTATAATTTTTTTATTATTGTCCCCATGAATTCATGCCAACTTTACAAGGTGAATTGCTTTTAAACAATTATGGATCCAATGAAGCTAATGCACTTGCTTTTTATATCTTTCAGAGAAAAATATATATATATATGTATATAATTAAAAAAAAAGGAGCAGAAAAGAGGCAGTGAGCACATAGAACAGACAATTTTTTAGGAAAAGATGGATTCCTCATTAGAAAGCAGCTCGTGACATAGAGTGTTAGAATATTCTTGCTCTCCATCTAGATTAGGTAATCATGGCATTAATTGCTCACTGGCTGTATGAACTATTTCATTAGTTCTGAAGTCAGCTTATCAGTCCCACAAATGCTGACAGTATAAATCACCAAAAAAAAAATACTGCATTGTCATTTAAAAAGGCAAAGCAAATCTAAACATCAAAAAATAATGTCTGTATTCTTGCAACAGGTGTGCAGGTTTTGTCAAAACACTGTGATGTACTGAGGTACACTGGTATTAGTCATAACAACTAACAATAAAAAGACACTGAGTTAGAAGTAAGAGGCCTCCATCCCCCAACATAACATCCAGAAATAAGAAGAAACACTTTACTGATATTATAAATTACATAGTTTGACAGAAAGTGGTTTGGGAAAGAAAAAAAAAAAGTTCATGTTACTACATTAAAGAGCTAACAGAATTTTATGTTCAGTGAGAACTACGGGAATTACTGATTATATGTGCAACAGCTGGACAGTTAGCAAAATTCCAGAGGTCTCTTTCAGTCTAGATCCTAAAATCAGAAGCCAATATTAGCATATCTATTCTATTCCTGCAAATTATCCATCATTGTTATAACCAGAAAATAAATAGATAAATAAATAAATAATTGCACGTTACTCAAAGTCATTTCAACTGAGCTATAGACTTTATGCTTGTTTACTATACTGTACATAAATTTGTCAATGTCTCGTAGGATTTAAGAAGAAATTAAGCGTTCTGCAAGAACAAAACCCTAAAGAATCATTTGCATTCTCTTTGAGTGGAACCTGAAGTAGAAAGTTGATTCACATTTGCTCATTGATTGTCTTAGAATGAACAAAAAGAAGCCAGTCAAGAAATAACAGAAATATTTTATTTCACAGCATTGTGGTTTTACCAGCAAATTAAACAAGAACAGCAAAGGCAATTTCCTTATTTTTAATGTCTATGATCCTTTCAAATTTTTGAAGAAATTGATCGTGCCTTCACTTCCTTGAATTAAAGATTATTTTTGTCCTTTATGAAAGCAGTTAATGTTGCCAATTATTTCTTTTCAGGCATGCCTGAAGCATTTTAATGGGAAAAAATTATCCCAGTGACATTTTTAAGTAGTGGATTAATGCATTCTTAGTATAAAACTATTCTTTATATGGATTAAAGAAGCTGGGAAGTTAATATTGCCAAATATTTAAAACATTTACTTCAATCTAAGGCACTAAAGATAACAATTTTAGAGAAAAGATTAAGAAGATACATTTTATTCTCTTAAAATTTGTAAACTATCGATGCATCAATACATTATATGAGGTATTTGTTTAAACAATTGAAATTATATAGAGAGATCTAATTTTTTATATATGAATCCTTTAAGGATTTTTCTAAAATAACGTATTTGTGGTACTGCAAATTTAAGGTAACACTTTTTTTTTTTTTTCCAACTCGAAAACTAGGATTAGATTAATCTGAAAATAAAATTTTACTTTTCAACAATATTTCTCCAGTTTTAACAAGATGAATTTGTTGACAACAGTGCCCTCCCCTCACAAAATTTTACTTTGATAAATTGATTTTTTCTAAAAGAAGTGTTCTGACAAATTGTCCTTCACAAACTCTAAAGCCCATGTTTAACAGATTAAGGACAAGAGTTTGCCATCCTTAAGAACAGTCAGTTACCAGCACTGCCTAAATAAAGCATCAATATCATTTCAGTAGGTCTCAGTTAATTGGAAAAAAACTTTCATAATATTTACCTTTACAAGGTGTTCTTTATTCCTGGACACATTTCAAAAAAACTAACAGGATGAAAGTTGCCTCCAGAGTATGCAAACATACCAGAATTTGTAGAATGCTGAAAGAAAAAAAAAAAAAAAGATAATAATTATGGCAGAAATGGCAGAAATGAATACCCGTTATCACCAGTGAGAAGATGCATGTAATAAGAACATCAGATTTCCACACTTAACTTATACGAGCCCTGCTTGAAAATTTAGCCGAAAACACCCTCAAAAGCCTCAATGATTAACATAAAAACAACAAGAATTTTGTAATTTACCAAGTCAAGTAACTGTGAATTAAACAATACAATGCCCAATTTAAATTCTTCAGCTCTTTTCCATATAACAATAAGAATTCTTAATATCTGGAAAGATGAAGAATAGCAAAAATACTGAGATAAAATTGAACGGTGATCTCATTCATTTCTATGATTGTACAGTATGCATGAAATGGATTTCCACTGTGTGCATGCCAGTGAATAACTGAATAGTTATATAATAACTGTTATAATAATATTATATAACATATAATAAATTATATATATATTAATATTATATGTTATATATATTTAATATAATGTATATATTATATAATATATAATATAATAACCATTGTAATAATAACATTTATTATATAATTACTGTTATGAGAATAGTCATATAATAACTGAATAGCTGTGACAAAGGAGGTTCAGGTTAGATGTGAGGAAAAGGTTCTTCAACAAGAGAGTGGTCACGCACTGGATCAGGCTCCCCAAGGATGTAGTCATGGCACGAAGCTTGTCGGAGTTTAAGAAGTGTTTGGACTATGCTCTCAGTCATATGGTCTGAATTTTTGGGTAGAACTGTGTGGAGCCAGGAGCTGGACTCGACGATCCTTGTGGGTCCCTTCCAACTCAGGATATTCTATGATCCTATGAATAACTCAAAAATCCTTTGAAACAGTTATGGTGCATCTTGAGTAAAAACAAAGACGTTGTTGTCTGTTAGATTCTCTTCAAGTCACCATCTCCATCAACTCACAATTAGTATTTTCTACTAAAGACTAAATCTGCCTCAAGGTTTACTTTTCAGTGGTGGAAAAGAGTGTAGGAAGCACTAAACTCTTTTTCTTTGGCTGTTTGTTGGTTGTTTAGAAAAGTTTCTAAGTGTTCTGTAGATGTAAGTCATAACGTTTTAGAGAAATGTGATAAAGAATAACTAACAGCAGAAAGTGCAGGAGAGGCGAGGGATCTTTAACCTCAACGCCCTCCTTAATTATTTGCTATCACAGCAGGTGTTCACATATGATGCTTTGAGTGATTTACAACGTTAGGATAGAAGAAAAGAGAAACTGCCAGGTGAGACAGTGTTTTTTGTCTTTGTCCTGGTTTCAGCTGAGATAGAGTTAACTTTCTTCATAGAAGCTGATGTTGTGATGTGTTCTGGATTTAGAGTGAAAGCAATGTTGATAACACTGATGTTTTAGTTGTTCCTGAGCACTGCTTACACTGAGTCAAGGACTTTTCAACTTTTATTGTTGCCCTGTCAGCAAGTAAACTGGGGGTGCACATGAAGCTGGGAGGGGGCACGAGCAGGACAGCTGACCCAAATTTACCAAACGGGGGGAATTAGATATAAGGGCTGCCAGTGCTTGGGGACTGACTGGGTATTAGTTAGCTGGTGGTGAGAAATTTCATTGTGCATCACTTGTTTTTATTATTTTTTTCTCCTTTTTCTCCCTTTTTACTCCCCACACACACACATTCAACTGTCCTTATATAAACCCATGAGTTCTCATGCTTTTACCTTCATAGATTCTCTCTCCCATCCCACTGCTGGAGAGAGTGAGCAAATAATTGTGTGGTTCTTAGATACTTGCCAGGTAAAAAAACACAACAGTCCTTCAGTTTTCTAGGATGTTATCACAGCTGCCTAGTCACTGATGTAGATTAACTTTGTATGCCTGTATTCAGATACGAATAAATTGGAGAATTTAAAATGTTTACAGCATTATGTAAACAAGTTATAGAACCCTTCAGCTATTACTCCCAAATTAATTCTTCATTTAGTAGTATTTCACTGACTCATTCCCATTTCCGTCTTATATGTGTGCCTCTCAAACACACAAATTTATTCTGATTTGGTCTGATTCCTGAAACTTGGTATTTCAGATTTTAAATATATATATATATAAGAAAGAAAGAAATATTGAACAACAAGAAGCCTTTTTCTTCTTTTATCTTATTTTGAGTTGGAAGGATATGAAAGATGGTTAGTGTCTCTCGGCTGCCTTTTGCAGTGTTCTTCAGATTGATGTAAGTTATTTTGTGAAAATAGAATACTAGGGTATGGTTTATTTTATAGTCTTTGTTTTAAACCACAGTCGTGGTTTTATTTAGTCTTTGCTCCTAATTCCCACTGCAATCATCCAGTATTTCTCCTGATGTGTCTCCTGTAAATAGACAGAATTTCCTTTGGCTACTCTAGTGCTCAGCACAATTGTGAGCTGGCCACTGTCAAGCAATGCACAAAACAGCTGAGGCTTTCCTGCTCTCCTTTCAAGTGCCTGTCTCTACCCACTGTCATATCTTGGAAATTCATAAAAATGTAACTGTCTTCCAGCCTTGTGCTTTTCTGCCAAATTTATTTGGTTTTTGCCAAAATATTAAGCATTATTTAGGGAGATAATCATACAAGAGTGTGATAATGTGTGCCTCATTTCTTTAAGAAACCAAGTAATATGTATGCTTTTTAAATATTATTGACAGTATTTTTTTGTGATCTTCTCCACTTACCTATCTTATTTAGGCAAAACTGTGGAAAGACAAGGGTTAAAAAAGGACGATAAATTAAGAGATTAATCAATGCTTTAAGTGGGAATAGTATGAAAATTGAGAAAGACAGACATAAATTAATTTTCTTTTCTCCAACCCAAAGCTCCATCCAAATTGTCTGACTGTTTTCGCCAGGCTCAAGCTGTATTTGAAGGAGAAGTATAGTTTCTGGACCATGTCAATGGAGTACACAGATTTTAGAACGTGATTACAGCTGTGCCTGTAATATCAGTGAACTCAGATCTTCCTGTAAAATATACTGAGTGAATATATGTCAGTTGGAAAAAAGACAGACATTTTCTACTAATTAAAAAATAGTTTAAAATGCAGAGAGATAAGTGGGATATGTTAACTGATTTTGACAGTTTTCCAGCAGTCACTTTTACAAGGAGGCAGACTTCTTTGGTATCCAAGAATACTGTTTAGTTACACTAAATAGTTTCCTGGCAAAACATCTCAGACCAATGCATTTAGCTCAGTTCACTTCTCTGTCTGATTTGGCCTAGAGATTCCAGATGATCAAGTTTTTGGCAAATTTAGGTATACATTATTTATATGTGAACACCATCAAAAAATGACTGTTGGTTGGCTATTGTCATGAAATAAATACTACTCTTTTTGATTACTGCATTTTAACTGCTTTTCTGACCTTTTCTTCTATTTATACACTCTGTCTAAATACCTCTCTATGTTCTGCTTGAACTTTACCGTTGTTCCATTGGTCTTTAATTCAAAGAGAGCAATAGAGAAGCTTAAAAAGTCCCAACATAAAGTCAGAGACAGTAACATCCACTGTTTGGAGAGAGGTAAGGAACACAGTATGGGAGTAAGGAGGAAAAAGGATAAGGATAAGAGATGTATTTGGGTTACTTCTAGTTCTCTGCACATTGCATGAGTTTCTAGCTTTTGAAGGTATACAGGTTTTAAATGGATATGGATACCTTGTGAGTAAAACTCATTTTGCTTCTGAATCAGAGACTGGAAGGACTTACTACTGCTCTTGAATCAGTAAGTAGAGTGAGTCATCAAAGCACTACAATGTCCTTTTCCGCGGGTGTCAAGACCTGTCACAACAGGCTGAGTTTGCTGGACTTCTAGAATGAATTTTGGGTGCATCCACATTATAAACTCACTTAGTAGATAAATCAGATACGTCACAGCTGCTCTAACATACAAGAAACATTCTTCAACTGTAGGCTGAGATTTTGAAATGGAAATAGCTGTCAATTATTACGTCTGTGTATTAGTTGGAATTTGGCACATAGAGGAGATTTTCTTCACAAAAAAAGTGGCACCACAAGAGTTGTTGGGATGCAACATTTTCTTTCATTTGGAAATAAATAATTGCATTAGGCATTCTGCTTTCATTTATGTCCTTGTTCAAAAAAACACAAGGAACAGAGATACTGGACATGGGCCATTTTGCTTTCACCAGTCAGTCCAGGAGTTGAGCTAAGAAATTCAGGTGATTTAAGAAACTTAGCTTCCTGTGGAAGCTTAAAAGTCTTCGTGCATTTTAAACCATTTTAACATTTTCACACTGCTTCAAGGTTTTGAAGATGTGTGAGTCCTTTAGAACAGGCTATCCTGCTGCAAAACTAGTTTGCATTGGTTTGAAATAAGAAAGCTGCCTAAGGAATCTCAGATGTCCTGAGCTCCTAAAGTAGTTTTAATTTCTTATAATCTTATCTCTGTTACACAGGCTTTGGTCTGTATTTATAGTGTAAATACAATTACAAAGCTCTGGAATAGACACACTCTATGACTTTAAAACAGAGGGACTGTGCCCAAGGCTCAGAAGAATCCTAAGAGGTATTGCTCTGTCTCCTCCTTGGGAAGCCTTGTCATACTATCACCTACTGTAGAAATATTTATTTATTTCCTTAGGAAGAAAGCAAAGCTTTGCTGGCAAAACTTAACAGATAAGTGCCTCTCTGAGTCATAAACTTTGATTTCTTACTCTGAAAATGTCTGTTTCACCATATGTTGACGTATCACCTGTTTTGTTGCTTGTTAGTTGCTCTTGTTTTGGCAAAGCACAAGTTCACTTCAAAACAGCACTTCCTTCTGCCTTAGTGGTGGTTTTCCATACACATTACCTGTGCCATCTAAAGTTTTGGAAGACACCTATAGGAAAGTAGTCCATATATGAATTCTCTCTGTGTACGGTAAACCACAGACACAGTGACTGCCTGAGTCTAGATCAGCTCAAGAAAAGCTCTGCTGCATTCAGGTAACAATATGCGTCATTGAAGGGTTGTCAATTAGGGCCAACTAAACAGCAATCTGGACCTACTGGAAGGTATTAGAAGATCCAAAGATCTTCTGGAATACAAGACCCAGGGATCCACTAGGATGGAGGTAGCTGTGCATAAAGGAAGTAAATATCACAGATAGTCACTACATCATGGAAGTACACAGTCCAGAGATGAGGATTTTACATAGGAAGAATATATGTTTCTAGATAGGTGTAGGAAATACCTACATGTACAAAGGACAGAAGGTAAAAATACCACAGTACAGAGACTACCCAGATTTGGATGTTAACAAATTTTGTTCTCCCAATAGGGATGAGATTGCTCAATAAGGTGAAGCTTTTCAAAGCATTCTCGAGTACCTTCAAGAATACTACTTGGTAGTTAAACAAGTATCTTTGTTCAGCCTATGGTATTTATTAACTAGCATTGGTAGACAGTAGAAAAAAAAATAAATCATAGAATCGTAGAATTATCTAGGTTGTAATAGACCTTCAAGACCAAGTCCAACCATCAGCCTTACCTACCAAGTCCCATCACTAATCCATGCCCAACCAAGAAGTCTGAGCCTAGATTAACCTTTGTGGTTCTGAAGGTAAAAACAATGAATTGTAGAATAATTTAGGTTGAAAGGGATCTCTGGAGGTCCTCTGACCCAGGGCAGGACCAACTAGATTGTTAGATGTCACTATGAAGTTAAATCTGGTTGTTCAGTACCTTGTCCAGAGGAGTTTTAAGGCTCTCCAAGGAAATAATACAATCTGTCAGATTTTCCTACATTTCTCATTCTGCTTCCTCTCTAGCTCCATCTAGCCTATTTAATGAAGTTCTTCAGAAGATGAGGATGGTGCTTTGGAAGCATTTATTTCAAGAATGGAAGTATTCGGGAAAACTGTTTAGTGACAGATTGACATGTAGTTCCCAGGTTGCAAAGTATCTGAAAGTCATGTAGCAATGGCTGAACTACACTGGAATTTCCAAATCTTGCTGGTGTTATGTTGACCAGATAAATATCTCCTGGCCAGCACAGAATGATAACTGAGTTTGTCTCATGTCTGTCTGTAAAATGGGATTTAAAGACTGGATAGCCCTCATATGGTGTATCTTATTTGCCTAAGGAGCCTGAAAGAACCATCTGGTTGTTTTTGATCCTTAAAGTTATTGTGACGAGAAACTCATTCAGGCAATTCTTCTGCAGCTGAAAAAAAAAAAAAAGAAAAAAAAAAGTGGTGAGAGGCTGTATTTGGGAGGAAAAAAAAAACTCAAATGCTGCTAAATGTGTTTCAGGATAATGGCCTCAATAGCACATCTGATGAGCATTTAGAATAAGTGAACGCTGAATGCCTTATCAGTGATAACACAGACAAAGGTTATCAGCATGTGCCACACATCAAACATTGATCTCACTCCAATTAATTTAACTGAAAAATGGTCTCCATCAGCAAATGCTTTTGCACAAATTAGAGCCTGTTTCTTTGTTACTTCTCTTCTTTTTAATAGGAAACTTTGACCTGTTCAAGCAAGTTATAAATAATTGTGTTTTTTGTTTGTTTGTTTGTTTTTAATTTATTAGAGTTTCCCATGCTTTGTAATTAACCTCCCAACCATGCTGTCTGAAGTTAGTAGGAATTTTGACTGATGTTCTCCTTCCCTTCCATAGAATACAAGTATTATCCAAACTACCTTCACCATACTAAAAGATCTTCTATTCACAACAGTAACAGGGAGGAGGGCAGGTTACCTACAAAGAAGAAAAAAAGGTGAAGAGGTCAAATGGGAAGTGATTTCAAACATAGGCCTATGTTGAGTCTGTGGTCTGAGTAGACCAGTCCTCTGACTATCTGTCCGATAAGAACAGCAACTGAAGTTTTCTACATGTTTCCTTAATTCTGCAAAATTAACAAGATTCCTTACTGTGTCAATTTTCTCCATTTTTCTAAATTTTCCCTATACTTATATAGATAAGTACACTATACGCATAATTAACAGAAGTCTTACATTAGGAGAAGAGATTATATGTATTTGCCTGGTGATTTATATCTCTCACTAATGCTCTGCCTGCTCCAGAAATATTACCAAATAATTAACTACCCATAAGGCACTTAGAACAGAATTTTGTTAGCATTGTTTGTTACAGCCTGTGTGAATTCAAGTGGTGGTCTCTGCTCTGTCCCTCTAAAGCCTGTGTCTCTCCACCTCTCTCTCCAAATTTCTAGACCACAAATAAGAACCAGTTTTAAAAGATTTACAATAAGATTCACAAGACAGACATAAGTGACAAAGCAAATTATCTGAATTTATATCAGAGCCTACAAATTTTAGAGCTACTAAGATCCTGTCATTTCCTGACACTCAAGTTATATGCTTTTGAATTAAATTAAATTATTACTCATATTTAAAAGCCAAAATTGTTGTACTTCTCAAAAACAAAAGAGGGAAAATGTTTAGTTGTTTCCAAATGTGACAAACAGTTTCTGACTTTCAAAATAACTGCATTTACTTGCTAACTGCAACATAATGAAATCTTAGCATGATACAAAAATGTAACTAAATCACCTGATGCTTCAGTTGCAAATGCACATTTCCATAGAGATGCATACACTGGATTTGTTCAAAACACTGTATGGCATTAATTTACCTAAAATCATATCTAGGATGAAATATATACTTTAAATATTGAATAAGAATATTAATCATAATAAATCATAAATATTTAAGGATCTATTATTTCAAACAACTTTTCACAAAGAAGTTTCCTTTCTTAAAGGAAAATATCAGTCATTTTATCAATATTCTGTCTTTATAGAGATGAGGATTTGCCCTCTTATACTCGTTTGCTTGGGATGCACTACAACTTTATGTATGCCTTCAAAGATTTGGTTCAAAAGTACAGTACAGTACAGCCCACGCTACACAGGGTTGAGTATAAGCCCTGGCTGGTCACTGGTGACTCTTTCTGCAATAAGAAAATAACAAATATTGTCAATTTTTAAATGTGAAGTAATTTAACAAATACAGTACATGACTGTAATGTTCCCGTGTATCTTGTAAAATATAATATGACGACCTAACTTAGAATTTACTTTCAGCACTATTTTCTTTAAACTATTTTTTAACTGATTGGGAAGAGATTTTTCTCCCTTTTTCTGTGACGGCATAATGCCATCCAGAGGCCAACTGAGCTCATTACAAGCTTTGTCTGTTAAGGTTGTCCAGAAGCCAGCCATCTTCTGGTCAAAGTGAGGTTTGATCCTCATCAGGAAATACATTTTTTTCCTATAACAAGTCTTTATTTTCGAACGAAATTACCTCTAGACCTTCCATAACTCTCAACATCTTCAAATTTCTCTATCAGACTGGACTATTCAGTACGTCAGCACTCGGGAAACTAGAGAGGAATGACTAATCAAAGAGCATATTAGCACAACTGTAGCTAGGCACTAGATAGCTTTAATAAATTAAAGCATTTAGCTTCCTAGAATTCCCAGTTCTCTCATCTACTTTCTCTCCTGTGAATCGCAGCCATTACATGTTTTAAAGAAGGAGCACACTGTTCCTCTGTTTTCAGTAGCAGTCATGGAAATTTTATGTATAGCTTTGAAATTCTTGATGAGTTAATTCTCAAAGAAAAATCTGAAAACATGCTGAGTATTTAGAAATAAAAACATGATCAAAGCAATACATATATATGTGTGTGTGTGTATATATACATATATATATATTATTTTTTTTCCCCCAGAATATTTACCTTTGGATAAAGCACAGCATGTCAAAGCAAAGACTATATTTCTGGTATGTTATATCCAAGCCAGGGTATATACAGGGTATATTCACTACAATTAGACCAGAATATTTTAGATAGAATATTTCATACTGCATCGAAGCCATTGCTAGTGCATTATATAATTTTCATATGAAAATAAATAACTAAATAAAAATTACATTCTGGCATATTAAATTAATATTTCAAAAATCCAAGAAATCAGGAACTGAAATTAATTAATAACTAACTGGGAGTAGATGAATAAATTTAATTAAATGTTTTACTTTGAATTGGTTGTCTTTGTTTAAAAAGCTTAAGTAAATGATAAAAGTTGACTGCTTTGGAAACTGTTGGGGTTGTTTTTTCTTTTTTGCTGTTGTATTTTTTTTTCCATTTTGTTTTGTTTTGTTTTGCTTCATTGTATGCATATAGCTGGAGAAGATTGTTAACTCGAGGGTTCATATGAAACAGAATATATTGGAAACATCCCCATGAAGTGCTTTTCAAATTTACTGTTTGAACTCACTGGTTGGAAGCAGCAGATGAAACTCTGAAGAGATGTCCAGTTTCAGTCCTGGCTTTTACAAATCTTTAAATACTCTATTTGTCTTATGCAGAAAATGGGAGTGAAAAGATAGCTTTGAAAGTAACACAATTATTTCTAGTACAATAGAATAAAGATGGAATGTTTGCTAGCAGTTGACATTTAGCACATGGTTTCTCTGTGCTGTAAGGACTGATGGCCTACAGCATTTATTTCTTCTTGAACAATGTGGGGATGGATACCTTTGTAATCATAAACCTTTAAAGAACTTTACAAGTGGTTTTCTCTACATTGTTTGAAAGTCTTCACTTTCTACTATTGAAAGTTTTAAATAGTGATTTTGAAAGGAGTCTATATCACTGATATGTTAAAGTTGAGAGGAGAGGAAGTTAAACATTATCTGTTTTGGGTATGTAACACATCATAATTGATGGAAAATCTGCACAGCTTATGATACATGGTTGGCTATGCTACAATAAATTCATGAGCAAAGAAAATTTGATTACTGGATAGGTTAGCATTATTGCTATTATTATGTTCAGTTACTGCAATTTTTCCTTATGATATTCTATGAACAGAAAGACTGAATTGTGAAATTATCACTTGGCATAATTTATAAGTTAACTTAAATGATATTGTGTAACTAAAACAAAATTCAAATTCATTTTAGATTTATATTAGATTTATAACACTAACAATAATTAACCTCAATCAAGCATGATGCTGTGTAATCTAGGTAGTAGATTACACAGTTGTTTTAATAAAAATAAAAAACATAGAAAACATTTACCACAATCACCAGGTAACATAATTTATATTATAAAAATTTCACTGTCCTTTTCTCTCTTTATATCTTAATACAATCAGTGTGTTTTGTTTGTTTGTTTTTCTATAATTTATTAGTATCCATGCTGTCCCTTATTGTGTTCTTGTCAACTTGTCATGTGAGAAAAAGAAAACTGACACTTAAAAACAAGTTCTATATTCTAAAGAAAGCTCACCCATTATAAAGACACCATGTGAAAAATAAATCTACAGGAAAGTTTTTTTCCATTTATTGTTAATAAAAATACTGCAATTTAAATCTACAAATATCTTAGATGGGAAGGAATGTGTTTTGGTTCTTTGTAATCTATAGGTTATTGCAGCTATTAAATTCAAACCATTTTTACTTCTGTTCTCCTTCCTCAGCTTTGTTTCTGCAAAGATATATTTACAAACTTAATTGTACATAATAGAGGTAATCATACCAAAGTAGATTTCAATGGAATTGTTCATTATGTATACTGTTAGCATTCTAGATATCTATTTGAAATTTAGAATATAAATGTTAATGTGTGTATCAATGAGCAGTGGAATGAAATCAATGTAGACTTCAAGTGACCATTTCTACAGCTATTACTATTTAGAGTTTCATTTAGACTTTGTTTCCCACTGTGCATTGTTGTTCTCAGGCTGGTCACATGAGCAAAGCCACAGCACGTTCCATATCTGGGCAAGAAGAAGGCATGGGAAGCAGGGGCTGAAAAGAAAACATTAAATGGAGCATGTTTTAACCTCCAAATCATCTGCTATAGATAACCATGCAAATCGTGTGGTATGCAACAAACACTTAAAAAATTGCATCTGGATGCGTTCTGTGTTAGCCTGTACTTCCTACAAACTATTGCAAATGATGTATCGGTCTTCTTTCTCCTTTTTTTTTTTTTTATAGCTGATTTTTTCCCCATTCCTAATTGTACTGTTGATTATTTTAAACAATATTAAGAAAGCTGGAAGTAGTTTTATATGTGAAAGCTGAGCTGCTTCCAATTCCAGAGAGAATGGCAGTTTTCTTTACCAGGGCAATCTGACTATAATGTTGCATTGAAGTCTTGGCTTAACTTGCAATAAGATGCGGTTAATTAACTTGAAGCTGTCTGAAAGTTCATGTTGAAGAGATAACACAACTGAGTGAAAAAGAAAACTGAATTGACAATCAAAAGATATAAATAATCTTCTCATCTCATGCTTTGACTTGTTCCAAAAATCATAACTCTCTTAGAAAATAGCCTTTGAATTCTTTATTACCTTCTTTTAATACCCTCTCTGTATCCCTCTTCAGTCTCTCATTTTCTGACATTTCTGATAGGTCAACTGTGCTTAAGACATTTTAATTGATAATTTGAATCATATCGACTAAATGAGAAGAAAATCTGTCAGTGAATACCTGAATGCCACAGTACCTTAACTTCTCATGTTTTCGGTCTCTTTTATGGACCAATATTTGAATTTGAAATGTATTTTACGTAATGCATGTCTCCCTTTTGTTGAGCTAAACAGTTGAGTAAACCCCTTATTGGGTTTACGTGGCAAGGTTTTGGTAGCTGGGGGGTCTGCAGGGATGGCTTCTGTGAGAAGAGTCCAGAAGCTGCCCCATGTTAGATAAGGGTCAGCTTCAACTGGTTCCAAATGGACCTGCTGCTGGCCAGAGCCAAACCAATTAGTGATGTTGTTTGTGCCTCTGTGAGATCATAAGAAAGGGGAAAAAAATGCTGCGCAACAGCAGCTGGGAGAGTGAAGAATGCCTTTGTAGTGTACATATACCCATGCAATAAGTAAACATATTAAATTGTCAGGTACTATTTTTATGAAATACCTTAAATGGAATAATAGCTCAGTTAATATTACTGTAGAAATCAAAGGTAAAAAATAATAATTGTTATGTAAATTTAAAATGTGGAATAATACCAACACTTGAAACTTAACATGAAGTGTTCATGATGACATTCAAAATGTAATAAAAAAGTGATCTACTTTATATTTTTACTTTTTAAAATTTCATATTAAGTTTCTGCTAAAAGAGATAGTATGTTCAGCTAAGGAGTCTCCATGGCAATTCATTCTCTGGTGTTTGAATAGTTACACAATACAAATCTATTCCCCAAATACTTCAAGGTAAAAGATATAAAAGAAATCAGTATCAGTAAACCTTATATTGAAATGCCAGCAAATTGTTTTTGAGATTATGAGTGAATGAGTTTAAACACAAAAAATTGTCTGCCTACATTCTGGAAGAGACATTACATACATTTTCTTTGTGACTTCTTCTGTTCAGTGATCTGTGCTTTTAATTTAACATTAAAAAGTAATACAAAACCTCTTTCACCAATTTCTTCCTTGTTTGTGGAAGATCAGTCTGTAAGTTTCTGCATGTTTTCAGCTAGTTAGATGAAGAGTGTTCATGTGAAAGATACTGTGAAGCTGCTACTTTGCTTATAAAAGAATATTCACAAAACTAAATCTCTCAAAAAAATGATAAAATATCCACAAAAGTGAGAAACCAAAAAAGTATCTGAAACCATCTCTGAGAAATTATAAAGAAAACCAAGGAAGAAATTAAAATCTGTTTGGAAGTCTTGTCAGATATCCGAGGAGTGGCTTGTACACAGTCTACAAATCCATATAACTGGACACACAAAATTTTTGCTCACCCAGAAAAAGCTGAGAAGTTTCAGGTACTGGAACTGTTATGTCTAGCTTGTGCACAACAGATCAAAGAACTATCAGTAACTTCACTGACACAGAGTAGGGAGAGGCAGGAAGGAAGATTTTAAAATGAGTAGAAAGCTTTGACCATTGAAAAATTTCTTGCTAAAAGCAAGTTGAGTTAAGAACGCAGGAAAAAAAAGATGTCAAGGGAACAAAAGCACTGTGAAAACAAGCTGCCTGGAAATATAAATAAATAAATAAATAATAATAATAAAAAAGGACAGACAGAGAATTTAACACAACAAAAAATTCTTAAATTTCTTCTTCAGATGAAGAAACTGAGACTAAATCAATTGAAAAAAAAATTGCTTTTCATGGAAAGCAAAACTCATCAGATTATTTTAAACTCAATTTAATATTGTATTTCTACTGAATAGTTGGAGAAATCAATAGGAATAAATGTATTTGGCAAAAGTTTTGAGCAGTGCAATAAAAAATACCATGCCTTTAAAAAAAAATCTTAGTTAAATGGACCTAGAACAAAACGTCAATATGTGGCATGAATGCACACAACATTTTTTGTTAGTTGTGGCTCTTCTAAGAGGAATTAACAGGTGACTGGGGAAAGAAATCTCACTTGAACTAACAGATTTTGAAAAAATGTATATGCTTGACTTACCCAGATACCTAGTAGACCTGTGTTCAGCCAGATATTGATTTTCAGATTCTTATTCTGAAATTATAATAATTACAGTTTACCTGTGAAGCAGAACAGTAGAATGAAAGCAGACAAAGAACTAGATGAAAGCTATCCACCACAAGTCCCACAGCATATCTAATGAAAAAGGATTGGAACTGCTCCATATTTTCAGTGTCTTGGAAAGAAAAATAGTTAACCATCTCAAATAAAATGAGAAGGGACTGACAGTAACATAAAGACCACAATATAAAGAAATTTGCCTGCAAGGCAAGCAACAAAGAATACAAAGAAAAAAGAAGAAGAAGAAGGGAAAAAAAAAAAAAAAAAAAAAAAGGCTCTTCAAAGACAAATGAAAGCCTAAACCAAAACAGGTGCATTATATACACAACTCAAACTGGGAAGAATATCACATGTCTGAGAGAGTATCCTTAGCTGTTAGAAAACTGTCAAAACAAATGCTGAAAACAAAAGGGAACAAGTATCGCTTTTAAAATTAAACAGCAATATCTGGTAGTCACAATAAAAGCAAAACTATCTTTAGGGTATGTATTGCAAACTATGTGTATGGAATGACTTTTTGCATCATTTGACAAGGAATAGAAAAATACACATGTGTGAGTATATGTGTATGTGTGTGTGCATATACACTTACAATATGAAATTAATAAGTTGTGGACGGATACAATACCAATGTTAAACAGAGCAGCTGATTTGTAACACATGCAGCTGCTGTCATCTCATGGCTTGAACATACTGCACCAGAAGGTGCTAATACTCCTTTAGGCATCTCGCACACACCTCTCAATAGTTAATCTGTTGCTCTGTGTCTATCACCAAAGTTAATTACACTGTTGTCATAATATTAAAGGGTGTAATTACCTGGGCATTAGAGTTTTAAAATATTTAACCACCTTAAGTGTATAATTATCCATTAATCTGAAGATAGCATTTGATTGCCTGCTGCTGAATTCACACAGTAATTATATATTTATCTGTATTATAAAGTAAAATAAACCTTTTAAGATAACAGCTACCTAAATGTTTGTTTCTTAATAACACTACAAGCATGTCATGCACTAAAATTTTATCGGGCTTTTTTTTTTTTTTTTTTTTTAAATGGAACTGCATTAGTTTGAATCAGCTGCAGGTTTAAGGCTTATGTCAGTTGTAGTTCATTGCAGTAGTTAAGCAATCACAGAGAAGCCATATTCATTCATATTTTAATACCTGGTTATATCGAAAATGGTAGAGTATATAATGGACCTTTGGGGAAATCTGCTGCTTTCTTTTGTGTTTGTTAATTTTGCCAACTAGACTGTAAGTTCCAATGTCAGTGACAAGTTAATGCCCTATCACTATATTTTAGTAAGAGACATCATAACTGAATGATGTAAAAATACATCTGATTCTGTCTCTTTATGAAGCTTTTGCAGTTATTGAGACAAAACTTATAAAAATTTACAACTGCAGAAAATTTCAGTAGTACAAGGAGAGATCTCCCAAGACTCCCATTTGGCAATTTTACCTGCTCCACTGTGAGAGAAAGGGCAGCTGGATACAAAGTAGATATGCCATTGATCAATTCAGAAGTACACTGCAAAACACAGATTATGCAAAATCACTGTTCTTTTGTAGCACAGCTCTATGAACACAAAAGTAATGGCAAAAATAGTGTTAAAGATGTCCAGAATTTTATTATTAATGTTGTACTCAGAACAAAGAAGATTCATATGAAAGAAAAAAAATATATATAAACATTTCTGAATATTTTTTTTAATTGAAAGAAAAAAAGGGGAAAAGTGTTTTTTTTTCCTAGATTTTGTATAATGAATAAATAAATAAATAAATTTACCTCTTCCTAAAACAGAAGGAAGAAAAGCATTGATTCAGTAACAGAATCATTTTGAGACTTACCCATGATAATTCAGTATTTTCACAAACAAGCTGAATTATATTTATTAAATTTAATATCATCAAGAATGGCATGGCATGGCATGGCATGGCATAGAACAGAACAGAACAGAACAGAATAGAATAGAATAGAATAGAATAGGTTTCAAAAATCTAGTCCAGCTGCCTGACCACTTCAGAGCTAACCAAAAGTTAAAACATATTAATAAGGCCATTACCCAAATGCTTCTTAAACAGTGACAGGCATAATTGAGAGGTACTACAAGGAAAATAAAAGGATACAAAAGAAATTCCAAATGATCTTATCATATATAAATTATACTTACATTGTCTAAATGTAAAAGACAGTCTTGAGTAGGGACAAGTATGGTGCCTTATGATGAGAACTAAGGTGCTTCTTGGAAGTATGGCCATGAAGAGAGGAAAGTATTTATCTCTGAAGGAGGGACAAGCAGAGAGGTCTACCTGTGTCCCATCATGAAGACCCCAATCCAAGGAAAATGAAGCCTGAGAGAGAGACCAGAGGAAGTGAGGGTTATGTGTCCTGTGTGACCTCTGAACATGTTCTATAAGAAGGTTTCTGAATGAAGTAGAGTTCTTAAATCTGAAAAATAATTTACGGAAGATATGACAATCTTTTTGTGCATAAAACATTGCTGAAGAGTGTAATAATCTGATCTCAGTCCTTACAGGATAAGAAACAAGAAGTTTAAATTCCAGAAAGGAAAATTCCAGCTGCACATGATGGACAGGTGTAATGAAATACGAGAATAAGTTGATTAGAGGAGTTACAGACATTCCTTCCTGAAAACTCATTAAAGCTGGTTATCCTGGTTTCTTAAAGAATTTAGTCTTAGGTAACAAGTCTGTCCATACATTTGTATGGGTATCTGATCCACCAACCAACCAACCAATTTAAAGCAGAATTGGCACTATAGGTGTCAAAGATATTTAGTTATTTAGAGAAAAATACATTTATGAGCAAATTTCCAACATGTTTTAAACTCAACCTTTACTAGATAACAAAGACAGTCTCTGTGAGATCAACTGTAACATGAACATATGTGAAAACTGAAACCTGGTTCAGTTTCACTGTTTCTACTGACCGTGGATAGATAAAAAGCTTTTGAAGTACTTGGAGTTATAGCCCTATGAATGATTCAGTTTTAACTCTTCTTGGTAGCTGTCTTAGCTGATATTTAGCTCAATCTGAATCTAAAAAATTAAGTTTAAAATAAATGTCTTTTCTCACCCAAATTCATTTTCTGCATACGCTTGTTCTGTTATGGTCTTTTCTCTAAATTCTTGTTATTCCTCTGTAGAATCAGAAATCTGAAAAGACCATTGACCAAATTGGTTTGACTATATACAAAATCAGACAAAAACAAATTGTTGTTTCTGTAATGTCAAGTATTTTCTCATCGTGAGAAAAATAATAACATCTCTGAGTTGGTTTGGGTTGGTGACAGGATGATCCATTATGTGTTTTGCATGATAGAGTTATGTCTGGTCAACTAGGGACTACCGTGTGCATGAAAATTTACCTTAATCCTCTCTGTCATTTTTCAAACACTTTTTCCCATTAGGCAGCCATGACTAAAAGTAATAGGTGTATAATCTAACACTTAGAGCAGCAGATTATGTGTGTACAGTACTCCCCAGTGCCTTGATCAGTATAATGCAAGACACATTTCAAACACAAAATTAAGCTTTACTACCTCTACAAATAAGATTATTTCCATTTCACGTATGAAAAAGCTGACCCCTTCAGCTTTACTGTATGTCTTCATACAGTAAAACCATCTTGTTTTTTACTTCATCATGAGCATATAGGTTTTATATATTTTTTTTTTTTTATTAAATGGCAGGCTCATTCACCCTTTCTTTCCCTTCCCTTCCCAGACCACTTTCTTGATATAGCTGTCAACTGCTAGCATAAAATTTCTCACATTAATATTATACATATATTTTTCTTTCTATTTCAATAGGGTGAAATCAGAATAGGCTGAATTAACAGCATCTTACTCCCAAAAGGTAGGACTTAACAACTGTATTACAGAAATTTTGTAGCATACCAACTGGATGTTATTAACACTTACCATTTTTCAGGAAAAACAAAAATAAATAAATAAATAAATAAATACTAGAGGCAGAATGAAAAATAGCTAAGTTCTTTAAGTTGTTTTCAAATGCATATTGAAATGCTTGTTCTCACAATAACAACAACAACAACAAATCCTTTTTGTTCAGTGAAGATGAGAATTACCTTACACTATATATGTGAGCATGGTTGGCCATTTCTTTGAACCTCTGATGTCTGAAAATTTTCTTTAAGGAGAAAACATGGTGTCAAGATGTACAATTTAATGACCAGATCTGAGCTGTAGGAAAACCTCCAGTTTCAGGGGAAAAGTCTGGATACACAGTATTTGCTGTCTGCTCTTCTTCTATTTTCCACAGGGAAAAACACAAAGGATGTGGGCAAGGAGGGAGCCAGGTGCTCTCTCAGAGATCTTCCAGGCTAGATGAATTCACCAGCCCTGCAGCCATGGCTGCCACAATTGTCTACTGAAGCACCAGGTTACTTCAGCTCCATTCACAGCAAGGTGTGCTGACTCACTGCTCACAGACAGACTATTAGCCTTTAGTAAAAGGGGACACTAACAGAATCCAAATTGTTCCCTACACTGTTTACAAATGTATTGGGTGATGCTTTAATTCTTCTACTGGGTGTCAGGCAGGGGAACTTAAGCTGTAGACAAGTTCAATTTTCTTAAAAATAACGATATCTGTCACTCACAATGTTTGTCCTCAAGACTTCTTATTTTATTTATATTGAAGTATTTCAGACTCGAAAACACTGAATCGTACTTAAATTAGTTCAGACAATTTTGAAAAGAGCTTCCTTCCATTTTAACACTCTAAAAGTCTATGATTTTTCTTTATTTGCTTAATATAAAATGAATATAGACTCATAGGGAGAAAAAAACGTATTTTAAATATATATATATATAATTTTATTAAATAAAAACAGTTAAAATAATTTAATTCTTATAGTATTTGTTAATTTCATATAAATAAATATATATTCAATTTTTTTTTATAATTCCACACTTACTAAAGCATACCTGTGATAAACATCTAGACTTCATTGTACTGAAGTTTGATTATACTGTTTCTTTAACTTAGAAAAAAATACATATTTTAGAGCATCTTGCATCATTTTTCCACAAAACCATAGGAAACATGAGAACAGTAAGGAATTTTAAATATTATGTTTTGACATAATATTTGACAAAATCACATTCTTCCACTATTATACGCTTGTGAATTGACAACTGAAATACAATATTGCTATTGGAAACACTGATAGGTGAAGCTACCAACAACACAGTAGACTAACTATTGTAGTTTCAACCATGTCAGAATTTCTGCTATCACCATTACTTCTTGGCAAAGCATAGAAATCCCTTGCTTGCCAAAGTACTTTCAAGGTCAATGACAAAGCATTTACTGTGAATTCCAGAAGCTGTTTTTATTTTAATAAAATTTCAGAGAAAAAATAGCCTAACTGTTAAACTTAAAATATATGTATATATAACAATAATAATTAAAAAAAAAAATGACTGCCTCTTATCAGGTGGAAAAGTAGAAGACTGATAGTTTGGATAGCTTGGAGTAAGAATAACAAACTATATTAAAAACAGTAAAGATGTATAGAAAAAGTATTTGGTATTTATGGCTTTAACTGTCTTTTGCTCTATGGTATCTATTCTATTTGAAAGCTATATATTTTTGAAAAAGGAAGTGTTATTTCCAAAATTAAAATGATATATCAAAATAAAAGATAAAATTATAACAGCATAAGATATCAAGGGAAGATTTACTAAGAATTTAATACAGTTCTTGGGACAAGCCTTGAACATTCCAATCTTTTGGAGGCATATGTTAACGTACTATTTTTCAAAGCATATCTTGTTGTGTCTTAGTGCTGTAGTTAAATAGGCAGTGGAATGTGTTCCTCAGAAAAGGATTAATAACAATTTCTAACCTTGGAAACTGCTAATCAGTGCTACTGTACTTACACAAAAATTAGACTTGTATCTTTGAGGAAGTGGTCAGACAACAGTGTCATGCTTGTATATACCTAAACATTTAAATGCATTGCAATGAAAAGAAAAGATGTAGCAATGTAACTAATTTCTTAACCTTGTTTTTAGTAGATTCATGAATTAGAGAATGTTGGAACTTTAAGGGCTTGACTTGTTTTTGAGTGACCATAACTAGCTCTTCTTCACCTCTCCATTGTATCTCTCTCTCTCTCTCCTCTGTCTTTTGAGAGACCGTTTGACTGAAGGGCATGTAAGCAATTGAAAAAGCCAGCCTTTCCATTAGTAATGATCAGGCATCAGTTATTATAACTCCTCTCAGCTGCTTTTTGTTGAAACATGTTCTGATGTTGGACAGAGGACTGTAAGAAAAAGTAGGTAAGTATTCAGAGCTGTTGGTATGATGGGAGGTTTTGATTAATAGCCCGAGTAAACTCAGTCTAGAGTGGTGTTACATAGTGTTGAAAATTTCTGTTTGTAAGAAAGAGTTCATGTGATCAAGAAGAAGAATCACATTTGTATAATGGGACTGGACCTTAATTGTTAAAACTATGCTTTATGCCTTTCCTAACTGTGAAGGGTTGACTTCAGCTGGTGAAAGAAAGTTGAGGATCAGGGTAAAGTGACTATATAATAATCCTGTAATGGGATGGATCTTGTAGGTATGATGACATAATACAAATATTAACCAATTAATTTTTGAACAAGGAAAATGTTAATATTCTTGAGGAGCCACCTTCCTCCAGTGAATGCATAATAAATGTACTTAAGGCAGTCTAGTGGCATGAACAGTCCTGTAGGAAGCACCCTTGAAATACATGGTATCTCTTTTGCTGTCAGTTCTGGAGGAGGCAGATCTTTTGATGCTTTGCCCGTATGAAAGGTAACACTCATCTTTTCTCCTTTGAATATTTTCAGTGTTAGTGTTAGTTCAGTGTACTGTTCTCATTTCACATCACCTTTGTGAGCTGGTAAAAGTTGAACATGCATTGAGTTTAAACAAGTAGAACAGGCAGGGATTAGAATGGGGTAATTTCACCCAGGAATGACAATGGGGAGACTGCTGTTGTTACTATTTAACATAAGGTTAATGTTTCTGAATTCAATAAGAAAGTTCTGCATAAAACCCTTCTGAGAAAGGAAATTGCAGTTTAATCTCTGCATAGAAAACAATCAAACAAATAAGGTCAGTATCTGGAAAATCTGGCTTATTAAAGATGTTTCCCTTATAAGCAGTGTGTTTTTTTTGTTGTTGTTGTTGTTGTTATTGGGGGGTGGGGGTGAGGGGGTGGAGGGGTGGGGGGGAGTTGTTGTTATTGGCAGTGGTGGGTATTTTTTCTGCACTGCTTCTTAATATTAAGGCAAAATTCAAATTTTATTTGGGGCTGCTGTGAAGGGTCAGTATGTTGTATGTCTGTATTTCACTTCTATATCAGTGTATGCATATTTTTCAGACATTTCATCAGTCAGAGGTGTTGTCAGCATAGGAACAGGCAATATGCCTGCAGAGATGTTTTGAAATCTGTAACTAAACTTAATTGTTGTTTTCTCCTCAGAGGTGAACATTATCTTTTCAGAAAATTTTAAGGAAATAGAAAGGTAAAAGTCTTGGCCAATCTACTGCACCTCTTCATGTGCAGGTTACAACTTTAGGTTCTCTGGTTGGATTCACTCACCACCACTAGACAGGCCCTCAGTAGTCAAGTTGATTTTCCTTAACTGAGAACAAAAGTTGGGAGATTACAGGCACTTAACTAGGATGCAATACATACCAAAATATGTAATTCTGGCTGCCCTCAGGTTATATTTTGATTAGGTTGAAAACAAGAAACAAGGCAAGTAACTGCCATCTCAAAACCAGACAAATAACTGGGAGAGGTTGAGAGATGTCAGGTAAATAGATGAGTTTACCTTTCTAAAACAAAAGAGCAACATTTTTTTTTAGAGTCCATTCCCAAGCCCGCCCTTTCTCTAGATAAATGGCACAATGCTTAAATCTATTTTTCTACCATACTAGCCTACTTGCTTGGTAGAATAAGAAAATGTAGATTTCATAGAATGAAAATCATAAAATGATTTGGGTTGGAAGGGACCTTAAAGATCACCTAGTTCCAATCCCCCTGGCATGCATGGGCAGGGACACCTTCCACTCAACTAAGTTGTTCAAATTTGTAGGTCTTCCTACCAGATGGGAACAAAGGTTTAATTGTATCCTTTATCACAAGAGTGCCTAAATCCTGAGTTTATAAAACAATACAAGACAAGGTCTCTTATAACTTTACCAGATGAATCTATATCTGCTATATTTTGTATAAATGTCATTGGAAAGTCTGTGAGAAAGACAGTCCATCACATATTTTAAAGAATTATGAGAAAAGAAGAAGGGCTTGCTGTTTCTTGTTCCCATTGATATTTATTTATATATATATTTATTATATTTATTTATTTATTATTAAATATTTATCCATTTATTTATATAAATTTATAAATAAATTTATTTATTTATTATTAAATATTTATTATTTTATGTTTATTTATTATATATATTATATATTTAAAAGTTATTTGGGTAAAATGCTCTGAACTGTTTAGAAGGAATAGACTTTGTTACAACATCATACAGTCAATGAACAGATTTCAAATACGGAAAATGAAAAGCCCATCCTGCCTCTAATAAGAAAAAAAAAATCATATATTTATATATATACATATTAAAAAAAAAACCAAAACTCCAGTATAGAGATGTGTTTTTCTTGGTCCCACAGTGTTTGAGGAATAAACTAGTCAGACCAGCAAACTGCCATACAATGGCAATTCCATTCCTTTGGTTGGAATTTCCTGAACTAGTTTATTGTACCTCAAAACAGATGCCACCTACACACTTTTTTGATTGCATTTGACCTCTGAACTGAAAAATCACTTTTTTTTTTTTTAACTCTTTAGTTTACCCATCAACATCTCTTCAAGGTTCTTTTTGTGGAGACACTGTCTACAAGACTTTCCTTTCACATTGAAAGTGATTGTAATGGAGAATACATAGACAGAATTGTAGTTGATATGCATCAGGTGGTACTAAAGTCGTATTGATGAAAACAACCTCCAACCCTCTTACCCCCCTCCCCCCCAAAAGGCTTAATAAGAAAAAGGATTTTTTTAAACTCTCCCATAGGAAATAAATAAATAAATAATACAAGAACAAGCTGGTTTTTTGTTTTGTTTTGTTTTGTTTTAAAAGTAATAATCTAACAATGTTGGTCTGCCTGCCAGACACATTTGCTGTCTCAAATCCAGTAACTGCTCTTTCCCCATAGGCACAAATTAAACCCTTTTCTCCTAGACAGTTTGTAGACAAAGAATCGTTGGTAAAAACAGCTGTATGCACAACACTATAGGAGATTATCCAATCAGAAAGAGAGAATTATTTTTCAGGGCTTATCAACTTCTCTCAGAAATTCATTTGGCTTTCAGAAAGCATCTTTCCAGCAAACCACTTCTTCCAAACACTTATTTTTCTTCTTTTCTTTTCATCATCAACTTAGGGGCAAAGGCCCATTTCTTGTCACAGACATAATCTGTTTCAGACTTTTTTTTATCCTTCCCTGATTGGCAGCTACCTCTGTTATCAGTCTGAATTACAAACAAAACAAAATCATAGAATCATGCAAATCATTTAGGTAGGAAAAGCCTTCTAAGCTCATCTGGTCCAACCTTGACCCTAGTACTGCCAAGTCCACCATTAAACCCTGTCACTAAGCTCCACATCTACACGTTTTTTTGAAGACTTCCAGGGATGTTGACTTAACTACTTCCCTTGGCAGCCTGTTCCAACACTTCACAGCCTTTTCAGTGAAGAAATTTTTCCTAATATCCAAAACAAACCTTCCCTAGCACAACTTAAGGCCATTTTCTCTTCTCTCAGGAGAACGAGAACAAGTCTCACCTCACTATAGCTTCCTTTATGGTAATTGTAGAGCATAATATGGTCCCCCCTGAGCCTTCTCCAGACTAAACAACCCCAGTTCCCTCAGCTGCTCCTCATATGACTTGTTTTCTAGACCCTTCACCAGCATCATTGACCTTCTTCAGACATACTCCAACACGTCGATGTCCTTCTTATAGTGAGGGGCCCAAAACTGAACGCAGTACTAGAGGTGCAGCCTCAATAGAGCTGAGTACAGAGGGACAATCACTTCCCTAGTCCTGCTGACCACACTATTTCTGATACAAGCCAGCATGCTGTTGGCCTTCTTGGTCACCTGAGCACACTGCTGGCTCATATTAAGCCAGCTAGTGACCAATACCCCCAGGTCCCTTTCTGCCAGGCATCTTTCCAGCCACTCTTCACCAAGCCTGGAGGGTCGCAAGAGTTTGTTGTGCCCCAAGTGCAGGACCTGGCATTTAGTCTTGTTGAACCTCATACCTGATGCCTCGGCCCATCAGTCAAGCCTTTCCAGATCCCTCTGCAGAGCCTTCCTACCCTTGAGCAGATCAACAGTCATGCCTACCTTGGTGTCATCTGCAAACTAACTGAGGGTTCACTCAACCCCCTTGTCCAGATCATTGGTAAAGATATTGAAGAGAACTGGTCCCAATACTGAGCCATGGGGGACACCACTAGTGACCGGCCTCCAATTGGATTTAGCTCCATCCACCACAACACTTTGGGCCTGTACACCCATCCAGTTTTTAACCCACTGAAGTATACACCCATCCAAGCCATGAACAGCATAACAAATTACCATACAAATAAATGCATGAGACCATTTTGGTGTGTTGACAGACTCTGAGTACTTTGGCACTACTTAAGTGAATGCCTAGTAAGACTGAACTTAGTCGCACCTGAACAAAGAGCACATCTCCTGCACTGCAGTGGTTTAGTATATATAGGCTTCTTGCTTACAGATAGTTATATGTCATTCCTTTGGGAGGGTTCTCCATCTTGAGCACTTGAGTACTCATCATCATGAATACCAGCTACAATCCATCACTTGAGTTCTCCTAATACTATATACCATATGCTTTCTAACATTGGAAGTTAAGACCCAACACAGCTTGCATATGCTGTCTTCCTCCATTTACTTTCTTTTAGCTTTTCTGGGCTTATAGTCTTCCAGTGTGCTCGACCATGACTTAGGGCTAAGCGGCACTAACAGGGAGCTTTACAGGTCTAGTTCCATTCTTTTATATTTAAGACACTGAGAGATCCTGCCTGCCACCAAATGACTGTAGTAATATACTTCATCATTTATGCAGCTTGCTTTGGTATGTAACAGGGTGCCTGAATTCTCAAAGAGACTAGTGCAGTTGTATCATCTACACAAGAAATGTGGAGGGAAAAAAAAAATAAATAAGAAAAAAATAAGAAAAAGAAGCAACAATAAAGCTTTTCTGATTAAGAAAATAAATAGTCTTATTTTTGTATCATAAATACTTATTTTTGCAATACTTGGCGGTCTGTTATGAATTTAAGCTGTGCCAGATAAGAATCATTATCGATCCTTCTCCAAGTTGCTGAATTAACTAAATGAATTAACATATATACTGGTATTTCATATATTATTCACTTTTTATCATCCCAACCACCGAGAGAATAAAATACCAGTTCGGTTTATATCTGAAATACTACAAGGAATGTGTTCTTGGGTCTGGAAAACCTGAGTTTAACCATTGTTGTTGTTTATTAAGGTTCACTGAATTTAAACATTAGGATCTCATTGGTGGAGCAATCTTGCTTACTATGAAGAGCGTATCACAGTCCATTTGGGTAAAACTTGAAAAATGGAACTGAAACAAGAGGTTTGTTTCAGTTGTTACTTGAAACATTCAGTGATTCAGCTGGTTATCAATGGAACTGAAAAAAAAAAAGGTGAAATTTAAAAAGATTACTTCTATTCAAAATTTTGTGATTTTGCATAGGGACAGACAGTTATTTATTATAACTTTTGGCAGTTATGTGGCAGGGTTGGCAGAAGTGTAATAGTTATTTTCAAGACATTCTTTTCCACTGAAATGTAATTTCTATCATTAAAATAAATCATCATAAAATGTACTTATTTTTATCAACAATTTTAATTACTTTTTTTTTGCTTTACTATTTTTATTAACAAGTAAGACTGAATCCAACATATACATGAGTATTGCACCTAAATGCAAATCTTAAAATCAGATGCAAATTATGAATAGATAAGACGATAGAAGTCTACCAAATCTGCATTTCAAAAATTCTTAAGCCTTTCCTTTTAGTTATAACTTTCTAATATGATACTGTCTGTTCACACTGAAAAATGAAAAGTTTCAAGCCTTGAACATGAAAGTCCATTCCTACTCTTCTGATTCATGATCCTCACTCTGTGCAAGGCTTTTACAGTATTAAAGTCAAACCAGGTAACATGTAAGAAATGCAAAAGAAGTCATATTAAGAAATCTATTTTGTCATTGATGTTACTTTAGACAGCCTTCTTCTATGTTTAAACTGACTGATGACACATTTAAATTAGGATTTAAAGTCACTTCTTTCATATTAGTATAAGCTAAAAAGGTATCAAAGTAATGCCAGTTGAATTATGCAGTAGGATAACTAACGTTCATACTTGGTTCTCCTTGAGATTAAGCAGAGGTTAAGGCAAATGCAGTCTAGAATGGATTTAGAAGAGAGTGAACAGGAGCTTTAACAGACTTGTCCTTTTCCCAGATCCTGACCTTTGGGATTTCCTATGACTCAAAAGAAATTTCTCTGATCTCATGCATGCACTAAGATCGTGTTGACTTTCTTTGCCTATAAATTTTTGGAAGAACATTTTGCTCTGTCATTCCAGAGGGGGAAAAAAACAAGTTTTTGAAATGCTCTTTGATGGAAAATATGACTGAGGAAATCTTAGGCAGAAGAAAAAAAAAAAAATCAGAAATGGGAAAAATACAAAAATTTTTAAATAATTTTCTACCAATATCTAATGCATAGTACTGAGTTCTAATTCAAAGGTTGACTCACAAACATGAACATAAAACAATGCTCTATACTGTACCTGTGTTACTCATGTTACAAGGTAAGGTGTTTGAAAATTAACACAAGGTATGATTTTTTGTATGATCCTAGCTCTATTTTTGTATTTAATTCAAGGTCACTGATTTCCTATCAAAAATTGTAGTATGCGAAGTAACTAGCTGTACTACCAAGCACCTAGGAAAAGATTTGGCTTGAGGAATGTGCAATCAATCTGAATTCTGACATTTCCAAAGCTACCTTTCAATTCTCTTGCTTCTCCTGCTTTTGCAATAACGTAGTACTTCCAGGGAGTTTGATGTGGCTGCTTATCACGTTGCTTAGCTCTTAGGTCTAAGAAAGTGCCAGTGTGTCTTTGGCACACAGCCAAGATTTTTTTCTGGAGGATTATAAGTTAAATGAAGACAAATTTCAGGTCAAACATGAATATGATTCTGTGACCAGAGAAACCACCAATTTCTGACCTTTGGGTTCTAAAGTCTGTGGCAGGTGACAGAAATGTGAAAGTTTTGCAAAGATTCTTCAAAATGGAAAGCATCAGACATTTTGAATATATAAGCTGTTATAAGCTACTATTACAGTATTCAGGAAAGAATTTTCTTAATTCAGATCTTGGTACAAGAAAAAATGTGCCAATCACCATTAATAATAAACTAACAATCAATCAATCAATCAAACAAACAAACAAACAAAAAAAACATTGGAGAGCTGAGGAAAAAAAAAATGTTTCTCCATTACCAATACTTTAAAAGAAGTCCTGTTTGGTCTCTTTTTTAAAATCATTTTTGTAAAATAGGTTTCTTTTTTATGCAAAAGTACAAGGGGAAATCTCCCATAACCTAAAGAGAAATTTTATGAGGTAAAAATCTTTACTTGCTTCCAACTCAGAGGATGGAGCTGAGGGTCTGCACATTTTTTGGCATGCAAATGGAATTACCATTTTACAACTTATATGTTTGACCCACTCAAGTAACAAATGCGTGTACACATCATACACACACCAATGAGAGCACAATAGGTCTCCAGCTGCAGAGATTTAATAGCAGGAGACAGAGTGGTGCACCACAGGGCTTTACCACCACTGTAGAACAGAGAAATATTTTCCCCTGCTGCTGTGTGACTGAGCTCTAGGAAGACACAACTATTAGAAAGATACTAAATATATATAAGTATATACCTATATTTAAATGCAGAAGTTTTTTTAAATATTCATCATTAACAGAGCGATCATAAAAGCTTTATTTAATTGTTGAATTTAAGGAAAAATTGAAGAAACCATAAAAGCAATTTAATAAAAAGAAGAATACTGGCTTACACAACAAACAAAATGTCTATACATTATACAAGGCTAGAGAAAAATTAATAAAATGTTGGTTCATATATTGGACCTACATATTCAGTCCCTGAATGTGAAGAAACCCTTTTCCCTGACATTAATCTATGAATACTTTGAAACAAAGTTGTGATTTTGGTTGCTCTTTGGCTCATCACTTCACTTTTCTGAATACCCAACTAGTGTCACATGTCAATGACCTTAAATGACTTCTTTCTTTGTCATCTTTTTTTTTTTTTTTTTTTAAAAACTTGATCACAGAATCACAGAATCGTCTAGGTTGGAAGAGACCTCCAAGATCACTGAGTCCAACCTCTGACTTAACACTAACAAGTCCTCCACTAAACCGTATCACTAAGCTCTAAATCTAAACATCTTTTAAAGACCTCCGGGGATGGTGACTCAACCACTTCCCTGGGCAGCCTATTCCAATGCCTAACAACCTGTTCAGTAAAGAAGGTCTTCCTAATCTAATGCCACAGTATCTATTGAACATTTGCTAGACTTAATCTGCTTTAGAAAGGTCTAGAAGGAAAAAATGCCAGCAATTAAAGCATACAGTCATTCACTCCTCAAAGAATAAGAACAAATGTCTCTCCAGCAAGATTTTGAAAACCAGAATCTCCAGAAATGATTTTCGTTAACTTCTAGCGGAAACATACATCTTTTTAATGATGCATCAGTAGGTTTTATATTTTTAAGTATTTCAGCTGTCATTCATATGTGATCTGATTATGTGTGTTTTCTTTACTGAAACTTATTTTCATTGTTTTTGTTGATTACCAGTAGGAATGCTGAAGAACAGACTGTGTAGTTCTCACTTCTGCAGTTACCTGTGGAGTCATGAAGCTTTGGAGGGCTGTTATGTCTTCATCTCTGACTGCTTCTATTGGTCTTACCCAAGGTACTTTTTTCCAAAAAACACACCTCTACTAGCATACAGGAAACAAGAAACCACATCCCTGTGTTTCCTTTAAACAGGGTATGACTGAGAAGGAGACTTTTTTCCATTGTTGGGGATTGTTTGGCAGTATAAGGATTCTGTTAGGATAAAGAGAGTGAGTGTCAGATCTACATTCAGTATTTAGCTACTGTGGACCTAAGCAAGAAGCTTTCACTTTGCAGAGGAGGGAGAAATTAGTTTTAGGTGTCCTGTTTGCTTACGGGAAAGGATCTTCTTGTATGCATATGGATCTATACAAACTGTTCTATGACTCACAGTTAATAATGGACAAACTAGTACTGAGTAGTAGTGACTAATTTATTTTCAAAACTGAAAAAAATATATATATATTTTAACTAAGTTATCATGTTCTGGTTGTTTCTCAGAAATCTTTTTATTGGAAATAAAATGCAAGGCTTAGTGGTATTAATTATATATTGCAGATATATATTACAATGAAAGCTGATCTATATTTGTTATACATTTTATTTGTGTAGCCAGTAAAAAGTGAAAGCCTAACCTACTATATACCTTGCTTATAAAATGAATATGAAAGGAAATAATTTATAAAGGATACACTTAATGAGTTTAAACATTGTTCTCCAAAGCTGTCACCAGAATAATATTTCTGGGAGCCAAATGACCCTACTTTTCCAGGGCTCTGTTAAAGTCAAGAAGAGAAATAAGCAACTGGTTTAAGTGTAGTGAGAGGATGTTATATTTGTTTGTTGATTTCTGCTTGGGTAAATCTGTGTCTTTCCTTAATAATCTTAATGTGACTGGTTAGAAATTAAATCATTACAACTATGAAGAGTTAATTGGGATCTCTTAAACATAATCAGGGATACTATGTCACCCACACTGCTCTACTGACCACTGGGCTCTGAAAACATGACCGATGATCTCATATCTGCCATTAATGTCTATTTCTTGAGTTCTGGGAAAAGATCACGAAGAATGTAATTCAAAAGCTCTGTTTTAAGATTCTCTTCCTTTTAATTTTAACAAATGCTGGTTTATGTTATCTGTAGCAAACTTATATATTTATTAAAAAATTAACACGTATAAAATAATATACATGTACTTTTAATAAAAGTTTTCTACATAAATTTCCCTTCTAGAAAATGAATCATTCAAATTTTTTCTTGGTCTTAGAGCACAGATTGAAAATTCAGAGGAGAAAGAAAAATCTAAATTTTTCATAAGTATAATACTTACTGGAAATCACGTAACAGTTGTAATTATCTAATCTTTGAAAAGAATAATCATGCTTGCTTCTGATTAATATAGTCATTCATATTTAAAAGATAAAACCTGGATTATCTGTGGTGAAAAAAAAATGTCAGGCAGAAAGAGCAAATACTAACATCACCTCCTAATAATAGATGATAGGCTAGTAATAGCATATCTGACAGTCATAAATGATCAACGCAGAAATTTCTATCAAATCACTGTAGTTGTCTGAAAAAACATTCACTGCTCCAAACTGATAGGTTCATGGAAAGCACTCCTTTCAAATTACTGTCTTTGGAACAAAAGAATGAATTAGGTGCCCAGATCTGTATAACTAAATTGAAGCTATAAAAAAAAAAAAAACAGTCAAGTGTCAGAGGCTGATGGGTTCCTGGATGATTTTTAAACATTCATAAAATGTTTAACCCTATTTTATAGACATACACAAGAGTTTTATTGCACTGTTAGGGCACAAAAACAGATAACAGTTCTATTATAAGTTACATTTTGGACCTTACATGTATTTGGGCATGGACACATGCTTACATGTACATTTAGAAGCAAATGAATGAACATTAGAAAAGGCTTTCTCATTTGGCCTAAAATGTCACAAATGGTTTTAAATGAGATAAGAGAGTAATTTTTCAGAGAAAAATTTATGAAAAGCCTTTTTAAACTATTGACTTAGAAAAATATTCCTGTATTCTTTTTTTTTTTTTCAAACAATGTCTATCCATTTTTGATTTTCTCAAGCTGCAGTTTCAACCCATCTATTCAGGCAAACAAAATTTCATTAACTACAAAAATAGTATTAAATATTTGAAAAATTAAAAATTGGCAATTAGCTACATACTTAATACTTGTATCATATCTGAAGATATGGTATTCAGGTAAGGTATTCAGGTAAGGCTAAGCTGTGAAATCATACATGTAAGTGTCTGGAAATAAGTAAGGGAATATTTATGTTTCACATTGTACATCCATTGAAGAGGTATCCACCGTCTACTCTACCTGATTTTCCAAAACTTTAGCAGATTGATCCTCTGTTTCTCACTGGATTTGAAGACACAGTCAGGTTAAGGCTTATAAAAACACAGATTAATCCCCAGTTCTCAGACCCTACAGAAAAGCTAATGAAGGGTAAGACTTTCCCAGCACCTCTAATGTTTGTAAACTCTGTGAGTCCCAGTCTAGATGATCCCTGTGAAAGTTACAGATACTGACAGCAACTACAGAACATCTCCGCAAACCTGAGATCTGTTTGCTAGCATCAGTCAAGATACATCCATACAACACTGGAATGCATGTCACTTTGGTTTATGGTGTTTCCAGAATGTTCTCAGCAGAACAAAGCTTTATAAAGTGGCGGTTTTGTACGCTCTCCTGAAAGAGATGCTTAATTCAATCCTCTGAAGTTTTAGTACATCTTCTGGTAAAGTAAGTAATGTGAGGTATTATGCTGGGATAGTGGGTTTGTGACAGCTACCTCCTCCACTAATATTAGTAATACTATGTTCTGAAATATTTGATACCCACGAGGACCACTATTTGCAATAGTGAAAGCACACATTTCAGTTGGGAGCACAAAGAAAAGTTACACATCTTGATGCTTTTCTCAGGCTGCATGGGCTGCTGGCAGTGTGAGGGGTTGGGGTACTGTCAGTGCAGCTGGATTTTAAGTGAGTTACTCTGAAACCAGATAGGCCACTCAAATATCCTAATTTCCCTGTGGGAGGGGAGTGAATTGTAGAAATAAAATATGTTTAGAATGAGTTTGGGATTATTATTTTTTTTTCCACTTTAATACTCTTCATTAACAGCGATAATTCTGACAATTTATAGATTAGAAAGGTATATCAAATATGAAGAAAAGTGGTAAGCAGGTGAATTATCTTTTTAATACAGGACTTCCCATTCTAGAAAATTTTAAAGAATCAGAATTCCAGTTTGTCTTCAATAAAAAAAATGTACTTTACGAAGTTTCAACCTGTCAGTTTTTGAACATAATTATAATGGAAAATAATACTTTGTTCACAAAATGGAATTTCATACCCTAAAAGTTTTCCTGTAACTGTTTCACTGCATCTTCCTGCTGAAGATGGTTGTAGTATCATACGTAAAATGTGAAGCATACTATTTTTAAATAGAACACTTATGTGGTATTTGCTATGTTTCATGTTTAGAAGTTGGCGGAAGCCAGCCAGAAAAATATTCTTTTTATAGCTTTTTTTTTTTTTTTAAGAGGATTAGCCTTTATGGGCTCTCTAAGATTTAGTTGTTTTAATTTAAAACATTATTTCCCCTGTAAGCAGAAGCAAAGAATCTTACTCTTGGATATTGCAGTTCATAGACAAATACATCAGCCTAAGCCTTTAATAAACTCATTAATAAAGCCAGAATACATAAATTTTTAACATCCCTGCTACAGGGCATTGATCTCCAAAAAATGACTGGGACAGACATCTGGGGAAAGTAATACATCAGGCTGGTACAGTTACATCTGAGACAACGTGTCTGTCAGGACAAAGTTTGTCAGCATAGTTATTGGGACCCCAGCCATACCCATCTGATTTCTTCCTTGGGAACAAAACTGAAAGAATGAATTATGCTTTGTGTCAAAAGACAGAGTCTCAGAGGAGCAAAGATCTGAATCTCACTGGCTGTCTGATAGAAGTTCTGATCTCCAGAAAAAGACGAAACATCGGTTGTCAAGAACAAATACAGGCTGGGTGGAGAATGGATTGAAAGCAGCTCTGAGGTTGAAGAGAAGCTCAACATGAGACAGCAGTGTGTGCTTACAGCCCAGAAAGCAAGCTGTATCCTGGGCTGCATCAACAGAAGTGTGGCCATCAAGTCAAGGGAGGTGATTCTACTTTGCTGTTGTGAGACCTCACCTGGAGTACTGTGTTCAGCTCTGGGGCCTCCAGCACAAGAAGGACATGGAAGTATTAGAACAAGTCCAGAGGAGGGCCACAAGGATGATCAAGGGGCTGGAGCACCTCTACTATGAAGACAGGCCAAAGAATTTGGGGTTGTTCAGCCTGGAGAAGAGAAGGTTCCAGGGAGACCTTATGGTGGCCTTCCAGTACCCACAGGGGGCCTACAGGAAAGCTGGGGAGGGACTCTTTGTCAGGGAGTGTAGGGATAGTACAAGGGGGAATGGCTTTAAACTAAAAGAAGTTGGATTTACACTAGAAAGAAAGTCTTTACTCTGAGGGTGGTGAGGCACTGAAACAGGTTGCCCAGAGAAGCTGTTGATGCCACATCCCTGGAAGTGTTCAAGGTCAGGTCAGGTTGCATGGGGCTTTGAGCAACCTGGTATAGTATGGGAGGTGTTTTTTTTTTCAATTTACCTTTCTGACACAGGTCAGAAAAAACAAGCTGAGATATTAGCCTGCCTGTCTACGTTATATTTGGGAGATGAAAGTACATACACTACGGATCTGGATATTAAGCCAGTAATAAATATGCATGCAGTGTTATGCAGGAACCAATGGCTTTGCTTTTTACAATGCCCATGGAAAACAATAGTTTTTTAATATTGTCTATCTGGGTGATTTATGTTTCTTTCTGGTTCACAAAGGACTCTGGTTAGTATGTGATTTATGGGTTGAAGCAAAATAATTGTCTGAAGCCTCACTGAAGGTAGGCTTCCAAAGCATTAATAATACATTAGCTAATGTTTCTTTCTTGGCATTGCCTATGCAAATTTCTATTATCGTAATAAAAATTACTGTTTATTTTAGATTGGAAATAGCTTTAGGTGAGAACATTTATTTATTTATTTATTTTAATCAGATGTCTTGATTAAATACTAACTGCCAGTTCCCTGATTAACTTTTAACCAGAGATTCTCCTTTACACTCAGCTGGTACTGGTGAGAGAAGAAGAGGGAGAAACACAGCTTCCTTGGCTAGAAACAGAGAGGAGTTTTGTGTGTTTCTCTTTGGAAAGTGTGGTGCAAGTCTCTCATGGCTGGAAACTTCAAACACTGGTATTAAATCTTAGTGGAGAATCTTTCATGAATTCATAGGATATATATAAGGTATGTTTATATATATATATATATACTGCCAAAATGTATTCATTTCATGAAGCAAGCATAAGTGAAGATAATTTCATTCAAATGAATTACATTCGGACAGAGGTGAATGGCAATACTTATTGTCTGCCCAAAATAGTATTAGGTTTGATTGGACCTATGCTAGATAGGTTAGAAATTAACTTATCTGCTTGAAGTAATTTGAACTGACTGAATCATTTCCTTTTTGAGGTGATGATTTCACAGCAACAAGAGTATTAGAAATGGACCTTTACAAAATATCTAATGCATTAATTCATGGCAATGTATTCTTCATAATCATAACATGTCTTTCCTGATTCTTCCCTTTGGCTCCCTTGAGCGTGTATCTTTTGCATTTCTGAGAATATTTGCCTCCCTGAAATTTCCAAGGAAAAAGAGGTTAAAGCATTTGGTGATGTTGCTTTGTGGAATCTGCCTTCTGAAACAGTGACTTTTGCAGCAAATACAATGTACAGATGTGTTATGAAGAGTTTTAGAATACCACTTTTACGGGAAAGCAACAAGACAGTTCAGTCGTCTTCCTGTGATTCAGAGTGGCCTTGCCGTGCATTTATGGAACAAGCTGCCCATGGGACCCATATGCAAATGAATATTTGATCGTTTTGTCTGGTGCCATCCAAAGCAGCTGAAAATAAATACCAGATGGATCATCTTTCAAGCTCAGGCCAGCTAGTTTACACTCTGAAGAATGCAAAATAAAAATGCTTTGCATTTTACACATATTTTGCTTACCTCTCATTTCATGTTTATTGTAATAAAATAAATAATAACAATAAAAATATGATTCATGCATGGGTTTTAATGAAAAAGACAAGAACAATAATAAATAGTTGGGGAAAACCTGTTGAAAATTATTAATAGAGATATGATAATCATCAAAACCATTTTTCATGCATGTTGTATGAATATGTATGATATAAGATAGTATGCTCAAAAAGAAATGACTGAATAGCTTTTGGAATATATCACTTTGTACATTTTCACTACCAGGAAATTTTCCAAACAGCAGAATTCTGACAACAGGACACGCACATTAGTGAGGTGACACAAGTTCTGCTGTATTGTTGCCTCTTACTGCAGAGACTGAAAAACTTTAAAATGCCCAGGAACGTATGTTCTAAAAATGCTGCCTTTTTTGTATGATACACAGTATTATCTTACCAAAAATAAATAAATAAATAAATAAAATATTTTTTTTTAATAAAGCAACCAACAAAGAAACAAAAAAATCAAGTGTTGTCTGGCTGAGAGGTGGTGAAAAAGAGGGCAGAGACTGTATGTGAAACCAGATCTACAAACTGACAAATCTTTCAGTGTTAATCTGCAAGTGAGATATCTTATTGTAAATTAAATGAATAGGATTATGCACTTTTCTGGCTAGCAATTGCAAGAAAATATTCCTCTTTTTTTTGATCCTTCAAGAGCTTTTGTACTTTAAACAATTGCTAGTCTTATTTTGAACAAAGCTTATGTTTAATATGCTATAATGTGTCTTGAAAGAATTATTTTGTAGGCATATCACATTTTTTTCTATAAAATCTAAAATATTCTGATTTGACATATCATATCAGACATTGGAATAGAATTTAAGAACTAGGATTCTGCCCAAAGTAGAAGTTTAAACATATCCTTTTGACATTGCATTAGAAATAGCTAGGAAGTCATATATATATATATGCTAAGTATTTTTTCTATGTCTTTTTTCTGATCATATCTTTTATGTATAATTTTATGGTTATATAGATATTTGTTCTTGGATAAAAGTAATGCAGAGTTTTACTCGTAGCAGATGTTCCAAAATTCATCTAATCAGGAAACAAGTTGCTAGAACACAAAAGGAGAGTCAGTCTCTCATCTCCCTAACTTTACTAATTGATTATGGCAAAAGAATTCAGAACAAATAAAATAATAAGGGTTATTCTGGTGAAAGAGAATTTTCTTGGCCTAGTATCATAATTTTTACACTTGTTACACTTGGATAGAAAGCCAACAGCAGTCAATGAAAACACAAGAGTCTTTAGACCATAATATTAAGATTCTGATAACTTTTTTTCTTTTATTTGAGTGGGATTCTGGTAAGCTAGCAAAATGTTTTTATCACAGTTAAAAAATATTTTGGAAATCAGAAACATCAAGATTTATATTTGTCTATTTTTCCCCTATACATGTATATATAGAATGCAGTTACAAATCTTTTCCTCATAATTCCATCAGCCAAGTGGTGTAATGTTTTCTAGATTGTATTTGCTGCAAGATTCATCTCTAGATGTAAGTTCACAAGACCTTTACTGAGAAAGTCTAATTTGCAAAAAGTTTGACATACAAAAACAATTAAGTTATAACAAACTTCATAATCCATTTGCTAAGAATACTATTGATTCTAAAAATCTGAAATACATCTGACAAACTCAACTACTTCCCCTCAGTCCCAGTGGGTATAGCACTCATAGGGATACAGTATATGCTACAAATTCCTGACCCATAAAATTTAAGACAGTGGTGCACTTGGAAAGAGGTTATCTAGGAAAAGGACTTCTGAAACTTCCATTAACAATCTAACTTTTTCACTGAAAATGGTTATGGAGTGCATTTTTATACCACTGTAGTAATGCACACTCTCTAACCAATCATTCGTAGTTTTTTCTTTCTCGAGCAGTTTAGATTCATTCCTGTCTGTCCATTTCACATATGACAAAACCAAACACAAGCAGTTCCAATAGTTTTCCCTGATCTCTCTAAAAGCATTTTTTTTTCCTAAAAGACATTCTTCTCATTTATTTATTTATTGATAGATCCATCTCAAGGAGCAATATGATTAATTAAAGGCATGGTCATCACTGTGGAGGGCACAGAATACCCGTGTGTTGCAGCTCATTTATCAAGTTCAGAAAGGAATTTGCTTTTCTTCATTTATTTTTTTTTCCAAGTTTAGTAGTTTAAATCTCTGTGTCATTGAGTTAGTCGTTAGATACCACATTTCAGCGTCTGGCAGGGGGGCACCTTCGTGGCTTCTTGCTCGCCAAAAAGATGCCCTCCCGGGCCGTGTGTCCGCACGGATCCGCCACCCGGGCGGGAGATGTGGCCGCGGCCACAGGCACCCGCCTCCTCCCGCAAAGTCGGCACAACCGGGGCCGAGCGGAGCCGCTGCCCCCTGCCAAACGGCGGCACCACGGCTCGCCCCCCAGACAGGCACCCCCTGCCCCAGCGGCCAGCAGGGCCGGGCTGGGGGCGGGTTGCGCGGCCGCGGCGCCGGGGGCGGTGTCCCCGCTCCGCTCCGCCCGCTGCCCCGCCCGCCGGGCCGCCGCCGGGAGGAGCGGTGCGGAGCGGAGCGGTGCGGGGCCGAGGAACGGTGGAGGAGCCTTACGCGGGCGGGCGGGCGGCCCCCGCCTGGCGCGGAGCAGGGCGGCGAGGAGCGGAGCGCGGCGGCCGCCGCTGTCTGGATGCCAGAGGCACCTCCGGAGCCGGCGGCCGGCGGCACCCGGGAGGGCCCGGGGAAGGAGGAGGAGGAGGAGGAGGAGGCGGCGGCGGCAGCAGCAGCAGCAGCAGCAGCAGCAGCAGCAGCAGCAGCAGAGGAGGAGGACTCCGGGCGCGGAGAGGAGGAAGCAGGCAGCGCTGGCCATGGCCTCCAACTTTAACGATATAGTCAAGCAGGGCTACGTGAAAATCCGCAGCAGGAAGCTGGGGGTGAGTGAGCTCTCTCTTCGCCTGCCCTGCCCGCCGTGGGGGCCTGGGGGGCGGCGGTGCCCCGGACCGGGGCCGGCAGCACGGGGCGCGGCGACCTGCTGCTGCTGTCGCCGCTGCTGCTGTTCCTCCTGCTGCCGCCGCCTCTGCTGCTTGCACTTTGCTCCCTTCTGTAGGGGTCGGTGGGGATGCGCTGCCATTGCACATCGCAGGGAGACGGTTTCTCCCTGCTCGCTGCCCGCCGCATCCCTCCGCCGGCGCCTTCCCGGGGCACGGTCCGCGGGGAGCCTCGCCCCGTCCCTCCGCCCGCCCGGCTTTCACGGCTCGGGCCGGGCGAGCATCCATCCCCCTTCGGGCGTCCCTTCCCCCAGCTGCCCCTCTCCGTGCTGCTTCCAGCGGAGGCTCTGGGGGAGGGAGAGAGGGAGGGAGGCACAGGCAGGATTGTAGAAACTTTGTGCACGGCTCCTTCCTCACCCCCACAACCCTCCCGTCTGGGGAAAGGGATGCCTTCGATCAGGGCGAGGGCTGGAAATATCGGAGGCTCGTAGCGGAGCTAATAACTGAGGAAGGTGGGGAGGCTGGTGCCCGAGGACCTGGGGAGCTGGGAGCGGGTGGGCAGAGGGTGACAGCCGCAAAGATGCAAGGGCAGCTGCAGAAAGTGACAGGATGCGAAACTGGGGGCAGCCTCACAGCTGGCCTTGGTACCCATTGGGATGCTCAGGGAGGCCAAAGATAACACCGCGTTCTCAGGCTGGCCACGGGCACTTTTGCTGATGGGGTACAGCAAGCCTTGGAAAGGCAGCAAAGTTGGAATAGAGTGCATGTGGATAGGCAAGGGCCAGCATCTCCTAAAGTTCAGGCGCTCCCAGGACTCAGCTTTTTAGGCTTTCTTCTGCTCTTTCGGGTGGCGAGAGAAGGCTCCAGGGAGATGGAAGCCCCAAGGCCTCTGCTGCCTTGCACAGCTGCTGATGTTGCCAGTAATCCCAAAAGACCTGGCTCCCTGTGGGCTGGGGATCAAACCTGGTGGAGCTGTGGAGGATGGATGGGGTATGTCTTTTGGGCTCATCCTGTTTTATTTTCTCTGTGTGTGCAGAGAAGTGTAGGGTAAAAAGCACCTGCTTTGCCCTTCAGGAAGTTGGGCTGCCTCCCCCTGCTTTCCCTGAAACCCAGTAGAGAAGGGGCCATGTGAAACCTTCGCTTTCTGTCTCCCCCCACCCCGACCCACAAGTCAAGCAGAGTGAGCTTATCACAGTGCTAATATTTATTTCCTCCTCTTCTCTCCACTCTCCTCCACAGATGCTGTGCTCTGCTTGCAGACACAGCATGCGGGATAGTGGGAGACTAATCATAAATTGACCTTTGGAGCACTTTGCAGCCTTGGCAGGGTTGTTAATTCCAGAAGAACGCTGAAGAGTTTGGTGCGAATCTTTAATAGTGTGGTCTGAATGTTTGAGGGAAGGTGTAAATCCAAAGAGAATGGATGCTCCCATTAATGATTTCTCAACCCAAGAGTTGCTTTATGCATCAGAGTCATGCATTTGTTTATCCGAAGAAACAATTTTTAAGCCTTAGTTTGTTTCTGGCAGTCCTTTGCTTAACCTTTGCTCATTGTGTTTTTCCCCAACTCAGTAATGTTGCTGGATGGGCCCAATACAAAGCAGTGGGATGACGGTTTCACATCACCTTGGTGTTGGTAGTTGGAGGCAGAGTTGATCTATTTGATTTGCAACTCTGTATTTGAAGGTGTCTCAGAGTCCTTTAAATGTGAAATTGTGTATATGCATATCTCTATACATGCAAATACATGTATACCTTTGCGTATAGCGTATGTGCAACAAATGTGGAGTTCATATTACAGCAATTTTGGACAATATTTGCTGACTTCTGAAAATGAAATTGTGAAAGTACTGATATTTCATTTTGGCTCAGCTTAAAGTAGCTTTAAGGCATACATCTGATTTTTTGGGGGCAGAATGAGTAACTGCATTTTTCGGAAGCAAATATTATTTATGGTCAAAAGGATTATTGTACTTGTGCACTAAACAGAAGTAAAACAGTTTGTACAGTGTCTATGGAGAATGTTCTCCTATTGAAGAGGTGTGTGGGGGTGAGAATTCAGACCACACAGCCTCAGGCAGGTGGTAGTATAAGCTTAAATATGTCATATGGGGATGAATAAATCTGTTAACTACAATATAAAATGGATTGTATTTTATAGAAAATAGCATCAAAATTCAAATGAGATGTGATGGTTGAAAGGTATGAATATGTGTGTATATATCCATAGCTAATTGGATTCTGGTGACTGAGTTTCTAAATTAATGCATTTTTTATTCACCAAGTGAAACATTAAAGGTTTGTATTTTTCTCCTTAAATCTATCTCCTAGTCCAGACCTTAATGAATTACACTAGAGCTGTCATAATGTAGGTGAATGCATCAGCTTTCAGGGATATAAATGTCTGTTAACAAATGATTATTTTTAACCTCCAGAAAATATTGAAAGTGGGGAAGGGAGCTATGGGTTCTGCAAACTAAGGGTAAGATCACTTTGTAAATAGACTTATATTTCTTGCTGGTTATGTTTTATACTTATACACTGGGAGTTACGGATTTATTTTTTTTTTGTCATAATAGTCTACATTCTATGAATATTTTGATGTCTCCTGAAAAGTAGATTAGAAATTGGAGAGACAAGGTGACTAATGCCAATTGTAGTGCTAGACTTGGGCAATAAAACTAATTCTAACCTTTAGGCTGGTAGCCAACTCATGATGGAAATTCTTCCAGTGCAGCTTTTATTCTGTCTTGTTTTGTGACTGAGGGAGCCCTGGCTGGGAATCAAAGGGAAAATACTTCAGTATAATGCAACCTGTGAAGTTTTAGGTACAATTGAGTGACATAATACTGTAGAGCAAAAGCCGATAGTGGTTTTTTTTTTTTTTTTTTTTTTGTCTTGGGGTGAATTTTCAGGTAGGATTTGATTTCCCAATAATTTATTTTTCAAAAACCTCAGTTGTAAGGCTTCTTCTGTGTGCCTCCCTTTATTGATCTTGTACTTTGTAAAATAGAAACTCAAGTTTTTGTTTTGTTTTGTTTTTATTATTAAGATGTCACATTTACTTTTGATTTATTATGGCTATGACCTGCAGTAAGTGCACTTGTTACCCTGGCTACCTACTCCCTACATATACTCAAATTAGATTCTTACTATGAGTAAGTGCTGCCTCCAGTCATGGAGGATGGACAAATGTCCATTCTGAATCGAGCAGTCAGGACTTGGAGCTATTTAAGATTAACATCTTAATGTACTGCTGTATATTTTCTGACAGTCTGGCATTTTCTGGCAGACCTCGTTATTCCGATATCTTTACATTGTTTCTTTCAATTTAGGGTTGGATACTCAGCATGTCAAAATGAGGAGCTTTACCAGCCTCTTTGTTTTTGTTAGAAGCTGACATCTGCCTCCACTGGGAATATCATGGTTTCTGCTGTGAAGGTGTTAGGCCACGAAGAAATATCCAGTCAGTTAGACCACTTAGATTATCTCCTTACTTTTGTTAAGCATGGGCTGTGTATAAAACAGCTCTATGGTGCCTTGAAATATGTACTGGAGCCTACGTAATGTTCTCTCTCACGTGTATACTTGTGATGGCTCTATGAAGATGTCATGTATCCTTGAAATTTAGAAATCGTAGTCAGTGACGATGGCTGTAATTAAAACATCTTCTTAAGAGCTAGTTTCCTTGTAGCCTAAAATATGTCTTTCTTTTCAGTATTCTGGCATTCCTGTGCTGTTTGATGTTTTGCTTTTCTCTAATATTACATAAAGGAAATACCTCATTCTTGCAGCCATTACATTTGACCTGTGTGACCCTCTTTTGAAATAAATTTGATTGTAATGTGGTGTGCTGTTTGGATCAGAATAGGTCATTTGTGTAGTGTGGAATATGACTGTGCTGCCTTTGTTCTTTTGGAGTCTTTCATAGTTGTGTTACATTAAAATTCATATGACACAATTTTATACTGTGCTGGCTGTGCTCATAGCTGAAACTTTCCCGTAGCAGATTGGAATCCCTTTGTTGTCTCCTAATAAACTAAGTTGCAAGTATTTCATGCCTAGTTGAAGTGCTGTTTCTTAGAAGGAAAAGTAATTTGATGTCACATTAGGAAGTCTAATTAAAAATGAGTGTTGTGTCACTTCGGTAGTCTTGTTTTGACCCAAATCGACCTTCAAAGTCACAATCTTTTTGTTTGTTTGTTTTCTCATTATTTTTGGCATGCCTTGACCACAGAACAAAAGAATCCCATCTAATGGAAATTTTTACTGAGTTGGTGAATAAAACCTGTTTTTTATGTGTTTCCACATACTGAGTAGAATTATTTCTTCATTGGTTCAACTTATACTCTGCTTCTGCTATCCAAAGAGAAAATTGTACCTGCCAGTCAGTCTCGTTTGAGTAATAAATAACAGGATGCTGTTAGTAATCAAATGAAAAGTTTTACTGTATAAACTCCCCCGCTTTTAACTATACTTTTAAGTCATTACAGGTAGCTTTCTGGAGAGAAGCATAGTGTTTTTTCTTCTGCTGGTAACACTGATTGGCTGAAGACAGGGTTAACAATGTTACAGACGTGAACCTCTGATTGCCGCTTAGTTCCTGTTGAGTGCAGTATATGTTTTAGAAAATCCTAACATTTAATTGGTAATATGTAATATTGATAATAATAATTGATAGGGTGAAGGGATCTGCAAGGACAATCTGTGCCCTAAGTTTGAGGTTATGTTCAGATTGATGACAGTGGCTTTGCAAGTGGGTCGTGATGAATACAGGGGGTAGAACAAGGGTTCTTCATATTCTCTTATACTATAGCAGCTATAAGACAAACAAACAAATGGAAAAGCCCAAGCAAAGAGTGCAGCCTGGAATGGATATCCTTTCCATAGATTATTTTATATTATTACCTATGGCAAATCTGCTTACCCTTTTTTGAAAGCACTGAGAATGGCATTTATAACTACATCATAACATGTGACCTAAACTATGCATTACATCTCATAGCATGAAAATAATTCAAATGAGACTTTAAGAACTTAATTCCTATTTATAATGAATTTATTTTAATTTCAGTAAAGCTCCAGACCTACAGGATTTAGATGCCAGATTCCTTCCATGTAAAGGAGTTCATTTTTCATGCTAGTTCGAGACAAACTAAGATAGGGAATTAAAAGGATTTCACTGTAATCCATTAAGGACGCTAGTCACATTTACTTCTTAATAATGAAAGTATCATTTAAAGTACCAATAATTACTGCTTTCAATACTTTTTTGTGCTATAGTTACATGAATGGTTTTGCAGAATTAAATAGAAAATATATGGATTTCCAATTAGGTTATTATGGAAAGAACAGTCATTTTGAACTTTGGACCAGTTCTTATTGATTAAGCATATTGTGTAGCAAATTGAAAGAAATATCTTTCGGCATTGTAAACAAGGACAAAAAGTCTAACAATTTTTTATGCTAATGCCTGTGTTTAAAGAAACTTATGAGTCAGACTTGTATTAAGTGCTTCTGAGTTGCTGTTTCCCAATTGCTTTTCTTGATGTGCTTTTTCACTTAATTCTCAAGAGGTCTGATAGCCAAATATCTGTAAATTTCATAATGGATGGGCACTTATTTAAACGGACAAATAGTTTCCCTGTGGCAGATAGCATATTGCTTCCTTGTTATCAATGGATTATAAATGCTTCTATTTTTATTCTTGTGTGTAATACCATTAGCCTCAGTTAGATTATACCTTAGCTGTATGAAGACTACAAGAAGAAGTGTTTGTAGACTTGACCTTCCTCCCTTGCATATGTTGAGGTGGTAACATTTTGTTTAGATTTTGTATCTCTTGGGAGATTAAAGCCTTTTTTTTTTTTGGTTTTGTTTTTTGTTTAGTAGTCTGTCATTTTTGTCCTATGGCAGACATCAAAGACCCTGAAGTCAATTTAAAGAAACCCATTAACTTCTATGGCTTTGGTTCAGAATCCAAGAGGGAACGTTAGCTGGATGCATACAACACAAATTTTCTTGTTATAAAATGCCCTTCAAATCCTGCTCAAAGGAGTTGTCCTTTCTCAAATCAGTAATTATGGAAGGAACGTTCTCTATGAATCCTGGAAATACACAAGGAATTATTCATGTCATTACAGTAGTGAGTTTTCTTCCTATTTTTTTTTTTAAATAATCTTGCTTCAAATCATTCATTCAGATTTTTGCAAGCAGTGCAAAATGCTTTATAGCGGTTGCCTGGCAACAACATACTCAGGCAACAGCATATGTGAATCAGTTGTTAGTTATACATTATATATATATATATATAGCGCTATATAGGGAGAATACATTTCAGATAGGTACTAATGAGAAATTTCTGGAAAAAGAAAAAAAAGCATACTATGAAACACTGTTAATTATTTTAAAGACAAATAAAGGTTTTTGTATCTATCATAGCCTCAAAAGTTTGTCTTATAGGTTGTGTAAAAGACCTGCTGGTTGAACTGCTTTTCACAGATGTCATGATATAGTTCATATACTTATATGCAGTCATAGCAAGCAATTCTTTGTTGAAGGTGAAAAATATGTATGGATGCTGATTTATATCCCTCGCTGTTCTTTAAATTAATAATGTGCTCTCAAAGAAAAACTTTACTGTATGCTGTAGCCTTTCAACTCTGTTACATTTAAAATAATAATTGCAAATGCTGTGCTACATGTTGTATTTTTAATCTCTTCAATTTGCATTGCAGCTTTAAGATTCAGTAAGATACTGGTGTTGTATTTTAGTTGTCATTTTGTTGAAAATTTTTTTCTGGATAAAATATATAGTTCAACTCTAAACACTGGGAAATTTCTGAACTGGGGTCAACAAAGGTAAAGAAGGTTAGATCTTATGGAGAAAGTTTGTTTACAGTAGGACAAATTTGCAAACATAGAAGTTGAGAGAAAACAGGACAGAGAGTTGAGAGAAAACTCTTTCTTAACACTTTCCTATCACGTAAATGCTTTCTGTTTTAATGTTATTTATAAATTAATGTTACTTTCAGAATATTCAGAATATATGCCCATGCATCATATCTGAGATGGAAATTTGTGTATTTAGTGCAGCTAGTAAGTGATTTTTAGAAATGAAAGCCTTCTACAATTTGAGATTTCCAGTTACTGAGGCTTTCAGATGGTATGAAAATTGAATCTGCTGACTCCAGGAATACTTTCACTGATTAGGGTAGGCAGTCTTTCTCAAAAAGCTGGGACTAGAACTGTGAAGAGTTTTGCAGATGAATGCTAATATTGAGTTCTACTTTGAAATTATGGAAGAAAAAATAATGCAATCTGTAATGTTCTGATGAAATATCTTTCTTTTCAGTGAACCCTACTACCAAAAAAGTCTTCCATATTGCATCTTTTTAATAATAGTAATATGTCAAGTGCTGTCCTACTGAGAGGTCACAAGATCATGCAAATGGAGCCTCACTGTGTGTAAAGTGTGTAAAATCTTTTAAAAGATTTTAAAAGATTGCTCTTCTCTCTGCTGTTCAGCTGCCTCACTGTCCCTCATCATCCCGTTTGCCTGGATGGAAGTTTGAGAAGTTTTGGTGTTGGTCAGGAATTAAAAACAGCATTTTCTCCAGCACCTGGAGAAAAAAGATACAGACTACTGTGCTGGGTCTGGCTGGGATGGAGTTAACTTTCCCTGCAGCAGCTCGTACAGTACTGTGCTCTGCACTTGTAGCCAGAACAGCATTGGTATCAGACCAGTGTTTTGTCTTTTGCTGTACAATATTAGCACAGCATCAGGACTCCCTCCAACCCCCCAAGAGCCATAAGGCTGGGGGTGGGCAAGTGATGGGGAGGGGACATCACTAGGGCAGCTGACCTAAACCAACCAAAGGGATATTCCATACCATATGATGTCACTCAGCGATAAAAGGTGTGGAAGAGGAAGGAGAGGGAGGTCTCTTGTGGAAGAGTCTGTCCTCCCGAACAACCGCTACACATATTGAGGCCCTGCTTCCCAGAACATGGCCGGACGTCACTCGTTGATGGGAAGTAGAGAGTAATTGCTTTTCTCTCTGTGCTTCCACATGTCTTGGTGTTTTTTGTTTGTTTGTTTTTGTTTTGTTTTGTTTGTTTGTTTTTCCCCCTCTTTCTCTTCCCTTTAATTAAATCATCCTTATCTCAAACCTTGAGCCCTTTGTGTCATATTTTCTCCCCCTTCCCCTTTGAGAGAGCAGCTGTGTTGGAGCTTGGCTGCCCACTGGAGTAAAACCACAACTACCTTCCTCCTGAAGGTACAACTCTTCAGCTTGTTTCTCTAACTTTTTCATTACAAAAGGAAATACTAGCAAAGTTTAATATCAAAGGTTTTTCATTGTGGTATAAACAAATTAGAACCAATATTGAGCAGGAAGCTCATCTTAGTTCTAATGCTTTCTGCTTTTTGTTGTTATGGTATATTTTTTTAGACACTTGCTCCAAGGTACTCTGTGCTTAAACCCAGTTGGTGCATTCTCTGTTTTCATGAAAACATTTTTTTTTTTTCCAACAAAGAGAAAATAATATATGAAGTCATACAAAATAATAACAAAAAAGGGTTTTCTGAAGAAGTAGTCATAATTATTGTTTTCATCTCCTGGAAAGAGGAGACTACATTTGTGGATGGCATTTAGATGTTATGATAATTTATTATAATTACTATTTTTATTTATCTAACTAGTTGTAGAGAATACAGTCTGATAAAGTGTTTACTTGATATAGTAGATGTATTATGTAGCTCAAGTGTGATGAGAGAATATGAAAAAATACAATATGTGAGGCCTCACTAAGGAAGGAGAAAACTTCCATTTTAACTGAAGTTGAATTACTAAATTATTAATCACTAGGTTAGTATGCTAATAATAAGGTACTTTCAAATTAAACCATTTTGCTGATGGAAAGTAATTTTTGTTGATGTAGTTAGAATAGTAGTCTTTCTCCGAATGATAATTATTTTTCTTCTTGAAACTGTACTGTCAAACTGTTCCTATGAATACCTCAGTGAGACGAACTTTCCGTAGGAGAACAGAAAAAGAACTGTGTTTTTGGTACAGTAAAAGCAAGCTATAGCTGTTCAGTTCATGGTCTTTTCAGTTGCTAAACACGATCAGATCACTCTGAGTTCTGTAGCAGTCAGTGAAGGTCCTCAGCTTCTCATGGAGTCTAATTCTTAATGAATGTAAATTTTGCCATTGATTATGTGAGGCAAAACACATTAGTCATATTTTGTATTCTAATATTAATGATTTTTGCTTCTAAGTTGCTTACTTAAAACAGTGTTTACTTACTGTCTAAGGAAGATTGAGACTTTTCACTTGGGGTGACGTATGTTTCATATCTGAGAATAGATTTCTTGACTTCTGAGTATCAAAGATGTATTTAATGCTTAGTATTATTACTTTAAGATACATTTTTTTGAACTCCATCTATATATATTGTTACTGATAACCCTAAAAAGACTGAGACTTACAGAGATGCAAGTGGAAGAAGAAAAACTTTTTATAAGCAAGCTGTTTTTTGCTTTTCAGGAGACTTTTTTTTTTTTAATCTATATATATGCATATATAAAAGAACAACAATATCCTAACAATATATATAGAAGGGTAATTTTCCGTAATTGTAGCAAGAACTGTAGTAAAGAATATTTTTTTCTATAGTCCTTGTATCTGAAATTGCAATAGGGTTTTTGGAGCTGTTTGCACTGTTAATGAAATAACCTCTTTCTAGAAGACAGAAATCTTCATGCTTACATATTGGATTGTGTGTGAGAGGAGTTAAATTTTAGTCTTTTTCAGAGATATGATTTGTAATCTTGAGCACTTTGATTCATTCCAGCCTTATTCTCAATTATACTAAGCCGAGTGTACACTGCATACATTAAATTTAAAGCTGAATTAAGGCCCCTGATACTGCCAGCAGAGTGAAGAATCCTATTAGCGTAAATGGGAAACAGGCTTTCTTTGCTTAAGTTTTCTATCTGTAATGAGTATAATTTCTCTTCTTCCAGCACTTCCTTATTTTGTTTGCTTAACCTATAAACTCTTGATAGATCTTATTTATATATGTAGATTGGCTCACACTGATCATGGCAAAAACCTGTTTGATGTTACCATGGTATAGAAAATGTCAGAATAACTTGAAATTTATTTTTAATAGTGTGAATCACAATGACAGAATGGTTGAGGTTGGAAAGGATCTCTGGAGGTCATCTGGTCCAACCCCCTGCTCATGCAGGAGCACTGTTGGTTTGAAAATATATTTAATTTAATTATTCTTTAAAATGTCTCTTTTTACAGTCAGGATTTGTTCAAGTGGCTGAGTGGTTTTTGTTTGTTTGTTTTTAGTATGGATTTTTTTTTTTCTCAGATCTTGTTGATACAAACCATTGCTCATCAATTTTCATCTTAGAAACAGGTGTCAATGACAGCAAGGCAAGGAGGTCTAAAGCTGGTAACTCCAATAGGAATTCTGTCTCTCCTGATTTATTTGACACACAGCTGTAGCACAAAATCTGAAGTCCTGACTAGTTTCACTTTTAAAAGTAGATATCACTGAAAATGTTAAAAGTACAATTATTCATATGTTAACTGGCAGAACAATTCTGAAAGCTGAATCTAGTCCATGAGGCAATTCCATAACTGCTAGGGTTACTGATCTGCAATTTCAAATGTAAATGTGTGACCTCAGACATGAATAAATTAGCAATATTTGTTAAATGTATATGACACAGAATGGAACAGCCTCATTTAAAGGTGGGGTTAATGGTATTCTTACATTATCTTTATCCTTTGCTAGTGTAGTGGTCAGACATTAGATACACAGATTTTCTCATCTTTAAATTTTATTAGTTGCATATTTTTCCACAAAACAGTTTGAAAAACTTATACCCTCCAGGTTTATGTGAAGCTTTCTACTTAGTAATACTAATACCTAACCTAAATTGTACATTTCACCCATAAATATCTTGGAGCTCAGCACAGGGAGATTATATTTGTATATTGCATAGAGGTAGGTCTGTGGGACTACATACAGTTTGTGGGATGAATCAGTTGAGTCTACTTGCAGAAGTGCCAAATACTTTGACTCTTAAGGAAATCTATCTACACAATTATAGAATAAAAAAGCAATTGCAGAATTGTTTAATGGAAACAACTACAAAAGAGATTAAAAAAAAAAAATGTTCAATTTATAGTTCATCCAGAATAGTAATGCCAACATGAGCCCTTCTGAGAGAAGCATTGTAATAGCCAATGTTATAGGGTAATAGCCAGTGTTAAGGGTACTGGTTTGCCTTTAATCAAAAAAAAAAAAAATAAAAATATCTTTCTTCAGCCTTCTGAAATCCCTGAAAGATTTGTATTCTCTTCAGTGGGTCTTAGTTCAAAGCAAAAGATTGAAAGGATACTAGGTAGCTTTTGCTAATATGGTGCATGTTGATTGAATATACTCAGGCTTATGCAGAGTCATCACAATTAGGTAGTAAGGTGTTTAATGAAACCCAGTTCCTTCATCTTATTACATTTTTCCAGTTTTTGAATAATCCTGATTTTTTTTTTTAATTTTATTTTTTTAATAGTGAAAATTCTAATGTAGACCCATCCCAGGATAGAAAAACAGAAAGGAAACTGTTAGAAATAGGCAAAAAGCCTCCTTTTTGCTGTAAAACAAATATGCAGTTGAACTAGATCAGCTGTTTCTGGCCTGTGTAATTCTTTCATTAAATCTCATTATTCTGTATAGGTGCACTTTTAATTGCTTCTAGCAAGTGGTAAGATCAAACTTTTTTTGCATGAAAAGCTGTGCAATGGGAAAAAAAAATCTCTGCAGTAAATCTACATTTACATCTAAAACTTAGCAAGGGTGAATTAGTGACAGTGAGATTTACAAAACAGAGTAAAAAATTTTAAGATCCGACTTCATGTACTAGACCAGAATTTCTGACAGCAGTTATTTCTGATAATGACCTATAGCAGAAGGAATAAGGAGCAACAGCAAGCAAGCTGACTTCTCTATTCTGATGTCTTTGAAGAAAAACAGGAATAGAATTATTTTTATGGTCTCAGGGTCCTTAGTAAAGCTAAAGATTCTGCAGTTTCTAGAAGACAAAATGGGTAAGTTAACGCAAAGACTGGATTTCTAGAATAAAAGCCATTGCATGGTACAGGACTTGCCTCAGACCCAGAGGCCGAACAGGGTATTGCGAGATCACTGAAGATTTAGCCTTGGTGAACCCAGAGGCTAGATACATTTCAAAATGTTTCTGGAACTGTATTTTCCAGAACTCTTGATGCCAGAAAACAATTTTTGCCTGTGATCTTTTCTTTTTGCCTCTGAACAAACAAATCAGTCATTTCTGCAGTTTCGGTATAATACTATTCCAAAGCTTATACTCATTTCTTCTAAAAAGAAATATTCCAGGTGAATGTCTCCTCCACTGCAATATGAACAAAATTGTTTAAAATTGTAGTGAGATGATACCTGTTCTTCAATTTTTTTTCCTTTTTTTTTCCACCTCTGTCTAACCTGAAACATTACCTAGACCAGTCTGTAGATAAATAATTGATCTTCTTATAGCAATGCTAACAATTTTCTGTAATCAGGAAATTACACAAACACACTTCTGAATATACTTAACTGATTTACCTGTACCAATTAAAAAGGCTTCAGCTAATGGGCCAAACGTACTTGTGAGTAGAAAAACATATGTAGAAGAAGCCTCCTTCAGTATATGTCAGGATTTCCAGTCCAGGAGAATGCTGATTTTTACTGACCTGAACTAACCCACAGCTGTGCTCTTGCTGATACTCATGGCTGAATTGAATGTACAATGGATGACCTGAGTTAAACCAAGATATTTGGAGTGGGAAATGTTACTTTCTGCTTCTTTGAAGTCAACTTTAGAGAACTGTAAAGCAAAACTGCTCCCTGTGTAACTCTTAGGATGGTCATGACTGAAATAGTGAAAATGGAAAAAGCTAAATGAGCGATACCTGATCATGTAGAGTTCATTAATTTTTACTTATTAATAATATCTGTTGGGAAAATTAGGCTTGCAGTGATACTTACATACCAATACAGAGGAAAGGCATTTGTGAAAAAGGGCCAAATCTGCCCTTGACTGTGCAAGTATCCCTGAAAGTGTTGCAGGTTGTATGTGCCAGCCACAGGGTTTACCATAGAGGTGAAAGTTTTGGTCAAGTTTTATTCAATCCTTTGTTGCAGCCATTTCATAAAGTAAAGTTCTATCAATCCCAGAAAATGTCATTATAAATTAAGCTGAATAGAGCAGTTCATCATTTTCAGTATTCTCTTTCTAGGTAAGTAGATAACTATTTTTAAGAAAGTATTACTAAATGAGATTTTTTTTTTTTTTTTTTTTAAGAATCAGGAAGGTTAAAAAACTTAATTTCTGAAACCAAAAATTGAAATGCTTGTGTGTTATTTCGTCCTCAGGACGAGATGCCTTAGCCATAGGCCTTTAATCCTTGTGCCCTAGTTACAGCAATTAGGGTTCATGAAATATAAATTTCATTGCATACGCATCCTGTTTTTTTTTTTCTTGTGTTTCAAAATCAGTCTGAAATATTAATGATCACATTAAATGCACTCTATTATATGAATTGCTGCTACTACTGCGTTCTAGTTATCCTCATAGATGCGGTGAATGACATTTTCTAACATTTAAACTTAAATGTGTATTCTCCTGTTGAAGGAAATCTGACTTTAGTAATATGGTTTCTTGTAGACCTGTCTCTTTACCTGCATTTAAGTAAAAGTGCTGAAGATGTTTAACTTTCTGGAAGACCACATTTCTGATTTGTTCACAATTTATAGTGCAACACTATGCTGAGGAGAATGGAAATGCCAAACAAAGTTGTAGTCCCTTCCTGGAAGAGCTGAAAATGTTAATCTGAAATGTTAAAGCTCTCCAAAGCCTGATGTTATTTTTTTCACTGAAAGATTTGTCTCCATCTAAATTTACCAGCCATTTCTGCCTATCATGTCTTTGTAGATGTATTTCTAAAGCTTAATCATAAAAGTTCCTTTCTCCCCCCAGATTGGTGAATAAACAGACACTGACGTGAATCAAGTCACCATCAGAGCATTTGCATTACATGGTTTTGTTGGGATCAGGGAAAGCACTTGTAGGGCATGAGGGTACAAACAGAGGTAGAAAATGTTTTTTTTAGATATTTGAAAACTGAAGGCAATGAAAACATGGTGTTTGTTTGTTTGTTTTTCAAGTTGTATGTATATCAATAGGTATAGTGATGGATGGATTGCACTTCACTTATATAAGCACTGAAAGCTCCCAAATGACAAATTCACAGCCTTGGGAGGGGGCTTGTTTTGTTTTTTTTTATTAGGCCAAGGCATATGTCACTATAAAACAACTATATCTACTTTAATGTGGTCAGGGAAGAGGCACTTAGCTGTTCTTCTGCAAGAGGAATGAGTTAATAAACCCAATGCACAATCTGTTTCTGCTGTAGCTCTTGGCACACAGCAGCCCTAATTGGTTGAAGCTATTGAGGCCTTAATTGCTGATTTTGCAGTACTGCCATGTTTACTGATAAGGTTTAATGCAAGCTAAAATTTGTTAACTAGAGAGAAACAGTCACACTTGTACCAAGAGTGTGAGGACAAACAGCAGACTTTGCTGTAATACTGAATGACAATGAAGTATTTCAGCATGTGGCATTGTTAAATTTCCTGTTTCAGGCTATTGAAATACCTTTCTTTGAGCAGAAGAGCAGGAAAATGTTTCTGGGTTAGACGTTATGCAGCTGTTACTGAAATAAGTCTATAGTGGGTGTGATAGCTGGATGTTTTCTTTACTGATTCACATGACTTTCAACTATCTTTTTTTTTTTTTCTCCTGGAGGAAGACCGACAAAACTCTTAGATTTGCACTGAGTCAGGAGGTCTGGGATTCAACTGAGTATATAAAAGGAGAAACTCCAGTTGTGCCTGCCTGGCTAAGATCCTCTGCATCAATAATTTTATCTTCCTGATACCATAATTTTGGCTTAATATCAAAATTTATTCATTAAGCTGTGGTTTCATTCAGATTTCTGAATATGACAGAAACCTCACTGTCTGCTAAAGAGAATGCTGTTGTATTTAAATGTTTAAAAGCTTAGCTCTTGGAATGAGATATCTTTATGTATATTTTTAATGCAGTATTATTGCAGTATAATACAGGAACATTTAAGCTACTAACCTGCTCTTTCATTTCTGAATTATATCTTAAAATCATTTTTACTCATGTGAATTTTATATAATAGTAATAAAAATACCAAGTAATGTTACAATATGGTTGTTTATGTCCCAAAAGCTTAATAGAAAAATAAATGTTTTGTACTTAGCATAATAGTCTGGAAGTGCCAGTTTTATGTGTTTTGGCATGTTTTTTGTATACTGGATGCATAGCTTAGAGTAGAGGAAAAGGTAAGATATTAGCTGAGTGAAAAGCAGATGCTATTGGAAACTCCAGATGAGTTTTTGTCTTCATGTCTGAAAAATACGTGACTCTGTATTCAGAGAGGTTTTGTGCATGCGTGTGATTTAAGATCTATTTCATTTTGTTACGGAACCATATCTTGAGTGTATTATGTAAGCTATATATATCATCTCACACAGTTCAGAAGATATATATTAATCTACACAACTAAATGTGTACAGAAGAGCAGATAGCTGAAGGACCTAATAGGGGTTTAATCCATTATTTATTAATGCTCAGAAGATGAGAAATAGGGCATGTTCTTTAAATGTAATAAGGCAACTAATAGCAATTATTATTATTATTTTGTTTCTATGCAGTTTAAAGCAAAATTGTATCCAATTCTGCTTGCAGACTTAAGACTCTATGTCAAATTAACATAATAGGTATTTATTTCAATTAATGGTCTACATTGATTGTAGATTTTCTTTGACTAATTTTGGTTCAAGTATTCATTAAGTTGTAATTCCATGTAGGTCTAAGATGGTTTAAAGTGTTATATACTGTATTAGGTGGTGTTTTAGATATGTAACAGGGCATTCTTTCTATTTTCTTGTAATATAGAGAAGTGGTGGGTTTTGAATTTCTTCAGCACTCTACATCCTCTGTAGTAGTCCATCATGTTGAGTATTTCTAGCCCTGAAAGGCTGACAAAAAATAATACGACTTTCATCAGCAAGATAATTCTTAAGCAAGACTTATCTTCTTGTGGTGTGGGTTAGTCCTGGCAGGCAGCTTAGCACCACCCAGGTGCTCTCTCATTCTCCCCATATGAGATGGAGGGGAGGATCGGAAAGGTAAAAGTGCAAGTGAGATAAAGACAGTTTACCAAGTAAAGCAAAAGCCATGTGCTCAAGCAAGGCAAAGAAGGAATTAATTTGCTACTTCCCATTGGCAGAGAGGTGTTCAGCCACTTCCAGGAAAGCAGGGCTTAACACACATAATGGTTTCTTGGGAAGACAGACACCATCACTCTGAATGTCTCCCCCTTCCTCCTCCTTTACCTCAGCATTTATTGCTGAGCATGACACAATATAATGTGGGATATTTGTAAGGCCAGCCTGGGCCAGCTGTCCTGGCTATGTCATCTCCCAGCTCCTGGTGCACCCCCAGCCTCCTCGCTGGCCGGGCAGCATGAGGAACAGAAAAGGCCTTGGCTCTGTGTAAGCACTGCTCTGCAGCAACTGAAAGATCAATGCCTTATCACCACTATCTTCATCAAAAACCCAAACCACAGCATTGTGTGAGCCTCTACAGAAAAAATAACTCTGTCCCAACCAAAATCGTGACACCATACATGAGATGCTCTCCAAACCCAAGTCAAGAATGTCTGTATCTCTCTCTGCATTTAAAAATCTATGAGGTTTGCAAGTCCTGCTCATACGAATGTCCTTTCCTCTTGCCAAACTACTCAGCAAACTCATGTGGTTATCCATAGAATATACAGTGTGTTTTTCTTATTTATTTATGTAAGCAATGTGATTCAGAACCTTTTATTAACTATTATTCTATAATCCACAGATGTGGAAAAATATACCTTAATCATGTTGATTTTATTAAAATTTGAACAGTAAGATATTTCTAAGAAGAGTTACAGAAATTGCAAAATATTTGGCAGTACCACAGTTATGCGGTCTCTTTATCTATTTATGTACTTCACTGTGGGTTAAAATTAATTTCTGTTGCCAAGAAACGGTTATCAAAATGTATCTGTTCTGTTAACATAAAAATATGGTCTTCAGTCAAATAGTAATGACAGCAAAATCATGAACTTTCCTCCTCCACCTTTTCCTTTCACTTCACTGAAGTGTGAAACAAAAATTATAAAACAATAAGTTTTTAATAAGAAAAACTGGGAAACAAACTGCTATGTTCTTGACCCAGGTAACACTGCAGAAATATTAACTCTTGTATTTCCTTACAATTTAATCAGGATGTGCATGTTGACAATATAATGCTTGTAGTTTTAAATTTAGTATTTTACCAATAACTTTAATACTATATCTTACTGTATGAACTTTTTGCAGTAAATCACATACATAGTAACTATACTATATAGTGCTTTACTCTTAGTGGTCATCTAGTTTGTTTCATCTCCTGTTCCAATTCTTCTTTTATTTGACACCTTCTTCCCATTATATTTTAAGCAAAGATAAGGAATTAAAATACTATAAGTAGAGAATAAGACTTTAGAAGCACAGAACATTTTTTTTTTTTATCTTCACATAGTGTATATTAGGACAGACATGGTATTTTTACTGCCTGCCGTTGCACTGGGTTGCAGTAATAGTCCAGCCAAGAAAAAATAAGATATAAGAATTCAAATCTTTTATCTTACTAGCAAATCAAGCTTCTGAAATACACAATTTGTATTTTATATGCAGTAAACATTGTGGAATAAGGGATGATATTTATTGCTGACTATTGTATTATTTTTTACAAAGAACACTACTGTGGCAAAATCAAAATGTTAATTTTACAGTAGACAGAAGGCACTTACATTTAAAGCTTGAAGCACCAACCAGAAAGTGTTAAATGCACTAAACCAGACTTTATCCTATGTTGTAACCTTTGTGAATCTTAAGAGCATGAAAAAAAAAGTGTGTGAGACTCACTTTGTCTAAATAAATGGCTCTGAAGATTTAAAAGAATCAAATTGTAACTGTGCATTACTAAACTGAATCTGTCCAGAGGTGGTATACAGTTTTATCAGGAGTTAGCAAATTGCAGAATGGTAATTACTTTTTTCCAGTAATTATATGCTCCTTATATAGGCTTTTTGCGTACTCTGAAATCAACAAAGGAATAATTTGTTGTTACTCCTTTCTTCTCTTTAATCAGTAGATGGCTCTACCAAGCTACTGTAACGTGTTCTGGTCATGGTGGTTGCATTTTATTGAGGGCATTGGGATGATCTGAGTAGGTAGTTGAGGTGTTTGCAAATGGAGGAGGGTCTTCATAGGTTTGTTTTGTTTTCTTTTCTTCTTCTTCCATATAAATTAGGAAGAAAGAGCTTGTGTCCAATGCAAATCAGTAATGACTGCACTTAAGTTTTGCATTCATCTGTGGTTAAGTTTTGCATTCATATGTGGTTAACTAAGTCATGTCCTAAGTCAGATCATACTCTCTGATTTTGAATATGTTCACAGCAAAATATCGACCAAAAAGAATTTCCTGCTTTAAAAAGCAATAAGCTAAACAATATAATTTGAACAGAATAATAATAAAGATAGCAACTGCTCCCCTCCCCCATGCTATTTTCATGCCTCTATTCCTGTTAATTCCTTAATTTCTTTTGAAAATTTTCCTTTTAGTGATTGTCCAGTGTATTCTGTATTATTTCTTCCTGACATTCGGTAACAGTAAAGAGAATCAATGATAACTTGTATTCATTTCTATTATATACAGTAATATACAGGGAAGACATCAGATGTGATGTTAGAAAATGAAACATAGACTAGACTGGCTTCTGCTGACGAGCTTGACTTTGTAATTTGGTAGGTGGTCTTCTTCTAAAGTATACATTGTAATTTAGTATTACTATATGCTGGTTTATTTTCCTTAAATAAGAATTATTAAAGGGAATATATCCCCTAACTATGGGGAATCAAATGCTTTTTTTTCAGTTTCATCAAAAAGAAGTCATAAAACATGGAGGGGAAAAAAAAAAAGTACTGAAAATTCCTACTACCCCAGGGGAATTCCCCCAGATGTTCTGTGGATGAATACACACAATTTGGGAAATAAAAATTAAATAAATAATTTTTAAAAGAGAGCTAAAATGAAGGAACAGTTTGTCTCCATAGTTGCAGTTTCCTCTTACAACTCTTTGATGCATCATAAATGCAACAAGCATGACCATTAACTTGATTCACTCTATTTCCCAATACGTTCTCACTGCTCTGGAGGGAGGTTTGGGACTGTGCTGAACAAGCAGAAAGTAGACAGGGTAAAACAGAAGTAAACAGTTGCGGTGAACAAATGAAGGAGACTTTGGAACCAGTGAATTTAATATATGGAAAACATTTTCTAAATGAGAAACAAAGGAACATATTTTCTGTGGCTATAATTGCAGCTTATAGTTTCTAGTATTGCTGCACTTGTTCTAATAGAAAAGTTAGCCCACAGTTCTCAGTGCCGTTGTGTAGCAGGGTTATTTCTGCAGGACAGAAAGTCCCATGTAATTTCTTATGGTGAGAATGATTAATTAGAGATTAATGTGACATCATGTACAAATGTGATAATAGATAAGCTGCAAAGCTGTAGTATAGTGGTTTAAATTTAAAGTCTTTGGCTGTATCTTTGGCTTTTATTTTCTTGCAGCTGCAGTGGTTAATAATCTTATCTCTGCGACTAGAAAAAAATGAGCTGTGAAATTTCAGATGCTTGACTGGTTACGTCTGAAAATATATCTAAACACGTGATGTCAGTTCTTGTTTTTAAGGAAGATAAAGCAAACCTGGGACCATCCAGTTCAATGATGCTAATCATACGTGGCCAAGATAGATATAAAAGAAAAAGAGTGGGGAAGATGGGTTCATGCTTTACTTTGAGGTTTTGGTGGGCTCTTTATTACCTACACTAAGGCAATTCAACAGACATCTGTGATTAATAATAGAAAATAAGCAGCTACATTTTGTGTTTTACAGTCTCAAACTCTGAACCTTTTCTGTCTTAAGCATCTGCTGTCAGTGATGTTGAGTCAGCAGCTTGTTTCAATTCAAGTATTCTAAACTCTGAAAATTACTATTCTGCTTTTGTTTGCCCTACAAAGGCAATTCTGTCAGAATACTATTCTTTTGTTTTACCTCCGATCTGCACCTTTTTCTCTGTTGAAAACCTAGGCTTGTGTCTTCAAGGATTTAATTTCAGTCCAAGGTTTCACGACTCTGGATTTACCAAGCCTTGCTGGCAGCTGGGAAGATTGCGTTTGGCAGTATAACCATTTTCCTAGGAGCTCAAAGAATGCCAGCTCACTGTTCAAGCTTTGCTCTTGGCTATTATCTTCTCTAACAGAGACCTGGAAAACTAGCTGGTTAAGATCATGCTTCTTTTGCTTTCATCCCTAAACAGCCATAATACTACCTTTTGACGGTGATGTAAATTCCCTTATGGGAGAACAAATTGAGGGGATACACAAATTACAACCAATATAACTTAGAACACCTTTTATTCTTTAAGTTATTATTATTAAGAAAATCAAGCCATTATTATTGATAACAGAGAATAATTCACAGAACATGTTTACTGATTTGCTTACACAGAGTACTTATGCACCTGCTTGTAGTTCCTTTGCATGGCTAACGGTGCAAATATTTTTGTATAGCCTGAAGCAGAGTGCTTCCTTGGCATGCCACAGGTTTCTTGTTTGGTGTCCATAAAGAACTTCAGGGGGCCCTTTCACTCATTCAGCTCTGTATATGATATGTATATGATGTCTGCATGTACTGGCCTTCTTAGATGTAATCTGAGCTGTTCAGCTGGGCGCTGATGGTTGTGTGTACCATGGCCTTGTACATCTGACAGACGTTTGGTTTTGCATATTTGTTGGCTCTTGCAGTATCAACAGGACAGTTGGTCTCCAGAGCTTGTCAGTCCTTGGGAAATTTTTATAGACTTTCTGTCTGAGAGTTCAGATGCATTACCTCTCTTTGGCCAATTGTTTTCTGGTAACTGGTTTCCGTGTTCAATCCTATAGATACTTCTGGAACCCTTTCACACAGACAATCAAAAAGGGCCATAGTGGCATCCAGGAGGATGCATAGGTTGATTTGCTGCTGTGTAATTCTGATCTTCATAAGTGATGACAATAATCCTTTTGTCAAGCTCTGTGTTCATATTTGACTCTCTGCTGCATTTCTTTATGTCACTTTTCTGTCTGGCTTTTTAGTAATAATCATTAATATTAGATTAAAACTGAATGTAGAGCTTCCAGTGAAGAAGACTGATGCTAAGTCAAGTGCACAGTGAGATGACAACCCACATGGAGTAAAAGAGAGCCAAGGTCTTTATTTATAAGCACAGAAATATGTGATTAGAGTAAAATTCTGATTTAAGGAATTCAGAATTAATGACTGCTCATTGAATACCTCACTTGAAGCATGCTCTTTTGAAATTATTTTGGCTGTTCAGCAAAATGCACTATGTTTCTGTCTCTTTTTTTTTTTTTTTTTGGGCTACGTTGCTACGTTTATGCAATGGTACTACACTGATGAGAAAGCAAGCAGGAGGCTGACTGAATGCAACATTAAAAGCCTAGCGTGTGTAAGGCTTGAGAATGTTTAGAAGTGCTGACTTAATCGAAACATAACATTTTGCATCCAAGTTTGCTAAATAGACTTCATGATATCTTAATGTGAATTAGCTGAATATTTCTCTGTATTAATAACAGTTGCTGGAAAGGTTGTTGGGTAGCTGAATGTGCATTTACATTTGTCAATATAAAAACACTTTTCTTCTGTTAAAAGCTTGAATGAAACCTGAATGAAATACCGATTTATTAAATGAAGTGTTTTCAGTTATTTGATATAATTAATTTTTTAATTAAAGTTCTAGTAATAAAAGGACAATGATTGACATTGAGTACAACAATGCTGTAATTGAGTTACAAATGGAGATTTTTTGTTGCAAAGGAAAAGAAAAGGTAAAGTACTTGTGTGAATAATGGAGTCTCCTTATAAAGTGTATTTAAACAGTTATGACTGAAGTTTCACATAAATAACCTTAGACAAATTCTCAAATGCAATTTAATTGATGTGAAAAAAAACGTCTCTAAGATTTGTCTTTGTAACTCTGCTTAGGAGGTCATTCATAGGCCACGTAGTGAGAATTTAAGCTATATAAAGCATTTCTGAATTGTCAGTCACTGCAATAACAAGGTGTCATACAGATTTGAAGTTGCTATAGTATGTACTATGACAGAAGCTTCCTCCATGCATATTTCTGCAGTTTTTCTCAAGACTTCTGTAGAGAAATCACCTCTAGAGTGACAGAGTATATGGGTGGTTAGAGTCAGATCCTCTCCCCCACCTCCCCCAAGAAAAAAAGATTCTGATTTCAGTTTGAGGGTTTTAAGTAGTTTTTATCTTACATAAGATTATCTAGACTGACTTCAGAATGAGTTCGGTGGCCGATTGTTCCAATAGAATGATCATGTTAAATTTTGACTGAAGTGCTTTGATGATGAAGACTTTTCATGTATCATTTGGCCTTTAATCTTTGTGTGAGAAATGGGTATGCATGTGGATATCTTCTTACACAGAACTGAACCCAAGAACTTACCAAATAAGGCTCTAACAAAACCAAATTATATATGTTTTAAGACTGACTGTCTAAAGCATGTTAATCTTTATGATGCATTTGTACTCTTGGGTTCAATGCTTTCTTGCTTTTACTTGAGGATCATCAAGTCCTCAGGCATTTCCTTGCCGTTATATAAAACAGCTTCACCATTTTAAGTTTGAAAGACCTTTGAAAAATCTCTTTACAATAATGGCATATCACATTCTTATATTACCAATGCTTTTAATTGTTAGAAGAGTTAAAGTCCTCCTGAAGTCTGTGTGTGTTATATGTAAATTTTTTTATGGGCACTTTTCTTGAAGTTTATGAATAATGCAGAACAATTTTATGTTGAGTTTTAGTTTTATATGCTATTTCACTGTTCTTTTCCTATCAACATATCTGTCTAACACCCTGAAATGGAAGAAGAGCTGAGCTGACTTCAGCATATACATATCTTAGCATGACTAGCAAAGCACTGAGAGGAGAGATATATCTTTCATTTAATGTATGAAGTAATACAAGGATGACTATGTAGAAGTATTCCAGACCACTATTAGTGGTTCTACAGAAACCATACAGAAAGGGATAGAGGTCACTCTTCCTGTACAGTGGATGGGAGCACTGTTTTGTATGAAGATGAATTTTTACACAGGTTAACTGAAAGCTCCCCAATTGAAAGGGTGGCCATCTAACCCTTCTTTTCTAGTCCTGAGAGACATTTAAAGGCATTTGAGACATTTGAAGACCACTTGCACAAACTGTCATATGAGAAAATGGTTTACGTAGAGGTTATGTGTGTTGTGTGTAACAAGTGCTGCTCAGTGACAAGTCATGCAGTAAACTTGCAGTAAATATATACTTGTGTATATGTTTAAAGCTTAGTCTGAGCGCTAGCAGGTCATCCAAGGAGAACAGCAGTGAGATGGTCCCATGTGCTGCAATACTTTGTGATGTTTCAACAGTCCAGGGAAGAAACAACTATCTCTTTGGAAACGTATTGTCTGTGTGTTTTCTTAGTATGTGATAAAGCTGTGATAAAGCTGTTGTGCATCTTTTTGTATTTCTACATATCTGTGAGACTGCAGAGCATACTGCCATATTCTCTTTCAACTGTACTGTGAATTGGGCAGTAAGGTCTATACTGAGGCTACAGCTGGATAATGAATGTAAAGACGTGTTTGCCTGCCAATGAATAATTTTTGAGCAAAATACATCATCTTTTTCGAATGACAGGCAGCCCTCCATGCTGCTTTCACCAAGGGTGGGTGAGCCTAGACATGTAATAATATTAAGACAGAGTGTTTGATTTAATTAGTCTTTTTCAGGAGGATCTAATTTAAATCTTAAAATCTATAGCCTATGTTTGCACATGGTCTTTTAACACTCATCTTTCTGTAAAACACACAGCTGTATATGAGTAGGGTTAAAGCTCAAGTCCTCCCCTCACACCCAAAAAAAAAAAAAAATGCCCTGCCATTTCTTTTGATCTTTTGGAGTAGAGAAACCAATTTGTGTAATATAAATTGGTTTCATTTCATGATGTTTTGTTTCTATTCAATAACAAGATTAAAGTAATTTAGCACCTATTTTTAGCTTGGTTTGCATTCACAGGGCTGTTTTAATCAACCTGAATTTAGAAAGGCTCCATTATGTTAAGCTTATCCCTAGCTGCAGATGAAATAATTCTGGATTAATGTCATCAAGGTGTGCTTTGAAGGTATGCCTAACATTGATAGCAGCCATAGTAATAGCTGAGCATGTTATTTTTCTTAAAAGAACGGGAGTAATTTTCATTTGGTAATGCATTCATATGAGACTGACCTTTTTTTCAGTATGGGTAGGGTGCCTTGAGAAGAATCGGGATGCTGACAGGAGAGTAGAAATCAAACTGGCACTTTATGATAGAGGTTGAATGTAATGTAATACTATTTAATATAAGATTGGTTGCCTTAATATGTTATTTTTAAGGGAACCTTTTTGACAGAGTGGTGTAGAAATTCTATGGCAAATCATTTTTACTTCCTCAGTATTTTTGTCCTTTTTTTTTTTTTTTCCTGGAATCATTTAGAAATAATCCTTGAAATGATTTCCCGCTTTCTTCACCAGAAGAATGTATTATTTCATCTCCATTTTCCTCATTAGTTAGGAGGAATTACCCTACAGCTCATGTTGTGCACTTTATGCCTCGTTCACCATGACTAAAATCACCAGCCCTGTTTAATGGTTTATGGTAGTCATTATGATAAAGACAGTATGCTTTAAAGTGGACTAAATACTCAGTTAATGTTTTCACATTAGAAATCTGTTATTTTCTTTAAGAAATATAATTTAGGTTCTTTACAAGAGTTAGATCTCAAATTGTACTTTTCTATGGTATGTACAAGTCCAGCTATGTATATAATAGTAAAAGTTGATTTACAGCATTATGATTCTAATTAATGCATATTTTAATATTATTGATTTTATTTATATATATGAATATATATAAAAGCCCAAAGAATAATTCAAGTTTTAAACTCTTGGAGCTCGTAGTTTGCAATTTGTCATTGTTCCAGACAATAGATATCTTATTGAATAAAACAGTCTTTTCTTTAGCATTTGCTTCATAGTTAGATTTTAAGTAAGGAACTTTGGCAGAAATAAGACATGTTGGGAAGGCAAAAAGAATACAAGAAAGATGATATCTGAAGGCAACAAAATATTTAGTAATATTGATTAAAAAGTCTCAAATGTGAGTATGTAAGAAGACACAAAGTTCACAGTTGACCTATTATGCTTGTGTTGAGGATTTTTTTCCCTACAGTTTAGGAGCTAGAGTGAAGAAACTGCAAGGCACTGAATATAAAAAAGGAAAATGTGATTTATGTAAGGCTAGAGAGTGCAGTTATTCATTTTGTTACAAAAAGTTATCTGTAAAATCAGAAGAATGTCAGAAAAGTGATTGTGGTATTGTATTTCAATTTCTGCTGAATTCTTTACAGCCAGGTTGTAACATCATTTTTGTATTTGTCTATTGGCATAGCAATATATTGTGGGATATTTTACCTGACTTTTTTTTTTCTTGTATTGTTCCATATGTATTTCAAAGTGACATAAACATGACAAGTCTCTGGTTTGGGGGGAAAAATGCAAAAGTAGGATTTCTAGGACATAATGTGAGAAAATGGAAATTATTTTTAAAGAAACATTTAATATTTCTTTTTCTCTTGACAGTTAATTGCAACAGATCAGAGAAAGTGTTTTTTTTTTTTTTTAAAAAAAAAAAAAGCCTGGAATGAAAACATCTGCTTGATATCTAGGTGCACACTTAAGACAACTCAATTATTTTAAATAACATGGCAAAATAATTACCTTATTTGCGGCCTTTGTATTAATGGAAGGAGCTTCAGTCAGGTCTTTTTTATTCTGCTTTAAATATAAGGACAAATCTTATACCATAGTCTTAAAAAAGCTATAAAGTCATGCAAATGATTAATTACGGAGTTAGAAACAAAACAACTAGTAGCAAGCCTTTTAACACTTATTCAACACTGCTACCAGTGATGATATCATTGAACCGATTTCTGTGGTGATATAAGTGCTCTACCTCAAAGTTACTGTTTTCACATAAAACAGTGTCATTAGAAAAATGAGACTCTTGTTTTGAACAGAAAAGGCAATGAAACACCTCCTGGCAAAGGATAATTCTGTTCTGAATAAGAATTTAAAAAATAAATTATTTTTATTATCATTATTACTTTTGTATGTGTACACTTAGTTTTCCTTTTTATCACATGGTTGTCCATAAATGGGAAAATGTAAATGCATTAATCTTAAGAAGAAAATATATCAGAATTTGTTGTGGTTTAACCCAGACAGCATCTAAGCCAGCATTTAACACAGCTGTTTGTTCACCCTCCCCACTCCCTGTCTTTGTTGGGAAAGAGAATCAGAAAAAAATGAAATCAGAAAAAATGCGATTTGAAATAAAGACAATTTATTAGGGCAGAAAAGAAAGGAAAATAATAATGATAATAATACTACTAATAATAATGTGTACAAAACAAGTGATGCACAATGCAATTACTCACCACCCGCTGACCAATGCCCAGGGATAGCCCTGAGCAGCTGGTCCCCGCACCCCGGCCAACCACCCCATATTAATTGTTCAGCATGATGTCAGATGGTATGGAATACTCCTTTGGCCAGTTTGGGTCAGCTGTCCTGCTTCTGTTGCCTCCCAGCTCCTGCTGCACTCCTTGCCTACCCACTGGCAGGACAGAGCGAGAAGCTCAAAAGTCCTTGGCTTAGTGTAAGCACTACTCTGCAACAATTAAAACATGAGTGTGTTATCAACATTATTCTCATCCTAAATCCCAAACACAGCACCATACCAGCTACTAGGAAGAAAATTAACTCTATCCTAGCTGAAACCAGGACAGAATTGGAGAACACAAACAATATGGACAAACATTTGAATAATTCTGCAAGATTTGATTATGTAAGTCCACTTGAATATGCCAGGGAACCAGGTTATTCAACAAAGTTTTTTACTTAGACTGCTTTTTAGATAATTACCTGAATTTCATAAAGTAAGGAAGAACATTTATGAAATATTAAGATCTCATCATCATGAGAGTTGAAATATAGTGCCACAGGTTCACTGTGTATAAAAATTATATCAAATTCTGCTGGTTTTGAAATCTTTATGATATTTGTTGAGGGCCTCCCAATATTAATTTTAAATTAAAAAAAAAATCTAAATATATGTGAAATAACACATCTTATCAAATGACAAAATGAGCTGTTAAAACAACAACAACAAAAAAAGGATGAAGCAGTAAAAAAAAAAAAAGTCGGGTTAAATTCACTGGTATAATCAATAATGTTTGCCCATGTACTACTTCTATCAGAATTAAAATTCTTCTTCATTGCAACCGAAAATTTCCTTTGCAGAAACAATTATAAACTGTCATGCCAGCTCACTGATCTTAATGATCAATGAAAAGTGATTGCACGGAAGTCTTTCAAGATCAGGTGCTGTAATGTTTCCCATTTCTTTTCCCTTACACTTCTTGTGCTTCAGAGGTGTCTCTCTCAAACAAATCACTTGGGAAAGATGTGGCACAATAACAAGGGGCAGACTGATGTGTGTGTGAGTGCCTGTGATGGACACCAAACTGTGTGAATCAGGGAATCGAGAGTAAGAAAAACTAGAATCTATCTGAAGCACAGCTTGCCCTTTAATTATGATTTCCAATTATAAGGGTAACGTCATCTTTCACATGGTGGAGGATTTAATGATATTTCTGGTTATTTTGGACTAGTCTTTATTATGTGCCCTTCAGCTACCATTGTGTTCTTGAGGAAGGTTCCAGAGTTGCTTCCTGTTTTGCATCAGTGTGTTGGAGATGAATGGTAGCATTTCTCATCCTTCATCCTTCTGTTGTACTGCAACTACAAAAAAGGCAGACTGATAGGAAAAAACAGTTTGTCCTGATTTGGAAGTCAGGTGGATTTTATTGTACCTTAGCGGAAGTTAAAGAGGTTGCTTTCCCCACAGGTGAAGGATGCACATTCAGCTTCAAGGAGAAAAGGACTGATCCTGAGACCCCAGAAATCAGTGAAATACTTTTATGTTGCCTCAGTAGATCTTGACTTGGTTCATAAGTTTACATCTGGAAGAAATCTGATCTATTTTTTAAGCTATTTCAGTCACTGTATAAGCCTTCCTTCTGGTTTTAGCCTAATGCATCAGGAAGATTTGAAACGGGGAATTTATCCTGCTTTAAATCATAAACCGATTTGTCGGTTTGCTCAGTAAGAAACCTTATTCTGCTCTTTGCATGGAATAGATTCTACAGCAGCTTACTTCCCAAGCAGTTAGCAGCTGTGAACCGCTTATGTAAGATACCGCATAATGGCAAAGTCTGACCCTAAATCTCAGTGTATATTGCCGGTGCTATTTGTTGAGGCTGTCATTGTAACTGCACCACTTATTTCACTGAGCAGCACAGCAAATGGCATGGTGTTATATGTAAATGATTTACCCAGAGGTCATGTGGTAGTGCAGTTTTAGATGCTGTATTATCCTAAGTGCCATTTTCTTTCTACTGACTTTTTGTACGAGCATTTGGGTATGTCATTGTCAGGGACACTTAGCTGAGCTTTTCAGGAACATTTTGATTAAATTAGTGCTGCACGTAGTCATTTTATTATTTGTTCCTTATGCCAAAGATATTTTGAAATATCTTTGGTAGATTCAGTAGATTGTTTTAAATGATAGAGTACCTTTCCTCCTAACAGTTTTGTTTAATCTTGTTTTTTATTAAAACTTTGTGAACTGTCATACCTGGGTTTCAATATATTCATGGGACAGTTTATACTTGGTATTAGCTGATTAATCCTCATGCTTGAAGATTATGAATTCCTCAAATCCATATATAATTCAACAAATCCAGATTAAAAAGCATTTAAGTATTGAGAATCGTGGATCTCTCAGGGACCTGAACAATTATTTCATTTTTTTGCCAAAGAAACCAAGTCATTAAGAATCATCATGTGTTTTAAGTTCTCTGGCTACGGGGAACTGATTGACAGCATTGCCTGGTTCTCATTTGCATGGTCATGTATTTCTTTTCAGCTAGCTGCTTAAAAGCTGAAGAGCTTTTTTTTTTTTTTATTTTGAAGAGGTCTTTCCATCCTCTCTCAGACATGAGTGGCATACTGTCACTGGCATGGGCAGGCACCCACACCTCTGCACAGATACCTAAACTTCATGACTAACAAGATACATATTATTTCATTTGATTTCAATAAAAATAAAATCAACAAATCAACAACAAAGAAACAAACAAACAAAAAGACCTGTTATAATTATTTAATAGTGTAGTTTAAGTAACCAGTTATGTGGAGAACGACCACCGAAAAATAAATTGCAAAAATGAAGAAAATATGCTAGTATTTTACAAATATTTTTGACCTACTCCAGAGATAAAAAGTATTTTCAGTTTTTGAGATCTGAATTTTGAACTATGCTAGTTCTGATTTGAAAAGCCTCAGAGAAGTGTTGTGTAGCTTTTAAAATTCAGCTGATAATTGTCTATTTTAGTTTATGACCTTCACACAAGTTCCAAAAGTCCATTCTTGTTACCTAGATGCTGAGCGGTCCATTTCTCTTACTCACTTTGTGTGTATAATGTAATATAAACATGAAAAGTTACTCCCTCTTTTACTTCCACAAAATACAAGTAAAAGAAGTGCTGTTTCAGAGAGGTTGATTATTTTTCTTCTGTAAAAGAATATATTCAAAATGGATTAAAGAAATGGCATTTAATACCATCAGCCCTGGACCACAATTAAGTGCCACAATTAAGACCACAATTAAATGGAATAATAAGCTGCTGTCTTTTAGGCATCTGAATACCTAAGTCTATTGGAAATTAAAGTATCAAGCAAGTCCTAGCAGTTAATGCTGTGTGTGTTTTCAGTTCTTGTTTAGATTAGATCTGCCTGGGAGTCCTTGCTATAGAAACCTTCCAAAGGAAAGGAAAGGAGTGTTTGATAACTAATTCCTAAATGGTATATCATTTATATGTATGTCCATTGAAAATATTTGGGATCATACTGATATACCAAGGGCTTTTTTTAAGGCAGTTGCTTTTCCATATTCTGACTGTTGCCATAACAGTCTTGCAAAATGTGAGATTGTTATTTCCAATTTTTTTGTCTGTGGAAATACAGAATGATGTACGGCTGTCCAGAAGTAGGTTGAACTGATCTGAATATTCAGTTCTATGTTCTTCTTACTTGGCTCCGAGCATTTAGTTGCAGTAGCTAAGTCACCTAATTCAGGAGCTCCAGTTAATTTGGAAATCTGCAATTAAAAAGGAGAGAGGCTTCTGTAAAGTGCTACTCCTCCTAGATCTAACAGAGCTGTGGGTCAGAGTTCTGAGATGTCCCAGGTAGAAGTCAGGGATGCAGAAGATAATGTTGGGCGATCATGAAGTTCTAGATGAAATGTTGTTAATAATTCTGTCATATGGATAGTAAAGATAAAGGAGAAAAAGGGTTATTCAAAGCTTCTGCTTTTTACTACTTAGGGCTGCTTTAACTTAGGTAGGAATGTGATGCTTAGATGAGTGTTTCCTTACTTATCTTCTCCTTTATTTATTTTTTGAGATAGTAATAATTAACAATTTTTCCTTCCCTACATTGTCAAGAATTTTAATTGTTACACCAAGGAGAAAATTTGCCAAGAACAATATCCTTTGAATCCCTTAATTTTTTATTTTTTTATTTATTTTCCCTTTTTGAGACATTTTTCCCATTGAAGTTCAGCGTTCATCTTATATTTAGTCTGTAGGCACCATTATATGCAGGCTTATAGGTGACTAAAAGGACCTTTGTCATAAAAGAAATAAAGGACCTTTTAGGGAAAATTCAATAATGAGTTAAGATATGTATTTCCTCTGAAATTTTGTACTTAAAACAGTATTGAATTTGTCCGTCTGTCTCCAGGTTTAAAACAGTATAAAGACAGTTTATTGGAATAACAATATATAATAATAAGAGTTCTGTCATTTCATCACCCAAGTGGACCCTAAATATATTTAATACATCACTGTTTGCTAAGTAATCTCAAAAATATATGTACCCTAGTAGCAGAAAATAGCAGAAATAACTTACTGAAATACACATTACTTATTTAGGAGACAGAAAACATATTGGGACCTGTTTTACAGACCATTGTGCACATTTTTTTGGCACATATATACTGATACTTTTAAAGATACTTTAACAAAGATACTTTTACGTATTATCATGTTATGAATTCTTTTATCTTGTCACAGTAGATCTGTTTTATTTTGGTTTTGTCTGTTTGTCCACCCCCCCCACCCCCCCAAGACTCCAGAATATTTATTAAATGGAGCTGAAATATGCTTTTAAGAAAGCTAGACTTCTCTTGAGGTGTTAGGTTCTTCCTAGCTCCATTTTTTGCTTGGTATTTCTATGAAGAATTTAAAGAGTGATTCAGTTGAGTGGTGCTGACTTGCCTTTAGGATGTATTTTCCAGTAAAGAATGCCGGAGGACAACAGCACAGGTATGTGAGAGGATTTAAGGCAGTGGGTCTAATACTGACAGAGGAGTGTTCTTATTACAGGTATTAACTGGTTCCAGCAAGGAGTGTAATGATTTTATATCATGCAAATGAGGAAGCAAATAATAAGCCTCATTTTTCTTAAACAGTTAAATTGAATTCAATTGAATTGCATTTGTAATGAAGGTCATTGTCAATGTCTGAGTGAAAGGCCATTCCAGTTCAGAATGCAATGTCTGAATGAGAAGAAACTTAATCTATGAAGATTTCATCTCTCTTCATCCTCTCTTCTTTTTCTTGGTGTTGAGCTGCTGAAGCCTCTTGGCCAAACTACTGATACAGCCAAGATAATGTCAAGTTCCTGATGTCTATAGTCTTTTTTGCTTTTTCTTATTTAAGTTACTGCACTCCTTATTCTCAGTGCTTCTGAAGGAGCAGTAGCAGTGTGCTACAAAAAGGTTAAAAAAAAAAAAGAGAGGAAAAAAAAAGCTGTACCTGTTACTATCCATGTCTGGAAGTTAAAAATGAATAAGTAAATAAATCTTCCTTTACCTGAACCGTAGCCTGGTCTGCACCATGGGAGGCCTGGAGAACTCCCTCAGTCCAGCACAGCATACAGCTGCTTCAAGCAATCTCAGATGCTGTAACGTCTTAGATTTGAAAGGGAATCTTTGGTGTTACTAGCTGCCACATCACACTTTTTTCCTCAGTTTGACTACTGCCTGCTTCAAAAGAGGACAGCTGCGCTTCATGCAAATTCTAGTACCATCTCCTACATACTCCATAAGTACTTTAATGAACAAAGGGGGGAATAAAGGTAATTGTTGAATCTTTCTTGGTAAAATATACTGATGGTTCTGAGGATGAAGTTCCTTAGGACAAAGTGAATGAGGTGCAACATACCTCAGAAAACTGCAGCCTTCCTCGTTTATCTGAACAACCCTCTTCTGATTTTTTTTGGCTGGGTCCCATCCTCGTGTGTTCTCATGCACACGTGTCTCAGTGGCTTAGCTGATTTTGCAGTGCTATTTTTGATTTGTCTAGGTGCATGGGTTGCTAGAAATCTATAAACATCTTGAAGAATACCAATTGGAGTTTCTGTTTACTGTTACTAGTCTATTTATAGCAAGCCCATTTCACACACTCAAATATGGAAATATCCACCAAAATTTGACCATATAAGGTAAAGGTTTCTAATTTATTAATTTTATTTCTATGAGAAAAGAATGTCTTTATTAAGTACCTTAACTACATCTAACCTGTTCTCTTAAGGACCTGCATTCTCACTAGGGAACCATTCAGTTCTGTGATTGGATTAATACAAATTAGATGGGAAAATTGGGTGGGTAAGAGCAATTGAATTTGGAAAGTTTATGGGAGCTGCTAGTTCAGGGTGAATAATAAAATAAAGACAGCAGTTTTGCAATTTTGAAAAGCTCTGTGCTATGTAATAGACTATAATTTAATTCTGAGAGACTATTTTATTAGATTTTTAGCCAAGTAAAATCGCAATTCCTATTGTTCCTTATCATATGTCTCATTACTGCTGCAAGTATTATCCTCTTTATATGATTATAGTGATTCATACTTCACTCCCTTGGTTGTTTTGTACACAGTTGCAAGTAAATAATGGTTACAATTTGATGCTTCTGAATATAAGACAAATAGTGTGTTTGTTTGTTTTGTTTATTTTGTTTATTTTATTTTTTTTTCTGAACAGGGTTGTATATTTTAGCAAAGAATTACTGACAAGTTTTACTCCAAGATCAGTCAACAGATGCATAACTGATAAAATGTAAATTCTAACCATTGGTCAAGGAAGAAGAAATGCCAAAATTGCTACTTCTCATTTTAATGCCTGTGCCAAACAGTCGTTCATAGTTCTACAGTAAATCTGTAAAAAAAATTGTCATCATTTAAACTCATTTTATATTTTTCAAAGTATGTTTTTTGTTTGTACATTTGAACGTAAAATTGTCGTAAGAATATACCCAACTTAAACAAAAAAAAAATCCTTTTTGAGGAGAGCTGAGGTGAGCACTTTTGTGCTATGTTGGGTGTTTGCAAATCCAGACAAAGCAAAGGAGTGTTCAGAGAGAGAGTGGTTTGAATTGAAAGGACTTCACTAACAGGGCAAAAAAAAGAGCGATCAGTTCCAATTTTGAGTAAATAATGACTTAGGAAAACTAAAAACACAAGGTCGATGACCTACAGAAAATAAATGTGAAACTGTACAGTGAATTGAGACCTGATTCTTACTCTTACCCATTCAGAGTTGTGTGTTGTTGTCCTGTTGAATTAGATAGCTCTGTCTGCAAAACTGAAGTTATCTTTGTGTTGATTTCGAGGTTGTCTTTCCCTTCAGAATTTTTAATTGATGCTCACTTAGGGGAAGGGAGGAGTGAAGAAAGGCAGCTGGGAATGTCTGAAATAGCATTTCACTGAAGCCACCAATGTAAATATAGCTGCAACTACAGCAAAGCAAAACACATGCTCACAAAATTGTAGAGTGAGTAGAAGCTTAGTTTTCAGGGATTTTTTTGTTTGTTTGTTTATTTCAGCTCATTTCATTAAGGATTTTTAAATTTTCTCCTGCTTTTAGATCAGGTGCATCATTTAATCAGGTATTCAGCTAAGAGAAAGGTAAATACAATATGGGCTCTCCACCCATTGTGACAAAGGACAGCATTGATATTTGAGCCTTACTAGAGAAGGTTATTTAAGGAATTCAGAGAGTCCTGCATTTTGGCTTCTGGATTTTACATGTGGATCAGAGCACTGGTTTAGATTCTGCTTAAAAGTTATAGTACAAAATGGATCAAAGGATATAGGTTATTACTTTTTGCCTGCCTTAGGGCATCCCCAGAAATTTGGATTTTGAAAGTATTGCCTTTCAAAAGGCGATTTTCCTCATTTTTATCTAAACGTTTTTCATAAGTTTTAGATTTTAGCATATTTTAAATATTAAAGCAAATATGAATCATTTTGATTCATTTGGGAAACAAAAGCAATGATAGGCCCTGATAGCTGAATGGTATCTGTCATACTTTGGGTTCATCTTTTAATATTTACATAATGAAGGTTAAATGAATGTGAAAGCTATGCATTGTTAAGAGTGGGGTGACATTTCTTCAAGTGGAAATAATCTTTAAGAGCTCGTCCAGAAATGGTTTCAGGTGTTTACAATAGGATTCCATTATTTTAACAGGTTTGTTTCATATTTGTTACTTTCTATTAGCATTTCCACTTCCTAATGGCTGCTTTTATACAGACCTAAGATTCGTGATGGCTATGTCTATGATACTACAACATGTTGCTATTGAAATTATTAGAAAGTCATAAATGTAAAGCCTACTTTTGGATAAAATTTTGGTCTTTTTGCTTCTCTGTATTTATTAGATTATCTACATATACAACTACTCTAAATCATCAAGATTATTCAAGATATAATTAAGAAGGTGCAAGTGCCAAAAGTGCAAGTAACCTTCAGATGGTTTAACAAGAGTCTGGAATGACCACTAGGAATTTGGTATCCATTTTACATGAGTCCTGATGTTAGAAACAGATGCTTTGATGTATTCAGCCCAAATGCCTTTTGATTTGTAGCAGTAATATTACTTTATCTTTTAAGTGCTTTTAATCTGACTATTTTTAAGCTTTCTTTCCCCCCAGCATTAACTAACTTAATGTTCTGATGTGCAGTACGTTAATATCATTTTTGTTTTACAGATGAAGAAATTATATCTAAAAACGTCACATCTTATGTCAGTGATGGATGAAGGTTCACAGTACTCTTCTTCTCTAGCCACTGAGAAAAATATGTCTGTCTTCAGTGTGCATTTGCAACTGTTACCCTAACCAGACATAAATGCCCAGAAATAAAGCTTTTCATTGCAAGAGCACATATTTCCATCGTATGAAGGAGGGGAGGAGGGAAAGAAAACTCTAGTAGGTAGCCAAAACAGAGGAATTATAGCATTCAAGTGGACTGGTCACAGGACATGGACAAAACTGTATACATATATGTGTTTGTGTGTGTGTGTGACTCTACATACTTAATATATTTAAATTATGATTTATAAACAGCTGTGGAAACAAAAATCAGGAGATCTGCACTCTGGTCTTATGTTTAGAGATACTAAAAAGGATTGCTTCTTCCTAAAACAGATGTATTTGTCATGATTTGAAATGGAAAATTCTGTTCAATAATCCAAACGAAAAATAAAAGGGAAAAAAAAATAAAAAAAGTCCTGTAGTGGTATGAGCAGCTGGCATTTTCTGCAAAATGGAGATTCTAAAATTTGATTTAGAGGAAAATGTTTCATTTTAAGATGGTCTTTTGAGACCATCTCTCTTTCTTCCAGAAGCTCCTAAACATCCTAAGTTCCAACTTTTAAACATTGTGTCTAGGGAGCATCTTGGACTGATTATAGACCTGGCATCTATGTTTACTAGGTTTTCTAAGCTGGTCCTTAATAAGTTTTCAGATAGTATTGAAAGTATTGTTCATTTAGTTGAATTTGAAAGCTATGGGACCTGTGTCTCCTCACCAGCCTATTTCGGGGCCGATCCTGAAATGAAAGGGCTGTAACGCCTATTAGCTTTGGCTTCCGTATGGTTTGACTTGCAGGAGGAAGTTTCTGTGTAATTAGGAACAACTTCTAAAAAATACATAACTATCTTTTTTTTTTTTAGCAAAACTGAAATTCTCCTATGTAAATCATAACACCTGTAAAATGCACATTTTCTGTCATCATTTTATTTTCTTAAAGGAAATATAATTGATATCAAAGGAAATAAAATCATTAATAAAACAGGAAATTCTGGACCAGATACCTCAGCTATTTTGCAGTAGCATGATTAATGACTACTGAAGACACTAGAGATGTAAGCAAAGAAGTCTAACTTCTATAATTGAATATAGTAGGGTATTTTTTATATAGGGAGCAATTTGATTACCTAGAAATGCAATTAGTTAGATATGTATCATCTAAATTTAATTTTTAGCAAGACACTGGGATTACTGCCATTGCTTGTAATTTTTTTCTCTATCGCCACAGAATAACATCTGAATAACTGCACCATCATGAACACACATGCTGGTGTGTTTATCAACAAATGATTCAAAGACCTTATTTTGGTTGCACTTAGTATTTCCTTATTTTCCTAATAGGTGATCTTCATTACCAATCCTAAATTTGTTTATGTTTAAAGGAAGCCAGTTGTGAAGGACTACATACATACCCATGTCTCCCCTGTACCTGGTCTTAGACACTCAGCCCATACAGTAGCTGACCCCTAAACCACTGGTCGCACCTCATGCAGCACTAGGACCTGCAAGTCTGGTGACATTCATGGCCTCACCTGAGTTACTCAGACCTCTTATTGTATTTGCATGCTAGTCCAGCTTTAAGTTCACTGGCATTCACACAAGCACACTTGTAACTGGGAACGTACCCACGCAGAAGTTAGAGTTTAATAAGGAGATAGGACAGACCGCAGTGCAGTGCAGGCCTCAGGCAAGTGTACAGACCAACAACCTATTTACATGTGAATGGCCTCTTTTATTCCCTCTCTCTCTCATTTTTCCCATGTTTGTCTTTCCCAGATCCACCTTGATCCTGCTCCCTTTACATGTCTTTGGTCCTTCCCCTAAATGTGTCATAGTAAGTGTTACACCATACCAAATATTCTCTCTGCTTTATCCCCAAATTCTCTTCCCCATAACAACTGCTATACCCATTTAACCCCATTTAATGTGCATGACTTGCCAGGGAGACATTTTCCCTGTTGCCCCACCTCTGTGGGTATCCTCACAAGGTACAACTGTCTCATAATTTTCCTTTGATGGCCTCTGGAGTAGCCATTTCAATACAATCCATTTTCATTTCTTTATGTTACTGGGGATCCTATACCTATCGTTTCTCCTCTGATCCCTGCTAGTGTTTATGGTCATCAGCCATTAGTCAGATAACCTAATGTTTGTTGTCAGAAAAGATTGCTTAATTAGGTTAGCTTGGATGCCACATAAACAAATTACGTTAGGCTTCCAAAGCTGAATTTCTGTAGACTTAGGTTCTTCATCCAAAATTGTGATTCACACTGCCCGTTTTCACCACTGCTAGTTATAGGAACTCTTATTGGAGCCTGTGCAGCAGGATTTAGGTTTAGTCCTTAGCAGTCCCTAGGTTTCACTTCCTTTTTTATACTTGTAAAAGCTGCATTTGTTAGACAATTTCAGGCCACTTTTTTTAGACTGAAGCAGGATTTGCCCATTTGTTTCTGTAACATAGCCAGTGCATTATATATATCTTTCCCCAAAGCAGTGCTTCGAGAAATGAATTAGTGCAGTTCATGTTTAAGTGCAAATCAACTTCCTCGGAAAGTTATGTAACCCATACAGGGAGAGGATTAAAGGAAAATTTCATCTGTTCTCTGTTTTTATGTAAATTTGATCAAACAGCTTCATGTATCATGACTTGTTTTAGGTTCTTCCCATACAGAACACGTGTTTATAGACATCTTGACTCCTGACCCTCCCTATCATTAAGTAGAGAAACTGGTCATTTACTTGGGACTGTTGCTGTCGGAACAAAACATAGAAGAATTACTAATGAAATTCTGTTAGTCTATAGTAAGTAGTTGCTATATTTATGTCTCTTTATAAAGGTAAAAAAGCATAAACAAAGTTACAGATTTAAATAAACGTAATGAATGAAACAGTTAATACAGTCCTCTAGAAAAGAATATGGGTAGTCACAGGGAAACTGAGTTTTTCAACAACCAGAATTTCAAAGATACTTTCCCTGTGTGTGATATGAGTTCTAAACAATGACCAATTTATCCTTTTATAACTTGAATTTCATTTGGAGAGTGGTCTACTCCCAGAACAGTTGCTTTTTTCCTCAGAAATTATGGTTTCATACATAAAAGAAATGGAATAATTAAGCTTTTTTTTTTTTTTTTTTTTTGAAACTGTCACAGAATAAAAGTAGTGGACTGTAATACTCTATTAGTAAAACTGATCTAAGTTTCAAGACAAGTTGTTCAATCTCCGTTTGGAAAACTAAATTCTAATCTACAGTGCCCTCCTTACCCCTTCCCTGCAATGTGACTTTTGTTTTTTTGCTTTCTATTATTAACTGAAATATATATATATATGAAATATACGTGAATAAGTTTAAAGACATTCTTACCAATTGCTGGACAACTGTTATTGTTCAACAACATTGTTATTATAACAACATATGGATATAGCGAGTCATGTGCCTTGGATATATGTCAATTATAGAGAGTTTTGTTTTCACTTTAATATTGGTATTCAATGTTTTTCTTCCCTAACTGGTCTAAATGGTCTAATCTTTTTTTTTTTCTCTTTCTCTCTCTCTCTCTCTCTTTTTTTTTTTTCCCTTGGAAATTCTGAATGAGTTTCTCAATTTCACTTTTTTTTTCTTTTTTAGCCGATTTCTATTGTATTTTTTTCTTACTAATATGTTCATTTCATTTCATTTCATTTCATTTTTCTTCATGTGTAATTTTTTCCTTGGAGTTAAACATACCGTGGTGTACTGAGTTAAACCTTGCAGGCCTCCTCTATCTTGCCTGTTTCCAAATAATGCCAGCATTCCAAATATACGGGGATGAAACCTGTGTGTGTTATGATATTCAAATTTTGTCTGTGTACACGGAACTTATCTACAAGAATAACTGCAATATCAGAATAAGCGGCGGGAGAAAAAAAAAAATCAAAACCAACCAAACAGCTGATACTTATCTGGTTACTGTAAACTTCAATTTTGAGGTGTTTTTTGAATAACTGACATCATTCACTGATGTTTTAAAGATGTTAGTATTATCTTGTCTGTAGAATGTATTAAATCATTGAAGGGAAAGTGGGCTGGTATATTATCGGGTGACAGAGTTCTTAGCAAATGCAGTCAATTCACTAATATTCTTTCTTAGATATGAAAAAAAAGAAAAAAAAGAAAAAAAATCTTTGTGTTTACATGGAAATTTGTATTGCACAACTGTGTTTGATTTTTTGTTCTTCTCCACAAATAGAATGATGGGCAATATAAAGTAGTACAGTGTGCCAATGTGAACTCTCTAGAGTAAAATAAAGTTATCCTTTAAGAGTTGTGACATTTTATACTAATGATGTAAATACTATTTAAATTTAAAATTAACAGAGGCTTTTGTGATGGGTTGACCTCAACCCACACAGGTACCCAAACAGCTGTTTGTCCACTCCCACCACACAGAAGGGTGAGGGAGCAAATGAGGAAAAGAGAAGAAAGAAAATGAATGGGTCAGGATAAAGACTGATAGTTGAAGGAAAGAAGGAAAAAAGCAAACAAATGATGCAAAGGAAATCACTTACTGCCTTACACAAGCAGATTGATCTGCAGCTATTCTCTAGGCAATGGTCACCTTGGGAGTTAATGTCTCACCCCCCACACCCCACCCCACCCCGCCCTCTTCTTCAATAACCCCATGTTTGGCATTGGTTAATGTAGTAGGTATGAACAGAGATGTACGTTACGTAGAAGTGGTGGTGGTTAGAGGTGTGTGAAAAGTTGTAACCCTACTGTATTTCTGAAGATATTTTTGCTAATATTGCACTGTTCTATTATCTCCATTTGATATATTTGCAATCATTTGGTCAGGGTAGATTAAAATGAATGGTTTCATTTGTTTCTCAGCACAGCTGGATCTTGCTGACCTTCAGCAATGCAATGTTTTAGTTATTGGAGTCTTGCTTTAAGTATACATTGAGAAAAGCTGAATGCAACTGGGTTTATAAGTTCTTTTTTTTTTTTTCTAGTTCATGCTTAATCTCTTTGAAAATGCTTCATTTTTCATTGTATTAGAACTGTTCATTCTTTAGCTTGTAAAGGGAGATAAAAATACAAAGATGAAGGAAAATCGAAAAGAAAGCGCAGAATGAATATGAGATAATTGCACTGAGCAACAAAAGGGGGAGAAATTCATTTCACTGTAAATATCTGAGCTCTGTATTTTATTTCCGTAATTCTAATCTGCATAGTCCTCATAATTTCTCTTCTTACCCAGCACACTGTTGAAAAATAGAATTTAATAATAATTTTGTACATAAGCATAACTCAGATTTGAAAAGGACTGTTCTATTGTTGATGTAATGATTTTTGTAAGTCATTACAAATTTATTTTATTTATAAATCATCTGTCCAAAAAGTTCAAGAATACAAAAAAAATACAAAAAAAAAGATATCAAGCACCTAAATTCCAAAGTTAATCACAAAAAAAAACCAACCTGCCAATAGATAATTAATAATGTCTGAATGTATGAGATCGATTAATAACTGTAATAACTGAGGACATATATTGAGCATTGTGCATTTTTAGTATGACTAGAAAATTGGAGGGGGACTAAGTTAAAATAAATCCTAACGAACTGGAAAGGCATACTGCAGGTCTATGTAGATTTTCCAGCATATTTGCAAAGATGAGCTTACCTTCAGTTATGGATATGGTGTTAACACTTAAAAAGTAGCCTGAGAAGTTCCAGTCTCTCTTTTTTTTTTTTTATTGGGGGGGGAGAGGGGGAACGGGTAGTGTAGTAGGTTGGGGGGGAGGCTGTCTTTGTTGGATATTTTATCTAAATGCATCATTTTTCTACCTAAAGTTTCATATGAATACTCATTTCTAAGCAGATCTTCAAATTTCCATCTGTTCCCTAATTCTGTAAAAAGCTTTTTTTTTTAAAAAAAAAAAAAAAGAAGAAAAAAATCTCAGTCAACACAAAAATTATATTTAAAACTGTGAAAGTAAATGTGAAAGTTAGAAAAGTTCACTGGAGACTTTATGAAGTTATCTCAATACAAAGTTGTATGTTCAGATGATATTCTCTTTATATATATCTTCATGTAAATAAAAGAGTGGTGTTTCCTAACACATTTTTTCCTCTAGATTAGATGCAATTCAGTGCAAATTTACTTAACTTTGCTTGAATCAGTGGTTTCTTTAGCAGAGAGAAGAACAAAGAGTTCTTAAATAGTAATGTAACACATGAATAAAAATGTTGCCATCTCTGCAAGATTTGAACATTTAGTAGGCTTAAACTCGATTGCTAAGTTGTATGTATAGTTGAATATGTTTAATAGCATATATACATAGGTTCTGAGTCAGAACCTGCAGTTTAGCCTCACATTGAAACTTAGCTTTTTCAGTTATTAGATTTTTGCCCAGATATACAGACATAAATCTAATTATACTGTTGCTGCAGTAGGAATATACATTTTATCCCACATTATACATTCTTTAAATTTAATAAAGAAGTTTAATGAAAAAGTGTAGTTCAGAATCAGAAAAACTGAGAAATGTAATTGTTTGGGTAGCATAGTAAAGGAAGCGTGTCTTTATAAGTAAGCACTTTCACTGAAAACCTCTATCTGTTCTTGAAAACAGCTTGAACATATACACTAAATACTTGATAGCAATGAAGGAATATTTGTGTATTAGTGTGTAGGTGTTTAGGAGAAGGAAGAAGAAGTAGGTGTTAAACATGACAGTCAGGTGGGAAAAGTGACAATGGGAGAATGACAAATCTAACGCAGAAATTTATCTCGTGCAACTAATCCTTGAGACTTGGGTGACTTCAAGTATAGCAAATATATAGAAGATATATCTGAATTAATACCTGTATGTTCTTATCCTCTTTTATACCTATTTATTTTATGGCAATTTAAGTACATAATCAAAATAATATTGAGCACTAGTTCCAGGTCCCTTGTAACCATCAAAATAGGTTACTTTTCATTCAGCAAGGCCAGTAAGACTCTTCTGTTATGTCTTGGAAGCACATGAATATTCATAATGAATATTTCACGTTTGTGTAATTTTACTTGAGGGAAAGACTGACAAGGTGTCAAATTTTACATGTTTAACAAAAAAAAAAAAAAGATGTTTGTCATGCCCCTGATACTTTGTCATTTCAGGTTACATTCCAATCAAGTGTTCAGACAATAATTGAAATGAATTAAAATGAATATATTCATAATGTTTATACAATGTGGAATATACTATGGTGAGGTATGAGTGAAAATTTCCTAACCTTTAAAAGCTGATTACTTAGTCACTGGGTGATTAAAAGAGTAGCAAATTGTATTAAGAAGTTAACAACTCTGTTATGACCTGTTCCCAGTTGGCATGCTTCTAACTTTATTAACTTTTGTGATAATTATATAAAAACAAGACCAGTGTAAGTTCCTAGGAAATGCAACAAATGTAAAGATATGATATATCATGTTTGTATCAGGCTGATCTTTGTTGCGTATTTTATGGTTTTGTTTTCCCACTGATTGGCCATAACAGGTTCTCTTCATTATGAGCATGTATAGCATGTGTTATGGGTTTACATAACAAAGAACTAAAGATGACAGGTTAGAAAGAGTGTATAAGAAGCTCATTGTCATAAAACAAACTTTGATATGATATTGTTGAAAGTTATTTTTTTACATTTACGTTGGATATCAAAAAAATAAATTCTGTAACTTACAGACAATTTAGCTTGTTTAGGGTGATAGTTTACTTCCCGCTGTGTTTAAAAATAAATAAATAAATAAATAAAATGGACAAGCTTAAACTTGTGTATAGAAAATAAAAGGTTGTATAGGAAATGTGGATTGTATTAATCTTTAAAAAAAAAAAACAACAAAGAGCGCATATATATATATATATATCTTTAAAACTCTTATTTCCAAAGGCCAATTGTGATAGATTGCAGTTGTTCTGGGACACTTCTTTTATTGATAAGTATTCATAAACAATACATTACCTGAAAAAGCTAGGGGAATCACCATGAGCACCAAAGCGTGCTCTGCAGAGTCACAGAATGGTTTGGGTTGGAAGGGCCCTTAAATACCACCAAGTTCCAACTCCCATGCCATAGGCAGGGACACCTCCCACTAGACCAGGTTGCTCAAAGAACACTTGAACACTTCTGGGGATGGGGCAGCCACAGCTTCTCTGGGCAACCTGTGCCAGTGCCTCACCACCCTCATAATTTTGTCCTTATGTCTAATCTAAACTTATCCTTTTTGAGTTTAAAGCCATTCCTCCTTGTTCCCCACTACACCTCCTGGTAGAGTCCCTCCCCAGCCTTCCTGTAGGCACTGTTTGTATGATGGAAGGCTGCTATAAGGTCTCCCTGGAGCCTTCTCTTCTCTGGACTGAACAACCCCAACTCCCTCAGCCTGTCTTCATAGGAGAGGTGCTTCTGCCCTCTGATCATTCTTGTGGCCCTCCTCTGGACTCTCTCATAACTGTGTAGGCTCTTACATGTATGTCTTATAAGTATAGGCTCTTATGATCGTTTTTTCATGGCTTGTGCATCTTCCTGTAATCCATCGAATAATTTGTCAACCACACAAGAAAAATGCAAAGCACTTTTAAATATATTTTAATTTTTTTCTGTTGGTTTTGGCTTCCAGTAGAAGAATGAATTAGAAAGTACAGACAGAAATTGTTGAAATGTCAGTTCTTTCTTGTACCACAAAGTTTATTCCAGATTTGTATCAGGCTTGTTACATTGAACATTGCTTTTTCAATAAATGTATATACCCAAATAGAGTCTCAGTTGTATCTAAAAAATAGGAATTTTTACCTTGATCCTTTTTCTCACTGTTTTATATATTCCCTTGGTGTCTTAGACTCAAGAATTCAGGATATATTAGATAAGAATAAAGACATTTGATTGTGTTCTGTTAGAACACAATTGTGTCAGAGTACGGATCTGTTAGAGTCTCAGTTTCTTATGTTTCTGAGTATGTTTCTTGTGGTCTTGTGTAAATATTGTATATTCCTGAGGGTTGGTGGCTTTATGCCCAGGTATACTGTATTGCTGAAGACAGGAGGCAGGAAGGCATATATTATATGTTGTCAATCTATAACCTGCTAGAATGAAATGCACTCTGTGAGTCAGCTATAGATAGCAGAACACATTATTTACATAAAATATAAACTATTGTAGTTCAGCATCCTAAATTCAGGAGCAGTCCTTAAATTGTAATGTGTCAACCAATTTACAGAAACAAATGTTTAAATAAAAGAGACAGTGTTACACATAAAACTCCTCAATATATTTGATTTTTCCAAATTCAGGCATATAAACCTTATCCCAGGTTGATGTCAGCCAAGTGTTATTTGTCTAGCCAAAATTTTTAACAGTAGTGGAGGTTTGTTATGGGTCAGCTTGTTTGGGCATCTTTAGCAAGGTGCAAAGAGATTCTGCAAACATGATATACATAACTTGAAAGTGTAAAGCAATAATTTATTGCCTAACATACTACTCAAGCTCTTAGGCTAAGCATTAACATGCTCGTTAACATACTTTGGCTATGAGGCAGCCAAAAAATCTTTGCTGGCCAGGCAGGCAGCAATTAGGAAGAGAGGAAGTAGTTTTGTTGTTGTTGTTGTTTTCCATACCTTTTTCCTTTAGGGTTTTTCACCTTTCCATATTGGCACATTTTTGAGTCTTTGAGTTGCTAATGGTCATTAACCCTACTTCTGTATGTATTTTTTACTTTTGTTATCTTTATACAGGCTCTCTCACCATTCTTTCTCAGCAATTGGAGCCAGTTTTGCAGCTCTGTCATATCACAGCTGGGTCTTGCACCTTTGGCGCATGGTTAAGGATGTTGGCTAGGTTGAGGGAGCCATGTAGCTGAAGTTGCAGAGAGAAATGGTGACAAGATACACATTGTGATGTGTATCTTTGCACATTATCTTGTTATATGTTACTGATATGCAAATGCATGATTTCCCACGTTAGTGCTCATTTCAGACCTGCTTCTGAATATACAATAGAGTGAGAATAAGAATGGTTGCTTTAAGACTCTGATGTTTCTTTGGTTTTTGGCCTAGGTGATGATCAGTTCACCCATAGCCCAGCAGCACATTTTGGGCTTTTCATTTAGAAGGCTTTCCAGTACATTACGTGAATTGTTCTGACACTGTCACCAACTGGGCTATGAGTGTACAAATCAGTATAGGACAATTACAACTTAAGTTTTCCCACCAACCAATGACAGAAAAGGACCACTGAAAGTCTTCCATTTCTATAGACTTCCCTGAATCCACATCATGTCCCATCTCAGTTTACTAGATTTTGTGAACAGGCCTGAAACTGGCTTTTAGATAGGCTTTGAAATTTTATCAGAAAAGAGAAACTTGACTCTAATGGTGTTGGTGGCTTGCTCAGAATGCAGGTTTTGCATACCTGCATTTGTCCAGAATACAGGTTTTGCATACCTGCTGGATGTTTTGAAGATCTTAAAGAAAGAAGGAAGTTTTAGTTCCTAGATATTATTAGGTGTTATTAGGTGTTTTCTTGAGAACAGCAACTGCCATCATAGTATTCACTGCTTTTTTCTATAAGAAGACAGAAGAGCTGAAGTCATGGAAGCAAAACTGGGGTATTTTTTGGCAAGAATAGAGTTTCATGCAGTCTTTTATTTTAAGGCAATGTTTGTGTTACATCTTGTAGTAAATCTGAAAATGAATATTTGTATCTATTTATTTCAGAAAAATATAGCAGCTTTTTTAATATAATGAAATGAAACCATAAAATAACATAGTTTGGAAATACTGTTTCCTCTGTTATAAGCATCGTAAAATAAGCTGTTGTCTGCTATTCATTTTTTTCTGATTTCAACAGAAAAAGTAAAACTATCATGTTTTAAATGTTAGTTTCTCAATAATAATTGATGACGTAAATTTCATTTAGCCATACCAAAATCCACTTTCAATAACAGCCTCACCTTTTTTACTTTTAAGGTCATTATATCTTAGCACTGATTAATTCACGTAGCCAATAGTAATCAAGTGGTGTCATAGCAAAATATGCCAGAGTTCAACTGGAAAGTTGTAATTTTAGCTACGTTAGTATTCCAAAGTCAAGTGAAAAGATAAATGTGTGATATATCTTGTGTGGCTGGTCAGGATACTTTGCCACCCAGAAGAAACACGGCTGCCAATAAAGAGCAAATTAAGTAGCAAAAGCTAAAAAGGATGAAGAATAGAAAACAAACTATTTACCTTTCATTGTTATGATTTGCAAAATTCAGTTTTTAATATTACTGTAGGAATACTTTTCATGTTCTTTTCTTTAACTTTTTTTTTTTTTAAATTGATATAAATATTGGAATTATTTCTTAATGTTTGATGTTGCAAATTGAAATCTGTGGCTTGTTGTCTTGAAAATACTAAAAATAATGTTTTTAGCTTAAAGTAACACATTACAATTTATTGAGTTGATAATAATCTACTAAAGCCGCAGTTTTCTTAATCATGAATTTAAGCACTGTGGTAGTCAAGGCATAGTTTGAGGTAAGTTTATATCCACTATTGAGATTTATTCTGTTAGTAAACTCACTGCACTTTATGAAGCTCAGTAATTATTTTTCAGACAAGTGTTTCAGAGCATCCTGAGTTTCAGGTTTTTACTGGTAGATTATGAAAGCCTGCTGGAGGTCAAGGAGTATTTTGGCAACACTGTCAGAAATGTGATTTGATTTTTGTGTGGTCCTCTGCAGAGCCAGGCATTGGACTCAATAATCTTTGTGGGTCCCTTCCAACTCAGGTTATTCTGTGATTCTGTGTTACTACTGTTCGTCAAACTGCTGGATTCAATGAGGTCATCTTTAGTTTTCCAGAGGTAACTTGAAAGTTAAGCATACCCATAGTAGCTCTGAGACAGGGAACTTCTATCAGATAGCAGTAAGATGTTCTATTAAGAGTCTGTGACTAGAGAATGCATTTGCTTGAGTTATTAACTTAGAAGTAGACAGTATATTCATAAATGTATATGTACAAAATAACAGTTATTCCTGTTACTGTACCCTTTAAGTCTTATTGCTCATTTCTCAGCAACTAAGTAGGCAATATAGGCAGTAATCATTAAGAAGTGTCTTTGAAGAATGGTTACGTCAGATATTGCTATAGAAGTACAAATAACAGTGTTGTTCTGCTTCAGTTTAAAATGAATCTGTGCTCCTTCTAGAAAAGGGAAAATATGGTATAAATTTATGGGATTCCTACTCTATGGAAGGTCAAATGAAATAAAGGTCCCTTTTGAATTCTTAAAAAAAGTGAGTCTCAAGGACAGTGCCTTAGACATTTAACAGAGTATCTGCTTTTTCATGGTTATGTTTATACAGTATTTTTTTTATTTTATTTTTTTGCTTCAAACGAATCAATTCATTTCAAACTTTTCTTTTTTTCCTTTTTGTTTTCCTTCTTTCAATTTCAGTGCCTATAAATAGAAGCTCTTGACATTTTGCATCATTCTCTACACTTGCACTTTATATAGAACTTTCATTGATTTCAATTGTGTATATTGAATTAGGCTAGGATAGATGCCTTTTCATTTATAAAAAGGTGATGACAGTATTAACCTCTGTGCTGCTATAAAGGTTGTTAAATCTTCTTTCATTATAAAATACTTTTAAATAATATCTCGGTATTAAATAGTCAATATTCTACGCCATTATAAATGCTGTGAATGTATAAAGCCAGGTAAAGTTAGTTCTGAACATAATTTACTGTTGAAACAGTTGAGAAAAGTGCTGACTGTGTCTCTAATGTACCTTTGGAGTCATGATGACATCCAGTGTACAACCAATAGTAGTTCAAATTACAAAAATGTAATAATCACCTTCTGTATACTCACAAGGAGGTATTTACATCAGTCTCCACTTTGACATTTTCCCATGTTTTTACATTGGAGAGAACAAATTGGTCCACACCCTTTTGTAAGTCATAGGATGGGTCAATGAATCTGTGTCCAAAATCTCTGCTACTGAGTTTGAGACTTGTTTTAAGATGTGTCACACTACAAGGTCTTTCTGGGTATTGGTGTTCCCTGGAACGCTTCTTTGGAGGACCGTGAGAGTCAAGCGAAAAAAAAGGCATGAAAATATTTTGTGAGGAGTTGGGTTAGATATTGTTTTTTGTTTGTTTGTTTTGCTTGTTTTCTTTAACCATTTTTTTGTAGCCTTGTTAAAGTATCTGTGTTATTAAATGGTTGTAAAACGTGATCTCTGAACACCTAAAAGTTCAAGAAGATGAAAGTTTTGACTGAGGACATGAGCAATGAGAGTTGGACTGGAAAAAAAATATAAAAGGCATTCTAGCAAAAGCAGTTGATTGTAGAATAATAGTGGAGATTCATTTTTCTAAGGTAATAGTCATAACAGACTAGAGTCTATTTCATTTATCAGAGTTGAAAATATAATCATTTGATTCCTCTAACGTATGTGAAAACTAAGCCCTTATAATACCTTATTGTACAAATACTATGTTTATAAATACACAGCTCCTACAGAAGATAATATTTTACTGCATATAGAATTTCTTATAGTAGAGGTATTAAGTTGCTTTTTTGTTCTTTGAATGGATACTGGAAAAGTCACGTAGCTGCCACAAACATTAAAGAGAATATGTGTGTCAAAATAATTTACAGATTTAGACTCCCAAAGTCAGCTTCCCTATCACTTTTGAGCTTCCAAGTTGTACAAAAGCCAGACTGATTTGAATATAAACCTTCTCCCATATGGAAAAAAAAATACCCAGTTTGTTTTAAAACAAAATATAAAATCCTTCTTCTTATTTTGCTGTTGTTGGTTTTCTATTTTGTATTTTGCAAAAAGTGGCAAGATATCGCTAACATCTCTGAAAGCATTGTCTTGGAAGGATTGCATGTGGTTCCCAGCAAAACATTTCTTTCCAGTAAAAAGAATCTATTGTGCATAATGGTGGATAATGCTCATATCTCTCCTGAGTAGTGATTCAGTGTCCCATGCCTTGCTTTTAAAGTTTGACGTAGTTACAAAATCCTGAAGACCCTTTTTGCCCTAGAAGCCCTGTTCTTTAGGAACCGCTTTGTTTTTAGAAGCTCAGTTCTGTAGCAACAAAATGAACTGTGTTTTTCTCAAGAGAGTAATCCAGCAGTTTAAAGTAAGTAAGACTAGAATACTGTAGCCCTGCAAATACAGCAAATGAGTTTTAAAGTTTCTGGTTTTGGTCTTTCCTGGAATTTTTTTTTTTTTTTTTTTTTATAATTATTTGCACATTGGCTTGAATGCTAAGCACCTTCTGATTTTATTTATTTTTTTTTCCTGTAGGTATTTCCTGAAAGTAAACAGATTGATCCCATGTCACAAGAAAAGTAGATTAATGAAATTTTGGATCAAAATCAAATGTTAATTGGGATTATTATAAAGAGGAGTACTAACAAATATACTTTTAAGTAGAGAGATATCTTTATTAATTATATATGCTGCTCATTGTTTCTTTGGTATATTTTTGTATGAGTAAGATAATTGAAATGGGTTGTGATTAAAGGTAGAAGGTAGTTCGATTTTGCTTTTAACTCCTATGGAAAAAAAAAATGAAAAAAAAATACCAAGGAAGTGAATTCCTTTGGAAAATAGTAAACACAATTGTTTAAAAAAAAAACAAAACACTTTATTTTCAAAGTTATTTAAAAATTCAGTGCAGATAATTAGTCTCTAATTCCTTGTTGTTTTTATAGTTTGAGATCTGGAGCTTTGGATACTACCATTATTTCATCAACATGATGGTCAAACTGGGATGGATGCAGAATAAAATTCGGTTTCCTGTTGGAGGAAAAGGAAGGATGTATTATATGTGTTCCATGCAACAAGACAGGATGACAAGATGTAATTTCATTTTTAAAAAGTAATAAATATTAATCTATAGTAGATAACTTTTGAGTGAACAAGCATTCATGGTTCATTATTTTTTCCAAACTTTTGCTCCAGGCTTATGATTGATTGCTTTGTTTGGTCAAGAGAGTATAGACTGACACCTGACCATCTACCATCTGCTGCATGACTTGTGTTTCCAGCAAGTAGCTGGGCCTGTCTTGAGCATGGGGCCATAAGAATTGTTGGTGAAACAAAGCAAAAGAATCCAGTATTTTAGGGTTCATCTGTCAAAAACATATTGCAAGTTTCCTTCAGCAGTTTTCTACACTGCTGAAGGAAAGTATAGTTCATGTATTTATATTTTAGTTCATTCTTATTTCTTGAATACCCACTTTTTTACTTTGGGATGTAACCATAAATTAGTTTAAGCAAATACTTACCAAGAAATTCAGAAGAGATTGCATATGATAAGAATTAAACCTCTGTTGTTAAAAGGCAGCTATAAATATTAATTGCACTTTATTTTTAAGTGAGTTGCAGTAAAAAATGTCTTTTAAGAGAAATAAAACTTTCAGAACCCTACAAATAACAACCATGCAAAGAAGCAAAGATTATGATTTATGAGCTGGAAAGCTACTGTAACATTGGCTCTGACTGAACAAAGTGAGTTTATCTGGCTTCTTAGGCAAAAGAAAAAAACAGGGTCAGATTCTGAAGTGCTTGCTCAGTTTTTACTCAGGCAAAACTTTTGTTTAAGTCAGTGACGGGTGGGAGTCGATGAAGGATGAAAAGGAAATATATAACACTTCAATTAGGTTCAAAGTGTTTCTCATTAACTAGGGAGGACATTGGAAAGTAAATAAATGAAAGTGTGGGAATCAATAAAGTAGGGTAATTAACACTGTAAAGAAGTATCAGTACACTGTCTCATATAGACACCCTTCTATGTAAATTTTAGTCTAGCTTATTAGCATTTACTAGATTTCCTGACAATTCTCATTACAAGAAGTGATTTTTAATCAATTAAATTATACTCAGTTCAAATTATGTAATGTAGGAGGGTCAATGGACTCCCATGCATTCCCAATAGAATTGCATGTGAAATTCATTTTTTATTGGATTTTAAGAAGTAGATTTGAGGAGAAATAAGTTGTCTTCTGTATTTTCAAGGAGTTTTTTCTTTGAGATTTCGTATATTGAATGATTCTGTGGTATTTTTTTCCCCTATTCTTTTCTTTTTTGATATTGGAAGAAGATTTATGGTAGCAAGCATTTTTTCTAGCCTTTTTCACAGAGGTGACTATTACTGTGGGAGCAGGTATTAAAAGAAGAAGCAACCTAGTAGCATGATAATGGAAGAACAAATAGTTCAATAGTTTTTTTTTATTTGGCATACACCAATTTACCAGATAATGATATCTGAGTAAGTAGCACTCATGTGGATATGGCATTTAGTGAGATGAAGAAGGAATTGTAGAACTGTTTAGAAATATGGGACTGGGAACTCCAAAGAAAGCAAATGCATTTCCAGTGCAGACTTCATGAAAATCATATCATAAGGTGGTATAGTATCATTTGGTTATTTCTAGTAGATTAGGAAGATTTTCTACATATATGGTTACTTTCTAAGGTTTAATTAATTGCAATGATGTACATGAGTACTCCCTAAAATTAGATATGACATTATTGCTCTATCAATCTTAAATGGCATTCTGGAAAAAAAAAAAAAAGGGCAATTTTTTTATGCAAAAAATTATCCACTGTGCGATCTTAAAAGATTAGAGTTCTTTGACCCTCCTAAATTATGTAATTTGAATTCAGTATCCTTTCATTGCTTTGTGAATACTCTTTCAAATATTGTATATTAAATGTAGCTCAGTTTTATTTGGAGTGTTTGAGTGCACCAGATCTCTTGCATGAATGCAGTTCTATTTTTATAACAACTCTCATTATAATCATTTTTGCAATTTGAATCACATTCAAATGATACCTCACAGCCCAGAACTTTCTCTGAATAATAGTTGAAAAATTTGTGAAGTAGTAAATAATCATCTGAACATATTTTTTTCTCCTTCATAATAATATAATGGATTATATTTTGATTACAAAACACTGAGGTTATGAGATAACATTGTTTTACTGTCTCTGCTTTTATCTTTTTGAAGCAAAAGTAGTCTTTTTATCAGGCTGTATGTTAATTTGGTGTACTTTTCTCACTAGCTACTCTGTCAGGATTAATAAAATATTGGTAGAATAAACTGTATTTCAAAATGAAATAGGAATTGCCAAAAGTGCAACAAGAGAACTGCTGACATGACAGAAAGCTTCCGTTTAATTTGTTATATTATATAAATAAATTATACTTTTTGAGGTAAATTTAACAATGTCTGCTGCTCTAACTGCGTGATACTGTAAATCATAAGTATATTTTGAGAAGTAGCTTTATCTCTCTTCAACATAATAAATATTTATGAATTATTTTCATATTTGTTTTGCAGTGGATTCTTACAAAATACATTTGGAAATGTCCAAGTGTATTGCATACGATTATAATCAAGGTTAGGGTACCGGTCCTTAACAAGCAGAAATATAAGGTGTATATACAGTAGGTATATGAGATGTGTATATATAGTAGATAATACTTACCTATACCTTTATATCAGTACAGGATATTAGAGTGATCTGTCCTCTATGACTGATTCTGCTGTAAGGTGCGTTCCACCTAGCTGGTTGTTGTCGTTGTTTTTTGTTCGTTTGCTTGTTTTGTTTTGTTTGTCTGTTTTTGTATTTAAATTACATATAGCTAAAAAAACATTTCTGCTTAGTCTGTCAATCATGGGCAGCTTCAGTAGGTCACTGCACAGTTCTAAATGTGTTTGAGTTATACTTTTAAGTTATAACCTTTTAAGGTACTGTTATTGTATTTTTCAGTAACTGATCATTTATGACATGCATTAATACCATTAGGAGTTATCTTTATGCTTCTGAGGTTTCTTGTATCTTGTATTACTACTTTTGTGTCCTCTGATATAGTCCCTGTTTCTTTCTTCAGAAGCCTATGAGATTTGCCTTCCTGATAATATAACATTTATTAACACAATACCATTTTGTATGCATCCTTATTATTCTCAGGTTAATCTAGGATAATTCAATCTACAAAAATAATAGGTTAATTAAGAGACATACTGTAGATAGACAATGCTTTTGCAACTATGTGTTACTAATGTATACTCTTTATCATGTTATCGCTAGTCCCTTGTCAAAATTGCTTTGTTATAGTGATACAGTTTTTATAATGATAGGCACTGCTCTTCTACAAGAAGTAGATTATATCTTATGTAGACTTCCATAATGGTTTTTGCTACCATCTCATAAGAAAGGCAAACATCTGAAAACAGATAAAAAATCAGTTGAATAATAGTTCAGGGATCTAGTGCTCAGGGAACACTAGATAAGTATTAAAAAGGAAGGATGTATCAAATTAAATTTTCTTGAGAATGTTGTGGATCCAGACTCTCAAGTATTTTCACCAAAGACATTAATGAAAAAGGAGAAAGCACTCCTTAAACTTACAACATGTTGTAAGCTTCTGCAAATAGTGTGAAAAGTATTATTAGAATATGTTATGTTTTAGGTAAATTGAAGAGGTAGTTTAAACAAATATGAAGAACCATAATAGGGACATGTATAAAAAGAAAAAATCAAGCATGTAAACTTACTTTGAAAGAGTTCAGAGAAGGAAATATAATTTGCTGGTCCTTAACAAAGGTTTATAAGGTAGTCTTAACTAAACTTGTGTGAAAAATCCAACGTAATTGCTGTAAATGTACATTCTAGCATGAACCCAAGCTGCAGTCTGTTCACTGACCTGGCCTGCTAAACTACAGTGAAGACTGAACAACTTAGCAGTAAACTTTGCTGTGAATTCAGCACTGTGTTTCTCAAGGAAAATATTTTGAGAGTAAACCACAGATTTTATCAAAAAAGTTTTTTTTTTTTTTTGTCCACATACTTTACAGTATAAAAATGAAAAATGGATAAACATTTGAAATTACTCTAACATAGAGGTGAGACCAGCATTTTAGAGTAGGACTGCATAGAAATCTTTAGATCATTTTAAAAGTATGTACTGAAGACCTGTCTATCATTACTAGATTTAATTGAACCTTATTCAACTAGACGTGATGATTAAATAACTACCTAGAATTAGAGAAAATGGATTGTGATGTGAAATTGCCCATGGTTCAGGGAGACAGCAGAGGTCTGCAAACAAATAGCTTTTTCTGAACGGGGTAGTGAGACTTGGTTTATTTGATCCTTTAGTTGTATGTCCCTAAGTCTAGGAATGCAAAAATGTTCAGACCTTGTATGGCAATACACAGGGGCTGGAAAAGCATTTGAAAATAATGATAGCAGGGGATTTGTCAGCAAGTGGATGCTATCTATTATCCTTTCTATATGCTTTGGTGATGCAATTAGTACCTGAGAAGCCATTGCAACCAGTGGGTTGGAAGAGAGTTGCTCAGGGTGGTAGACAGACAAATATTAACCAGACAAATATGCAGTTGCTCCAGCCAGTTTGGAAACATCCCAGAACACTTTTGGTCTTCCCTACTGTTCTGGCATCAAGAGTGTTTTATTTGCATAGATTTGATGCATAGCACAAAGACAGCAACATCCCAACTTTTCTGCATCATAGAAAACTGTGTACATAAATTACTTTTCAGTATAAAGTCCAAATTCGGACTACATTTTTATTGTCATTTCTAAACAATATAATGCTTCCTTTTTAGCATAAAAATTACTGAATTGAGGGAAAGAATTTAAGACAGACTAGATATAGTGCAAACTGCCAGCACATCTGGAAGACAGTTATTCTCTAATTACCCAAGAGACACAAGAGAAAACTGGCAGCTTTGCTGCTATTATAAATCCCATCACTTCCAGAGGAGTTAATGGATGCCCAGCTAATCAGTCTTTGTTATCTTGTAACATTCAGAGACAAAATAAAGGCTATAAAAATAAAAAGCAAAGGAAGGCATTGGTCTAGGACATTAAAATGTGTGGTTTTGTCTTCCCAACATTCTCCCAACAGACCTGTTGTGCAGTGATTAATCTGGTTTTAAAATGTGTGATATTTTAGCTGTTTGGATGAAAAAAAATTTCTGTAGATAGAATGGCCATTGTGGGTAATAACTCCTTCTTTCATTTCATCTTGTGATGTACTTCTAACCTATACTTAAAATGGTTCATCAGTGGTACCACTGGCTGCAGAGCAGTCTTTCTGCTAACAAGCTTTGTTTCCTTTATTTTTCTGAATTTGAGTGTAAAAGAAGAGAATGTCACATGTGAAAACCCAGAGTATTGCTGTACTCTTTCTTTGATGACAGAAACCACAAATTACTTACCTCTGTATAGACCCAAATAAAAAAGGAATCAAATTCTTTAAGTGTACAGTATGGTCTGACCAAGGAAAATAAGCTGAAAAATAAATTTGCTGAATAACATAAATAACAGCCCAATTTGGAAAAGTTCCTGAATATCATCAGAACCATTTTAACATGGGCAAAATATTGGCAAAGTGTAGTAACAGGCTAAAGAGAGAATTAGTATCTCACAAGAAAATTTCGCTTAAACCTCAGTCATAAAGTGCTTAGGAAATTAAAAATGTGCAGTACTTACTGCACATTCTTCACTTGCTTAGGGATGGAATGGAAAATAACATTATACTGACCTGGAGATGGGTTGGGCGGAATCTACTCAAATTAATAAAACTGTATTATTGGTCATGTGGTTTATCACCTGCTGAAGTGTCCTTCACTTCTTAAAAACGTTGCTACTTGTTCCTTTTTCCTTCAGTGCCCACTGAATGTCTTTTCAGGGGTCACTGTATCTATGTCCCTAGAACAGTGGTGGGTCACAGTATAGCTCTGAATATCTTCCTGAGATTTTCTTTATGCATGGATAACATCTGATATAAGTAGATATAGTCACATATCCATGGTATAAAATCAGCAACTGATTATCTGTTGGTAAAGCTCAGTGACATACAGCAGGCTCATCTTCCTTGGACTTCTTGAGGATTTTGAGGACCCAGCTTCAAACCATTTTAATTTGTAAGGCAATACTAAAGTGTTTCCACCTTGTACGGTGTGTAGAATCTCTTCCTCTGTCTTTGACATTCTCAGGGTTAAAGAGAGACTGCAGGCTTGTGGATAGAAACTGGGCATTTATCTTGCTAAAGAGAGTAATTTTCTGATTCCATTTAGATGGAATTGCATGGTCCCACAGGGTGCGTGGTGCACTGTGGCACAGCTCCGCAGTGAAGCGCTCTCAGTCTCTTGTGGTAGTTTTTATATTGGCCTTTTTTTTTTTTTTCCTTTCTTTCTAATACTTTAGCTAGCATATAGGAGTGATTCTACTGTCACCTGATTTGAGATGACAACTGTTGCTGGCTTGAACTAAAAATCCACATCCTACAGCAAGATATCCTTAGTAAAAGGCCAGTTCTGCTCAAATGTCAAAACGTAAACTTTCTTCTGGATGGCCTTGATGCCTTGTTCTGGTATCTTCATGCAAAGGTGGGATTGTCAGAGCATAGCGGGACTAAACAGAATATCTGGGCCCTTTATAAATATGCAAGTACACCTGTGGTTTATCTCAGCTGGTACCTCTTTATAGGAGTGGGATGTGAGTAATAGCCTCTACTATACTCTTCTGCTCTGAATCATAGCAGGAAACCATGTCAGAACAAGTGTCAGGAAGTGTTTTTGACCGTATACCTTGTCATCCCACCTTGTTCTTGTGGGAAAGCTGGTTTATGAGTAAGTGCTTTTTCCCTGTAGCCTAAGTAGCTGGAAACAGCTTTAGAAGAATCTTTCAAAATAACTGATTGGCATCTATTTGTCATAAACATTATTTTTTTTGATACTACCTTCATCATTCAAAAAGAGCAGAACAAAACTGTCCAATCAATTGCATTCCTCTGTGCTTTGATGTCATGGGTTACTTTTTCTTTTCTTTTTTTTTTTTTTTTTTTTTTTTTAGTATTGTTTCAGGGAACCACATGGGGAGATTTATCTAACTGCCATTTAGTGAACATGACCACATTGACACTGAATGCTCTGCTTTTAATTTTGCACCATTTTTTGAAGTCTCTGAATAGGACATTTTAACAAGTATTTTGTTTATGGCCAACACATGAAGAAAAAAGGCATATGTTATTTGGGATTGTGGTTGAAAGTAACTTGAGGAGAAAACTGAACATCTCACATCTCTCTTTTCCTTTTTCTTTTTTTTTTTTTTTTTTTCCCAATTCTTAGATCAGTTACTGGATAGGTAATTACCAGAAGTCTTAATTTAGACAAAAAAAATGGATGTCAGAAAGAATTAGAGATTTTTCTTCTTCGGGCTTAGACTTAGTTCAGGAATGATTTTCCCACATCTGGTCGTCTTTAAAAATACAATATTAACCATAAGTTTGCTAACTTTTTCTAACCTGAATGTGAGATAAGACTTACTTGTTCTCACTGCAGAACCCTCAGGAGTAAAACTGTGATTTGTGGTTTTATGGACGGAGAGTTAGTTTTTCTCCCTGTTCTCTGCAGGGAGAATGTACAATATGAGAAATCCCTTTTCACCAGCCCTGTGGCACCATGACTTATTTATGTCAGCAACAGTAAGGTTCTTGAGGATTTCTGCCTGGGATATTATAGCCATTGAGTTCTTAATACTTCACTTTAAAGGCCTTGGGGGAGGAGAAATGAAAAATGCTGCAATTGTTTTATTTATTTTCCTTTTTCTCATCCTACACACTGTCCCTATAAGGGTTTCCCATGCAAACTGTACAGGGCAAAATTGCTGCAAAAGAATAGATAATTATTATATGCAATCCTGAGTTTCTCAAAGAAACTCGGTTTCTGGCTAGTCTGTTACAGCTGTTATGGTTCTTAAAATCAACATTTCATGACACTAGCTATATTTTCCTGAATTACAAATTGTATTCACAATAAAAGAGGTCAGACATGACAGTGGAAGAGCAGAGATTTGAGTAGGTGGCTATGAACTTTATAGAGGTCCTGTTTATACATCCGAATTGTGTACATTCTGTATTTTCTACAGATTCCTGTGAGAAACTTTTTATTGTAATGTCTTGCTTTTGAGCTTTATATTTTCTGGGTTAGTATTATGCATATACACTGTTTTCACACATTGCTTCAGAAGAAAAGTTATAGTTCCTTGCAGTGTTTGGTTTATTTCAGTTAGAGTCATGACCATACATCTTTTTGACTTCCAATATGGCAGAAAAGATATATTTGTTAAAAAGGGACCTCCATGTTCTCTACCACTATAAAATAGCCTATACTACTATGCGAAAGGAAGGGAGGTGACTGGAAGGTAACTGATAAGATTTGTAATTAAATGGTAGTGCAGAAATCTGTGGCTGTGTACAGATGATAGGAAGTGGTCAGTAGCTTCCTCACTTTGGTCAGAAAGTCTCCCTTTCTTTTGCTTTCCTTTCCAGGAAGCAACAGAGCAGTTGTGCCACCTGAGATATGGATGAGGGGAGTGATCTTGCTTTCAAAATAAACAAGTACATGAGCCTTCCTTGCCCCCCCATCAGCCAAAATAAAGTATTACATGGCTCTCTGCAGGGTACTGGGTCTAGTTTCTGCTATGTTTGCTAAATGTAAATTTAAAATAGAAGAATATATGAAGTCATCAACATTTGTCTCGAATTTGCCATTAATAAAGAGAGAAAATGCATTTCATCACAACTTATTCAGATTGGGGTCTTCAATACCAAAATATTAATTCTTGTCAGGACTATTCTTTTGAATATTTAAAACTTTAAAGGCTCAAATAATTTTTTGTTTTGTCAAGGTTTTTGTATTTTGCACCCATCCCAGTGTGGTCACTGGACATTTAAGAACTATGAAGCAAAAGGGAAAATAAACATAGCTACATGAAAGCAAAATTCATTTCTATAAAAAACTTGGAGCACCCAATTCTTGTGAGACTAAGTATAGCATATTTTAGGTATCCTCTGTGAGACTAAAATAAGACCTTTTATTAAGTATTAGAGTCTGTCAGTAGTCACAGATTATCAAATCTGACATGATTCTCTCCTAAAAAAATAAAATAAAAAAAAAGAACAACCCCCCCCCCCCTTTTTTTTTTTTAAAGATTGTTTGCTAATGGAAGATTTACTGCTTGACAGTGTAGGTGCTTTAAGGGTTCAATGCATTTTCGTCAGATATACCATTTTAATGCACAGTTTATACTCAGGCTACACAAAAGGAGCATTATTGAGCATTTAAAGCAATCAAATCTTGACTTTTTTTCTTCAAATATTCCATGAAGAGAGGATGATTTTCAATTGAAATGCTAGGTCATGCTTTGTAGAAATGCTGCTCTGTCTTGCTTTCACCTTGTGAAAGTGTCTGAAAGGGATGGGGTGAATTACACTCAACATTTGAAATGAAATTGGATTTTCTCATCCACGTTGTGAGATTGAGTTCTCATTTAGAATGCGTTCTTTCTGGCCATATTCCTGGCTACAGCAGCCCTTATTATCTCTGGTTTCCAGTACTGCTTTAGTGATGGCCAGCTATGACCTCTGTTATTCATGTAAGCCAACAGTAACACTTATGAAACTGTTTGTGGGATTTCAGGGGGGACTTCAGAGCACATAAGATTAATAGAAGAAACTTCTATAATTTCTTTCTACTCAGATTTTCTGCTCAAAATTTCATATGAGAGATTCTAGACTCACAGTCCACAGAGAGATGAAGACTTTTAAAATTAAAAATTAAATTAAAATTTAATTAAAATTAAATTTTAAAATTAACAGAATATAGTGTATTAGAATTAGTGAAAGAAATAGCAAAGTAAATTGATATTGGTTTTCTGAAACACACTTAATATAAGAACACATAAAGGCCACACTGTCTGTCCAACTTGGTATCCAGTGAAGTTAGTAGAAGATACCTATGTTAGCAACAATAAAACATAACAGCAAATTTAGAGTGATACTAGAGCTTGTGCTGTTCAGTGTTTTCTAAAATGAGGTCAGTAGTATTTTGAATGATACGTCGTGGTGAGCATTTTCTTCTGAATTTTTTTAATTGCTGTTTAAGTACCTTTAGACATTGGTATCTAATACAACTAGAGCAATAGATTCCACAGGATTTTTTTGAGGGATATGAATAGTACTTCCTTTATTATTTATTGTATGAAAAATAGTTTCATCTGATGCCCCTGATTTTTTAATTTAATTTTATTATATTTTAAATTTTAATATAATTTTATTTTATTTTAATTTTATTTTAATTTTATTTATTTCATTATGAATCAGTGAGCAATCCGTCTTGACCCATCCATCTTCACCGTGCCAGGCATGATTTTATGTATGCACACAATCTCTCTTTTCAAGCTGAGGCATTTCTATGTTTTTAGTCTATCCCATTACAGAAGCTATTATTTACTTTTAATAACTATTATTTCCCTTCTCTCAAGTTCAAGTTGTACCCTGTCTGTTCTAAGAAGCCGTATCCCTGACTCCAAAATCTACATCGACATTTCACAATTTTACAGTGCTTATCCATTTCTTATTAACTCTGTTCTCTGTTTTTGACTATTTTACTCGTGGAAGTCAGGCTCCCTGCTCTGCATTTTTTACCACATCTGTTGGAATAAAAATTTTGGTCACAGTAACTACTTATCACACTAGTAATGGGACCATTTTAAAGGCTAATTCGTTCACTTAATCTTTTAGAATTTCTGTACTTGAGTTGTGCAGCTCTTGTGTAAGTGCTGTTGGGTTGTAATAATCTTTTAATAGTCATTTTATTGGTTATTTTTTAAAGCCTCTTTTACTAATGCTTTAACTGAGACAGCTACTTATTTAATGTCAGAAAAAAAAAAAAGTGGTTTGGATGTCATTCACTATCCTCAGTAGATTGATGCAAAGAATTAATTTTTTTTTCTCTTACAAACATGTTCTTTTAACATTTCATTTACACACTTACTGTCCAGACTCCCTGGCATTGGATATTCTTTTCTTCATTTTTCCCAAGTTTTTTATACCTCAAAATATTATTTGGCCTGACTTACAGTTTTGCATTTAACTTGTTAGAAATTATGTTCTTCTCTATGTTATTCAGATGGACATAACTTTCACTTTTTTAAAAATACATTTTTCAGATTATTTCTGCCAGTTTCTGATGGTTAAAAAAGGCACTTTTTTGGGGGGTCTTTTTCATGTGTCTTATATATTCCGTTTGATGTTCTACATTAGTACTTTAAATAATTTAAATTCTTCTTAGCAAGACTTTTAACTTTTTAACTGATCCATGTAATTTCGGTTTACTAACTTAAATACTTCTATGTAGTTCATCTCTTTGGTGGAATGTTACTGAGTAGATGTCTTAATTTATTAAGCTTAATTATCTTGTTTCTTCTTTAAAGCACCATGACACCACCTACTATGCCATTCTCATATTTCTATACCAGAATGTATTCATCTAATTCTTTTTGTAACAGTATTTCCAAGATACCTGACATGTCAGTGTCCTTGGTTGTAATAACCCGTTTAATTTTCATTATTTCTGAATATGGCCTTTATATGGCTGCTGTCTATACTATTTATCTGTTCTTAATACCTGTCTCTTCAGAGCTATCATTTTGAAAATGGATGCTTCCTTAAAAAAAAAAAAAAAAGTTGATGTTCATGTTGCAGAGCAGAGATTGCTGCCTGTGATGCGTAAATGTGCATCTCTTTCCCTTTCCACTGAGTCACTGAAAACTCATCAAAAGTCAGTGCTCTAATATCTCATTCTCAGAGAATTTCTGGTGCTCTTTGCTTGAAGAAGGAATTAAAGTCCATAAAATCCAAACAGATTCACTATCCTTTTCCATCTGTTTTTGCCTTGCACTGGAGACCTAGATCCCACAGCTGTGTTTCTAATTTTACTTTGATTACCATTAATATATGCTTAAAAGAAATATGAATTCTAACTCAAAGGAACTGCAAATTGAATACATCTAAGTGACCTGACCTGTACACATGAAGAGCTAAGGGAGAAGCCTAGTTTCATGTTTTTTATTCTGTGTTTTTATTTATACCACGCAATCTGTTACTTCAGTAGCATTAAGCCAAAACTGCAGCAGGCAGGATTTTTCAGAAGTGACGAGAATGATATGAGGTATAACTCCCCAGGCATGAATTTCTGTCCTCAGATGTAGACATAGAGCAAGGGATCTTTGAAAAATTACTTTATATAAATTCTAGTACAACAATTAAAAAAATAAACATAAGTTATGTGTAAAGTATGCAAATATAAGCTTAGTTTCTGAATTGTTTAATAGGAAAGGAAACTCTGAGACACTTCTGGCCTTCAGTCTCCCTCCTTATATCCTCTGAAAAGTAGAAAGATAATTTATCCAACACAAATAGTTTTTTGGTATTTTTGCTGTATCAGAGAATCGTAGAATGGTTTGGGTTGGAAGGGACCTTAAAGATCACCTAATTCCATACCTCCTACCATGTGCAGGGACATCTCCCATTAGACCACGTTGCTCAAGGTCCCATCCAACCTGGCCTTGAACACTGCTGGGGATGGGGCATCCACAGCTTCTCTGGGCAGCCTGTTCCAGTGCCTCTCCACTGTCTGACTGAAGTATTTTTCCCTAATGTCTAACGTAAACCTACCCTCTTTTATTTTAAAGCCATTCCCTCTTGTCCTATCCCTACATTTCCTGACAAAGAGTCCCTCTCCTGCTTTCTTGTAGGCTCCCTTTAGGTATGGGAAGGCCACTATAAGGTCTACCTGGAGCCTTCTCTTCCAGGCTAACCTCAGCTCTCTCAGCCTGTGCTCAGGAGAGGTGCTTCTGTCCTCTGATCATGGCCCTCTTCTGTACTTGTTCTAATATGTACATGTCCTTCTTGTGGTGGGGGCCCCAGAGTTTAATGCATTACTCCAGGTGGGGTCTCATGAGAGCAGAGCAGAGTAGAGTAGAGTAGAGGGGAAGAATCACCTCCCTCTCTGTGCTGGCCACACTTCTTTTGATACAGACCAGGGTATGGCTTTCTGGGCTGCAAGTGCATGTTGCTGGCGCATGTTGAGCTTTTCATCCACTAACATCCCCAGCTCCATCTCCTCAGGGCTGCTTTCAACCCATTCTCCACCCAGCAAGATTATGCTTGGGATTGCCCCATCCCAGATGCAGAATCTTGTACTTGGCCCTGTTGAATTTCATCAAGGTCACACAGGCCCACCTCTCAAGCCTGTCTAGGTCCGTCTGGATGGCATCCCTTCCTTCCAGCATATACTTTCTTTCTGTATCTCATAAACATCCCAAACTCACAAAATTTGGCCAATACAGATAAAACCTGTTCTGTAAATGACTAGAGGTTATAGAGGTTACCTGTACAATATATCTAAGTATTTTTTTGCTAAAAGCAGTCTTTATTACATTGAATGGAGTTATATACATATGTATTTATTTATCGTTCTGCTGACTTTAAGTGAACTCATTCAAAGATTTCATTTTTTTTTCGCCTTCATTAGTTGAGAGAAACTATATAATAGCGTCTTGTATGTTTTGTAACAGTAGGTGAAGAATAGAATTGTTCTTTTTCCAAAAAACAGTTTTGTCATTTCTATTCACTTTGTTATTAGCAGAAAATCATTAAGGATTTATCCTGTAATTGAGGGGGGGAGTTGTTCTAGATGGTCAATGTTGTTTTGTTTATGAACTCAGTGGTAACCTTCTCAGTCCAGAGGAACCAAATCAGCTTCCTTGCAAGAGCATGTAAGATAGATGTTGCATATAAAACAGATATTCTTCAACACAATATTTTTATCTCCATATGAGTAAAAACACAATATAAAAGATTAAAAGTATGATTTATAGTGGGATTTTTTTTATTACTACTTTTTTTTTTTTAATGCAGATATTTTCTAAGACTTAAGTGTTGGCAATATGTATTCTAAGTAGAAGCTGAATGATTTTTTTTTTACATAGTTTTCCACAGAAGTTTACATTAAGGAAGTTCCTTCTTTTTTTCTCTATGTATGATTTTCAAGTGTCAGTACTAACATTGTTTAAATGATCCACACCAATTGAAATATGTAACATATATATATATATATATATTTTTTTTTTGGTACCGTTTCCAGTTCTGTTTTTGATCATCTTCATTAATCATTTTATATCACATTCATTGTACTCTTCTATTTTTGTCCCTAGTCATATTTCTCTTTGAATTACAAAGCAGTCTTGGAGGACTCTGACTAGGAAACCTAGAGAGATCCCAAGAGAAGTGCTGGGTTGCACCTTATGCACTCCAATGTATAAAAGTATTTTATCAATGGAACAAGACACAAATCCAAAGTGGAATGCAGATTATGTGGACACTGGGTTCTCAGCCCCATCTACAGACCCTGTGGTATATCTCTGTTAATAAATAGATTAATTAATTAATTTAAATTAAATTAATAAATAATTAAATTGTGTGCTTTTCTTAGAAAATGTCACTTTTTTCATTGTTACTCTTTCAGTTAAAATCCTAAAATCTATGATACATATTGTCAAAACAGGAAATTTATTTTTTCTTTCTTGTAAGAAACTGTTGAGCTACCAAACATAAACTACACTGTAACAGAAGCTGTTTACATAATGGACTGCATTCTCCTAATTCCTTTCCAAACATAAATCCTGGGAACAAGCCCTCAGGTTATTTCTGATCGCTGAAGTAATCTGCATGTTGTGGGATTTTAATTATGTTAATGTTTTACAAGTATGTTGATTTCAGTCTTTGAAATAGAAGTAATAAGGAACATCTGGAAATTGGGAGGAATTATGTTTATTTCACTGGGGAGGTCGAGCTGAAGAGCTATTCATTTGTAGGCATTGTACAATTAACATAAGACACACTGTAGCCTGGTTACTATTTGCAATGAAGAACAGCATTCTCCCATTCTCCCTAACTACATTCGTTTTCAGCATTGACAGCTGAGAATGTTAAAAACAAAAGCTTGGCAGGTAGGTTTAATACCTGTTGCAAATATATTTCAAATGTTTTTTACTCTGTAAATTTACAATGCTTCATAAAAAACTTTGAATTAATAGTTAAATAAGAATAATGCTAATATTCTTGTTCTGAAGAAAAAAATGAGAAAAAAAAATCAATTATATTTGTAGACAAAACCTGAACATTTAGAACAAAGCCATAAATCAGAACAGTGCAAATATTGCATGAGTATAAATTGTGTAATTTCATTAAATTAGAATATATCTTAAAAATCCTAAGCATATCATGAAATAGATTTTTATTTATATAGTTAAAAGCAAGTTCACAGAGTGCTTCCTTAACTATGTTGGAGAAGGAACATAATGCTATAACAGTTTTTGATCCTATTAAAATTATCTGAAAGGTTATCAGTCATGTCACTGGAAATAAGTTTAAACCATCTATAGGATTTGTATTTTTTCTTTTTTTTGCATATATAATCTAATGAATGGTGTTCCATGTTAAGTACAGTAACAGTAATGAAGTGCTGTTTTCATAATGAGCTGTCAGTGTATACCTATTTTATTTTGTATTCTGTTACTGATGTTTTTCTGGTTGGTATTGTTAATGGAAAGTCTTGACTGGTCACTCATGCTTATATTTCATCTTAGCTATTAGTAATGAAAAATTTCTCAGTCAGTGCACAAATTACAGTTTTGCTGATGGTGCTGATTTAGTACTATGAATTTCTGCCAGCAACAGGCAGAAATTAGCCCTAAGCTAATTGACTTTTTCAGTTTCACAAGTGCAGTAATATTATGCCTTTCTTGGAACATTATTTTATAAAAATTCTTACACAAAATTGCCCCAAGAATCATTTGCTCTGTTAATAAAACCTCAGGAAAAAAAACCACAAACCTTATAAGAAAGAAATCTACAATATGTTTCATACGGAAGCTGACATAGAAACCATAGAACACCATAGAAACTTACTTTTAGAACAACATTTTTTATGACACTTAACTGTAACAAGAAAGAATATTGGTAGTAATTTTTTTTTAAGAAAAATAAATATTCTAATATATGCTTTCTCCTGCACCCATTTTCTTGTCTCCCCTCCAAATCGAACATGTCTGGATTTTTGTTCCATGGAAGATTTTCTACACATTTGCAATGGCTACAGTGTGTGTAACAAAGTTTTACTAACGATGTTTCTAACTGAAATACAAATCGAGGGTGCAAAGATTTAATATCATTTCTTAAGTTTTGAATCTGAGTGACATAGTCTCTCAAATTTTGCAACATGGGTAGGCTTAGGATTTTTAAAATATAATTGTAACATCTACAATATAGTGATGATTAACAGCAAAAGTGAAAAATCAGATTATTTGAAATATTCTATAAAAATAACCTGTTGACCAATTCTTACTTTGTCCTTTTTCCTCCGATGTTTCTTTTATGTTCTCAATAAGCAATTACTGCTGTTTTTATTCTTTTGATTTAAGAGATTTCCAAATTGTGCATCAAAAGATAGCAATCCAGCACTGCATTTTTATGTATGTTTTGATCTGTAAGTAGCTGTTAAGCCCTATTACTGTAGCATGTTTTAAAGGCTAGGTGAGTAAATATTCTAAGCAATTCAAATGAGCATTTCAGCTCTGGCTTCTGAAGGGAAATGCCAACTTTTGTTCACCTAGGTCACTGGAGAGACCCAGAAGGGGTTCAGAGAGATTCAGAATGGGTTCTAGAATGTTCTTACTGCGGAGCAGTTAGTTATAAGGGCTTAACCTGAAAAAATAATAGTATAAGGATGTTTACTGAATGGTTATTTGGTTAAAAAAATAATAATAATAAAAATAAAAAAGCTTAATAACCTCTAGCTGATGAAGGCACTTAAAATATTTCTTTTAAAAATATATCAATGTTTTCTCTTATAATAGTAATAATAATAATAATAATAAATAGTGTTTGCTTCTTTGTAATAACATCCTGAAAAAAACATGTTTGGAGGTACTGACATGGATCTCCTGTATCACAGGTGTGCCATTATCAGCGCAATCAAGTGAAACAAGGAGATGAAAAGATAATTCCTACTTTTTACCAAGCCATAAACAACAAGAAGACATGCTTTTATCCATAGAGTTATTGCATTGTAGAAACAAGGTTAGATCTTGAGGTTTCATCTTGCCCATCTCCAATAACACAAGAGAATCAAATATTCCAAAGAATTTCCTGATGTTTCTCTAACTCGTTTAGTCTTTAAGTTACTGTATTTTAATCTTAATCTTGTATCTTAAAATCACATTTTCCTTCTAGAATAGGGAGGCTTACAAATGTGGTTTTCTTTTTTTTTTTTTTTTTTTTGACTAAGAACTTTGTTGAATCTGTTTTTAATGAGATTCTTAAAGGAAAGATTTTATGTGTTACTATTTTGTTTCTGTTGGTGTTATGGGTAGAATGTTACCTTTTATCTGCTATGCCTTCCATCTTGTTTTTGAAAGATATATAAGAAGATTTGTAAAGATGAGACAGTAATAATGCTTTAATTTTTGATGCCTGAAGAATTTAGACAAATATATTTACATACTGGAAAGTGCTATAGGTCTATCACTGAGTTTCAGCTGAGAATGCACAAGATGCCTATTGATGCTCTTTAACAGCTTTAAAAAAGCAAGGTAGTCATTTTTGAGATGTACTTTTGCATGTTTGCATTGTCTTAAATATCTTTACTTGCAATCTTGTAATATTTTTTAAAAGGTAGGATTTTGCACAAGAATACATATGAAGAAATGATAAATAACTGCAGAAAATGAGATGCTGCTACTTTTGAATTGTCCCTCCTAGAAAATTCAGGTACTGTTTTTGTTGGGATCACCATTGCACCATTGCCGGTATCATTGTCATTTCAGTACCCAGTTACTCGAAAGTGCCTGCTTTGCCTCCTCACAGTCTGCCCTCATCCCAGTTTTCTCCAGCACCAGTGTGTCATCACCAGCTGCCTGCCCATGTACCAGGCCCCAAGGTGAGCAGCTTAGGACCTTGCAGCAGACTCTTGCAGAGGTTCATTGCTGACCCCTCCTCCATTGCGAGGACTGGACATGTGCTCCCACTCCTCTTTCCTGCCTTTTACTCAACTATTTTTCCATTCCTTGTTATTCCTTCTTATGTAAATGTTGCCCTATTTACTTAATAGCTATCATCAAAAGTGTTTTGGAAATCCAATCATGTATTCAAAATTCAGTTTAATATATACAAATATACTTTAATTCCCTTTGTATTTTGCCTTATATGTATGTCATTTACTCCCTGTGTTGTACTGTGTAGTACCAATATGTGCTCTTTAATCACGCACCTAATTTCTTCTGAAATACCATCTCATTGGTTGGTGACATTGGTTTTCTGACAGAGGGGCACTAATGACACAAACTATATACTTTTATCAAAGGTCAAGTTTCTGTTCTTCTCTATTTTAAACTGAATTATTTAATTTTAAACTGAAGAAGTTATGGTGGAGGTAAATCTTCCTATTCTTTGTCTGTGCCCCAAATTGATTCTTTAGAAAAGTTCAGGAAAATTGGTTGCTACTTTAGTCCTTTAAGATAAACGAATTAAATATGGGCTAAGGATTATTTTTGTGCTTTCCTAACTGAAAGATCTTCATTTATTGCATAAGAAATTAATGCAAATTCAATGTCTCAGGTAAAGATAGAAACAATAAATCTATCGCTTAGATAGATAGATATTCTTATTTTCTCTAAATGAGAATATAATATATTAATTTTCAACAGCACAAGATGCCAGTGGTTGGGAGGGAGTTGTTTTTTTTTTCTGTTGTATGATAACAATATTACTGAAAACTATTCTACAAATTTCACTGATGATGTGTGTATGTAGTTTCTGCAGATATATTAATTTACTTTCATTAAGCCATTCTTCCAATACTCAGTGTGTTTAAATTTAGCTTGCCAACTTTAGGGACATCCAGATTTACAACTGAAGTGCCTGCTTGGTCCATAGCAAAGTATAGCTAAATCTAGCAATTGCATAAACAATTTGATATTTTTTTTCTTTTAATAAAATGGTGCCCTTAGGTTGTAAAGGTTGTGTTTTCCTTTGTTTAGAGTAAAAAGAAAAAAATATATATTTTATACTAAATACTTGATAAATTTAGATGACACTGTTGAATATAGAAATACATTGTACATTGGAGAGGAGCTGTGATTCAAGACGGATAACCTAACCTGGAGAACGTATGGAGATATAAGTCACTTGGATTGCCAGTCTTACAATTCAAGACATTTCTTCCTTGTCAACTCAGAAATTAGTTCTGCAAATGTTGCAATAGTTTTCTTCAATCAGCTCCTCAAAAAGCAAAATTTTCTGTGTGTTTACATGATCAGCCTTTGGGATAGAGAGAGAGAAAAAAAAATAAAAATAATAATAAAAAAACACATTATACAGATAGGGGAAACAATAATAGAACAAGACACCAGGAAGGAAAGTGGGGGAGAAATGCCAATGTTTATAATGTGCTCAGTTATGTTGCCTCTTCAGCCAATGAAAAAGGGAAGTTTTTTGGGTTTGTTTTTTTTTTGTCAGAATGAGAATTTTCTATTGCAACTGACAATTCAAATTAAGGTATTGATTTGACACACCAGAACATATTTTATATATAAATAGGATGATTGTAACAGACCACTCAAAGACTGGAATTTTGTATTGTTCAGTCAAGTATAAGAAGCAACAGTAAGGCTCTCAGGAAAGATAAAAAGAGTAAAAACCCCTATACCTTTAAACTAATTGGCTTTGTGTTTGTGCACGCACAGCAACCGAGGACTTAATGAAAACTTTAAAAACCTTCATTCATACAGTCTCGTGAAGTGTAAACAACCAGGTAGAAGACATTGATAGACTGCCTCATTATAGTGATGCCTGTGCCATTTAATCACAAAGCAAATGGCAAGCTAGTGGCCTCTTACAATGTAGAATGTAATTTTTCTATTTGAAACGTGTTTTCCACAAGCCAATCTCAATTGCTCTAAGAGAAAGCCAAGGCACCTATGCAACTTATTGAGGTTGGCTCACACACATTTTCCTTAAAACTTAGTATGGGACTGCTTTGTCAATATGCAGAGCTTTCAAAACACTAGCATACCTCTCTAGGTTTATTTATATGTATATATAAAAAAGCGTGTTAGTTTAACTATGAAAGGTCTTCATAATTTCTCTCTTGTTCTCTTTTTCCTTTTATTATAATAAGTATCAGCAAAATCCTACATGCCTGGTGCACCTATTCTGGATTCTTTGTCATTTTTATAAAATTCTCTATTTTCCAAAATATGGGCCAAAATTAAGGTGAAAAAAAATATATTAGAATTACATGCAGATTCTATATTAAAAATATTTGGTTTTTAATATGTGACAAAATATATTAACATTTTCATTTAAGAATTAGGTCTATTTGATGGTGTTAGCCAAAGACATTGCATAATGCTGTCATATCATGGACTTCAGATTTTTTTTCTTTTCAGTCTTCATTTCAAAATATATCATTAATAGCAATATTTCAGTATTTGCTAACTATTAAATAATTCATTTCTTCTTAAACATGAACATGCTTTATCTTAATTATAGCACTGCAACAGTATGAATAAACCTTAAGAAAATATGTAATTAAACCCTCCCTTATGATATTCAATTTATAATATAAGTCATCAAGTAAAACCTTTCTCTTTTAGTTACACAGAATTTGCATTAGCAGTATGAATGAATGTCTTTCATACGTTGTGATCCTTTTTTTTTTTTTTTCTTTTTAAGAAAGACGTAAATACTGGGAAGAGTGCATACCCTGTTAAGCATAAGTGAGTTTGTACAAATGTGTATAGTTACGCAGAGCCAGAGTAGAATTCTGTCCTATGGAGAACTGTAACAAAAGTCTGTGCAAGAATTTTTATCCCAAATAGCCTGTCAAAGTGAGACTGCCAAGTCTTATTTAGCAGAATGAACTGGGTGTCATCTTTCTGCACAGAGCTGGATTGTGCCCTACAGTTAAGGCAAGCTGAAGCACTGATTGTTTCAATAATGATGATTTCTTGCATTTTAGGTGAAAGTTTGAATCAGCACATACTTATGCAGCTATATCTAATTCTTACAATCAATGTCACTGAAGCTAAATGGAGCCTGCTTGTAACTATCAGGAGATTCTGTATGCAAATGTCCGAAACATGAGATAGCTAAATGGACTGAGTGATGGTATCAACAGGGAACTTCTCTATAGCTACCCAGGTTTCATTGTCTGAAATGAAGTAGGAAATACTGATATTTTTTTCAGTTATTGTAACTATTCAACATTATTAACTTAATCTTTAATATGTTACTAACCTTGATAATGTGTCAAAGGGAAACAGAAAAACTGAATAAGAGCTCTATTCAGTTACAGCAGGAGGAAGAGTGTCCATGAATACAAAGTGCTGTTGGCAAGATAACCTTTCTGCTGTAAAGGTGACATGTAAAATATGCAGAAGCTATTCCAGGTCAGAGTGAATCAAATTGGTAAAGCAGGTTGCCATCCCTACTTTACATTTTGACTAGTTAGATACCTAGATAACTAACAGCCACTACAATTTACACAGTCTTTTTTTTTTTTTTTTTTCCTTCTGTTTATCTTCGGTTTATTGCTTTAAGAAAGGTGCTCAATGAATTCTAAATTGTGTACTCTTCCATAATGCTTGTTTTTATGAATAGATAATATTTTTGTTTCATCTGGATCTAAACTTCATAGGATAGAATAAATTTGGTTTCAGATTCAGGAAATCAACAGTTGCCTTATTTTATTTTAATATCTACATAAAAACATCAATATTTTTATGTGCATATTATTACTGTTATTAAATGATATATACAAAATACATATGAAACCCAGTGCCAGTCTGTGTACTGGACACCTACAGAGCATAGCACAATGACCGTTTACCTAGCCAAAATCCTTATTTTTCAGTAAAGAGATTTGTGCTTAGTACCATGAGAAAGTCCTAATATTTGTCATTTATCTTCCAAAGAGGGACATGGATCTGAAGAACAAGATGATTCCCATTAATGCTTCAGACAAATGGCCATTTTCCCTTTTGAATAAAGGAAATTCAGAAGCTCTGTGGACTAAAACTCATTCAGTTTTAAAAGGTCAACCTTTCTTATAGGGTTTCAGTATATTTCTGCCTGCAAACAGTAAGGTCTTGATCCTGTTCTGGAATAAATGGAAAGTTTTCCACTGATTTAAACGCTGATCATACCAAAAAGGGACATCCTTATTCAAGAGACCAAAAGAAAATTACTGAACAGTTTGAATGTTTAAAAACTATATGTGAACTCAAAAAAAAAAAAAAAAAAGCTTCAAATTTATTATCTTTTATTTTTAAGTTGAATTTTTCAAGCCTGGCATGTTTAGTTTTCTTGTTTGCTTTAGCAGAAGATTACAGGAATTAAGTGACTACAATGAGTAGTGGTTATGGAGATGATATAAAACATTTATAAGGCCAGTTGGGAAGTTTCTGTCCTAATACCCTTTTTAAAGAAATGCAGTTACTACAGGAATTATTGTTATTATTTATAACTAATGAGAGAATAACTGTAAATTGTGGATTTTAATTATTTTTCCCAATTAAATTTAAAGATTTAAAACAAATATTTCATTTTGTATTGTCAGTATATGAAAATAAATGTCATATTTTTACTTTTGTGAGATTACTTACCGAAAGTCATGCCCCATGATGCAGTGTCTACTTTGGTACATGTTATAGTGCGAGCCACAATATGGGCATTCTAAGATTCTGGTCCTTGGAGAAAATTGCAGCAGCCTGAAATGCAACTTAAATGAGACAGAGTCAGTGCATCACCACTGGGAATTAATTCTAAATCTGTATGTTTGGAAAAGAAGTGATTTCATATTATTTATCTCAAAAGTTTTGTTATGTCACTTAAAAATATATATATATATATATGTTTTCATCTATTCTGGAACTAAAAAAAACAACTAACCAACCAAAACAAAACAAAAAAAACGGGAGTTTTCTCCATGCCAAGCTTTGTGAAAAGATTTTACAGCACCTAACATACCGCCCAATTACAAACAAGTAGCTGAACAAGGGACTCATTGGTAGAGAGTGAAGCACATGGCAAATAGTCCGTTTCCTTTTAATTTCATACTTAGTATAATTCAAATACTGTTACAACACAGTGCTCTTACACTGTAATTATTCTGTCACTTTGTTAGTTTGATGTTTGTCTGAGTTGCTGCTTATTCCACATAACAAAGCTGTAGCTGAGGTTATTAAGATGACAAAAGAACCAACGCTGTTCAGCTAAAGGTTAATAATAAGGGGTCTGGATAATTTAATCCATAAGTTTCTTTGTTGCTCTCTTCCTGCTTACAGTAGTTTCCTGCACAGCTGCTCTAGGGGTCATAGAAACTGAAATAATTAATTGTATACTCCAAAATGATTCTTCAAGCCTCTCAGTACAGCCATACTAATTATTATAACTGTATTTTGGCTATTAAAATCTTACTTTAAGGTGAAAAAAACTAAATTTATAAATGATAAATAAAAATAAAGATAAATAATAGTATTGCTATTTTACTTAAGTTTTTTAAATGTGGTGAGATTAGATATTTTAAGTTTTATAGAAGAATGTAGTCATCTACGTACAATGATTTGACACAGAAAATAATTGATATTGTGTCCACACCATCATCCTTCTTCTTCCCAAAAAGTAGCATTGATAAACTCCTCATATCAAATTAAATAAGTGTCTTTGTTATACTGTTAAAATCTTCTGCCTTTTTGCTGACATTACTTAAATATGTGCTAATTGTTGTCAGTTGCTGTAATGCTGGACACCCGTAAACTTGGAACTGGGCAAAGATAACTTATTTTCTTTGTGTAGACAGCAGATGGTAATAAGTTTCATTCAACACCAAGCTGGGTAGGATTCACACCATCAAACAAGATGTGGAAAACTCAAAATCCCTTGGCTAATTCCACAACCCAGCCATTCCCCATAATTGTGTCTTTCCATAAGAAGATGTACGTTATATGTTCCGGTCTCAGACAAATGAATAAACATGATTTAATGTACTGACTGTAGGATTTTACTAATCTATTTATTAGCTCCCCTATCAAGAGAAGTTATAATGATGTGTTTTCACTTAAAGCAATTAGAATGTATTTTTAACAGGGGAAATGACATAGATTATAATTACAGAGCATTATGCTGTACTTTTAATGATTTTGCTCTTTAGAAAAATGAACAGTGAAAATCATTTTTGCATAAAGTTATTACCTTGCTCTCACAACATAATACTGTCTTCCTACCCAGGCTGTTACACTGCCTACATCACCACAGCTGTTGGATCAGGGGCCTCTGTCATAGATTAAAGTAAAAAAGATGATGAATAAATATTTACAATTGCATATGTAGCACCTGAAATATGTCTTCTTAATTACACAATTTGAGTCTTCATATAATTTTGAGGCAAACCAAAGATGGTGTCTTAACAGTATAACAGGAAGCTAAATATTTGAAGATTTTGTTTTTGTATTTATAGTTCACAGTGTTGCAAGTCTAAAATAGAAAAGTAAATCCAATGCTATAGCAACAACATATCTATGAAACGATAAAGACAAGCATGCCTTGTCGCATGTATTCAACAGATAAAGAAGATACAGTAGAAGGTAGGGGAAATGCGATTTCACTGCTTACAATAAAGGCAGAATACAGGTGGCCAGGACAAGTTATGCAAACCATCTACTTTGCAGAGAGCTGGTTTTCAGTGTCATGAGAAAAGTGAACAATCACAAAACAGTAGTTATGGAGCATGGCAGGTAGGTCTTCAGCTTTGCATATGCACCAGTTTGCATACATGTATTGGGGGAAGTGGCAGCAGCTGTGGAGCTACTATGGAGACTCTTGGAAGGCTTTTGGCTGAAAATTTTGGAACATTTTTCTCAAAGTACATTAAGGAAACCAAGTACATTGTCTGAACACTGAGCCTTTCAGCTGGTGTAGAAGTTACTGAAGTCATTGATAGGCAGCAAAAGAGAAGCCACACATTACTGAGGTTAACTGAATCAACCCTATGTACTGAGACCTGACAGGGATATGAGCTATTATTTTCTTCTTTAATTCTCCTAGGTTACCCTGCATCAACAATACTTACAAGGTGAAGTGAATATCTTCCTGTGAAAGGTAGATATTTAAGAACAAGCAAGTAAAAAGGATAAGTGGTTATGCATTGTAAAGGTGAGACAGAATGGGAAAAGTTTAGAGATAATGGATTTACAGCCAAATATTTGGGAATCATAGAATGGTTTGGGCTGGAAGGGACCTTAAAATCACCTATTTCCAAACCCCCTGCCATGGTCAAGAACACCTCCCATTAGATCAGGTTGCTCAAAGCCCCATACAACCTGGCCTTGAACACTTCTGGGGAAGTTCAAGAATCCACAGCTTCTCTGGGCAACTTGTTCCAGTGCCTCACCACCCTCATAGTAAAGTTCTTCCTTATGTCTAGTCTAAACCTACCCTTTTTCAGTTTAAAGCCATTCCTCCTTGTCCTGTCACTACACTGCATTGTTTGTCCTTTGACAATGTTATATTATTGCTCATGTCTCTTAGGTAAATAATTGTACATTTAGATGTTTCACTGCACTGCGTGACTAAAGAGTGTTTGGCAGCCTGGTATAAGTGAGATTCTGAACTCAGAATTTCAAGTAAGAAAGAAGGGAGAGACACTCATTGCTTTCCTAGACAGGGCAAGTAGGAAATGTACTGGAATGAGTGGAGGCAAGCTGGGAAAGTTTGCTTCTTGAAGTATGGGACTGAGTGCAGTGAGAGCAAGAACAATGGTGCTGAGCAAGTTCACAAATCTGAGCTGAAATTGGAGGAAATAAGGAGGATGAGAGGATGGGGTAAGAGGAGTTCTGCAGGGACTGCAGGGACGATGGGTTAAGAGTTCTGAGGATAAGGTAATAGGAAGGGTGCAGTAAACAGTATATTCATACCACAGCTCAGATCTCTTCCAGAGAGAAGATCAGGTTCCTGATATGTTAAGAACAATTTAAAGTTTGACTTCACTTACAGTTTGTATTGAGGTTCTCTCACTGTCACATAAAACACGGATTGCAAATCATTACCTTCCTTCATCATAAAACATTTTCAGTCATCATACCAGTTCTGTCTCCATGCAGTTAGCCATTTGTCTTTTAAGGTACCAGGCATCATGTAACAAAGCATCAAACAGGGCTTTGTGTGATACGTAACACTGGAAGGCCATCCATATTGTTCTTTACCCCACTCCTGACTGAAAAAATTATCCTCATCTGGTTATAGACCCATTTTTTAGTGCAGCAACTTCTTGAAGTCACACAAGTGTATTAAATCTTCCAGCTATGGGATGGTTGTCTAAGATGATCTCACTGAGATACCTGTGGCTAAGTGACTCTGGAAGCATTTGGTTTTATAAAAAGGTATTAAACTTTATTTTGTTGTTGTGAATCCCTGAAAAGGACTTGGGGAAAAAGATCATGCTTTTTGATGGGTCAGTATGTGGGTAGGCTGGAATTGTAATGGTGTGAGTTGGAAAGAAGGAAAATAAGGAGGTTTGATTCATCACTCAAGCACTCCATAAAAGGCGGAGACCCTATGGAAGACAGAACAAGTGTTCACTGTGTTTTTAATTTTTTTTTGCCTTTTTTTTTTCTTTTTATTATGACTGCTTTTTTGTAACCAATTTATAAAAACATAATATATTTTAAATGCTCTGATAGAAGCATGATGATTAATTGGTTTGGATTATAGGAGACATAACAATTTGTAGTCAAATGAATTTTTAATTAGCTTTAAGATTTCACATGAAAACTATAATCTCCTGGGCTTTATTAAAAAATAATAATAATAATTAATAAAAAAAATGAGTTTAGTTCTTGTGGTATTAGGTAACTTTTTTATTTTTACTGGTATCTTTAGTGATAATCACTTATTAACATGGTAACTTTCTTCCAGAGCTTTTCTGTTTGTTAATTGAAAATGAAACTTATGCTGTTCTGAATATCAAATTTCTGTAAGTATTGTTTAGTAAATAATGAATGTCATAAGTAGGCAAGGAAATTTTAAATCAAATTCGTATTTAAAACCTAGTGTGTTTTATATTCTTCTATCCTCGAATGAATATATGGAGTACTACTGCAGTAAAACGTGAAGATGTCACTCCTTATTTAAGTAATCTTTACTGTAATGCAAATAATATACAGAATGGAATGATGAAATCTAGTGACTATTTTAAAGTAGTCATCCATTCACTGTTTGAGGTCTACAGGAAATAAACTGCATGTTAAGATTGATTTATTTTATTATTATTTTTAAATATTTGTACCAGTATTCTAACTGAAGTTAGAATTTGGTCTGCTTGAAATTAGCCATGTGTTTGAATTCGTGAAAAACACTTCCTCAGCCTTGCTTTTCTTTCAGCTTTCACTGACAGTAGAGTCATGGTGATGCCTGGTAAATTGGTGTGTTGCTATGGAAATTCCTGAGATGCCACCAGTTCTTACTTGTTCTTCATTTCCAGATCCCGTGCAAAGAAATAAGTGAGGGAGAAATCTCTAGGCTGCAGTAGTAGGGAAAAAAATACAGTGCCAAACATTGATTTTAATAATGAGTTTTGTTTTGTTTTGTTTTGTTTTTTTTAAATATAGCTGACATGTCAAGCATCTGTTTGAACTTTGAGAGGTTCAGGGTCTGTGCTTGATTCAAAACTAAGAAAAGACTCTTTCAACCTAGGAGTTTACATCAATACCTTGTTATCCTACCTTTTCTGTTTATGTGAAAGAGTATAATTGTTTTCCAGTAAGCCTTACGACCAGTTCTCAGTCATTTCAAGAAATTAGCACAGTGGAGGAAGGATGTACCAGCAATTATTTGCTTTGAAGTTTCTGATTGGGTATCCGTGTGCATGCATGCAGAAGAAGGGATTCTGTCAGATATTTGTTTTGCTTGGTTTGGAAGGATTAAGGACAGGTATTGCAGGGAAAGGGATAGACAACATTGTAAAACAATACAAGAAGAAAATGCTCATTTCTGAGACGGTTATACTGCTTGTTTTGCTGCAGTGCAGGAAATATCTTTCCTGTGGGTCTGAACAGGATCATTCAGGTTTGAGATGAGTAATTTTTAGGGGTTGTCCACTGTAGTCACAGGAGATGCGTCTAAGACAAAATGTGTGTCTGAGTCATAACTTTCCTATGAGATGTCCTGAATGATAATGATGAAGTATTAGTTGTTCCTGAAGTAGCTTTTTTGTTTGTTTGTTTTTGTTTTGTTTTGTTTTGTTTTTGCAGACAGCCATCCATTGTGGCTTTCAGCCACAAGGCCAGATGTGACTGCCTCCAAGTAGAGTGGGTATCTGACCATGTCACAAGGTCATGACGGTACTTTCTTGGGCCTCTCTTTCTCTTCCATATTTTAGTCACTATTGCTTGAATATATGCAAGAGGTTCAGAGGTGAAATTCCTGCACAAATTGATCACATAAACAAGACAACTGAATCACTGAGGCATAAGCTGCCATTTCCACTGGCAAAATTTCCTGTGCTCAGACTCTGACCGTCTGGGAGTCTTCTCTTGAGAGCTAAAGTTAATTATTTCATTCTATCCGAAAAATAACTCTTCAGTGAGACAAGATAAAAACTTAGTGCTCGTTCCATTTTAATTTTCAGAAACCAAATTTGTTTGTCTGAGTTCTGTTTAGTCTTGGAAATGTGCTTCCTTGGGGGGCAGGGGAAATACTTATATATGAGCAAGAAAACAGAAGTAAGGTAAGATAAAAAGAAGGGTAGCCAATCTCTTTTTATTTATATATTTACCACTGTCATATTTTCTTAACGGAATCTACTACCAGGAGTTGAAAATGAGAAATGTGTTCTGTTTTGCTTTAAATTTTTATCACTTCTGACGTGTCTTACAACCTGTCAATAACTTGGATGACTTGCTATTCTTGCCTTCAGTGGTATTTGCAGTTGTTTAGATGGAAATGAATGAATCAAATTTATTTATTCGTCCTGTGTGTCTTCTTCACACATAAGTTTTTGTCTTATTCATTCAGCTATCATTAATTGCAGGTGACATGCAGGAAATGAGTTTTCTGGAATGCTTGGAAGCACATTCTCTTCTCTTCAAGCAATAATTTACATCTGTGGAGTCACATCAGTCTCGATGTTGTGACACTGGAGTGTTTCTGCAGTAGTACAAGAATGTTAGAAATACAGAGGCGATACATTTAAATATCAATGAAATTTTAACTTCTAGTTTGCAAGGTGTTAAGTGCCTTGATGAAATCTAGAGAAAGCAGTTGGTTTGAGCCTGTGGCCTTTCTAGACTAAGTTAGGTGCTTAGGGACGTGGTTTAGTGGGTGACATTGGTAGTAGAGTGATGGTTGGACCAGATGATCTTGGAGGTCTTTTCCAACCTTAATTCTGTGATTCTGTGATTCATGATGGATGTTTTCATCCAAAACACTACTACAACAACAGAAGTAAATGCTGATTTGTGCTGTGCTTCTCATAAAACATGACACAGAAAAGGAGAGAAAAGTGTCCTTGTGGAAATAAGCACCTTAATTTAAAAATCCATATGGTGCCTATACTATTTCTTCTATAAAATTTAACAAAATCATTGTATTTAGCATGTGCAGGGTGCGAGTTATCCTAGACTGGGAGTAAAAGATACAAGTTTTGAACTATCCCAGAAGTGTTGTGGTATAAGTATCTAGACGATGTGGTCAAAACTTTGAAAACTTGTCAACAGAGAGTGCATTGTATGATGTTAAGTAAAAGCACACATTTTTGTAATAGCAGATAGAACTCTGATCCCAGATATGGAGTTATTTCTCTTCCTTCATACTTTCAAAACAATGGAAACTAACATTTGAGAGCTTGAAATCTATTTTCTATTCAGCTTTTTTTCAGAGTCTTACATCTGTGTGCATGTTTTGAACTGTGCTATGTATAGACTGAAGAGCTGAGGTCAGAATTATGGAATTCAGAGGCATAGAGTATGATGAATTTAGGAAAAAAAATACATATCCTTACTCTAGAAAAAGCAACACTAAACAAATTATTTTTTATTTTTTTTAGAAATAACTAAACCTTAATCCACAGACATCGTAATCAAATTTTACAGGTACATAGTGGCATAGTGGGCCACAACCATTGCTAAAAGACCCATAGTTTAGTTCATTGACTTTTTAAAAATTTCTGTTGACAACCCTTTTTGGGAAGACCTTTATTTGGAAAGGAGAAAGTAGAATTTCAGATGTTTTTGCAATCTTAAGTAGGGAAAGAGCTGTCATCCTAAGTTTTCCCAAAAGCTGACATTTTTGCTGCTGACAAGAGTACAGCAGTAAGAAGGATGAGGGGAGGGGAAATGGAAAGAGAGACCAAGGTTGGCTTGGGAGAAGCAAATTGTATTAATTCTTTTAACATTTGCAGAACTAGATCATGATAGGAAACTGATTTGATACCTTCCAGCCATTGCCTTTGCTTGACAGCCCTGTCAAACCCTGTCAACAAGTGGCAAAACCTCTCATAGGCCCTGTGGACCAATTCTGCTCAACCTCATTTAAATCCAATTTTAAAGAGAATAAAAGGCAAAACAGAAGAAGAACAACAACAACAAAAAAAGTGTCTGTAGAGAAATACATCTCCAAGTCATTTTTCCTCAGAAAACCTCTTCAGAGAGAAATGCACCTGAATTTTTCTCTTAAAGAAAATGCAAACTAAAGGTTGCCTTTAGTCATTAGGATCATTGAGGTTAGCTAGTCCATCAGCCCTGAGTGGGACTGTTGACTTTTATTATGTGATTTTAAAATAATCTCAGCCATCATATCAAACTTTTGCTGTTCACAATTTGCAAGAGTTCTTTGCAGCAGTAATGAAAGAGATACTAAAATAGATTTCTTAATTTAAGCACTCTCTTATATGATACACACCATCTTCATGACAGTTCTAAGAAATTTTAATCACCAGTGGTAATATCTGAAAACGTGCTGCCTTAGAAATGAAGGACTTCAGTCAGTAAACCTTGCAAGTGCTTTATTATCATTAGTATTGTTATTTGAAGAACATACACTTTGTTTACATCCTCTGTGCTAATGAATTTTCCAATTTTAGTACCTATAAATTAGTTAAATTTTGAAATATACCACTTCTCTCCAGTTTCTGTCTGTGGTCAGTGATAATACTGCTTTCACTGTTTTAAGATGCAGGTAACTAACTGTGAGACCCTCATGTGCAGAAGACGACTCGAAAAGCTGAATATAAATAAGACTCAGAAACTGTGTAGTTAACAACTGTGCTATTACTTTCGTAAAAGACTAAGTATAGAAAAAATTATAATAACCCCAAGAACTCGTCTTCATTGCCTGTACCTTTACAATGTCTGTACCATTGGAAACCACTGCTTTTTAATGATGTTTCTGCAGACTCCAAAAACAAGGATAGAAGCATCTAAAATATCTGGAAAATATTTTAAAAGACTTTGCATCCAAACAAGTATTGTTGTAGAATGTTTTGTTTGGTATGTCTCCTATAAAAATAGAAGATTTCAGCTTTGTGTGTAGGATGGAAATAAGCAGACTATGTATTCTATGGCATTCTAGTACATCTCCAGTAACTTACCCTGTGAGACAATTACTAATGCTAATAATATTCCTTAATTGCTGTGCTGCTAATAACAGAAGAATGAAGCCTGTTAACAGCAGAAAAGGAATTTGTCATATGCATCAGTAGACATAGCAGCAATAATAGAGGTAATAGTAGAGAAATGTAGAATTCTGTGAAATGTGCAGTGAAATATTTCATTGTAAAGATGTCTGATAGATGTTCCATTATGGGTCAGGTCCATTTATGTAATATTTTTATTCATTTATAAAGTCTAAAAGCATAAATCCATCATAAACCATGACTGAACTCATTTAAGGTGATTATTGAAAGATGTTTAAAGACCAGCAGGCAGACTTAAAAAGACCTGAGGGAAAACAATAGGAAGCAGTGGCTTATTAATTTGAAAGGTAGAAGAGATGAAGGAGAAATTACATACTATGCTCTGACTAAAACGAATAGAGCAGGATCCTTCTAAAGAGAAGTAGAACAAAAGGTTCTGTCATCAAAAAGGTAAGATGGTTCAGGATCCTCAGCTACTGAGTGTCACAGTGACTGTCTTGCTGTGAACTGATGCTGTGAATTCACTGCTGAATTCTGTATTGAACTACTGTGTCTGCACTTAAACAGTTCTTCCTGCTGATAGATTCATTATAATACATGTTAAAAGCACTAAAGGCAACAGAAGAATATACTAAACCAAGTGATTTGGATTCAAAGGCAAAAATCCATTCGTGAAAATGTTAGCTGCAAGAATTAAAATTTCTGCTGGGCAAGACTTATGAATTAATTCCCCCCAAAAAACTGGCTTTCCAAAGCTATGAAAAAAGAAGCATGACTGCGAAATGCCTGATACTGTTCTCCTTCTACCCCTCAGGAACGGAATTAGTCTATTCTGGTAAGCCAGTACAAGGACAAGAAAAACTGACAGACTTCAGTTATCTCTTTGGATATAAATATGTTGATGTGTAGAAGAAGTTCAAAAAGTGGTGGCCACCTATTGCATGGATTTCTACAACCAAAGAGGCAGGGCTCAGTGACTTGCACGTTTTTTCTCATTCATCTATGCCTAATTCTCACCTAACTATTTCAGTTGATATGCAAGCTGAGTCACCTTAATGCAGGCTTTAAAACAATATGGTAGTATGTGTAGCAATTGCTGCTCTGCAGTGCTGCACTTAGATCTGTCTATATGCTGGATACCCTTTTTAATTTTTTTTTTCTATTTTATTTTTTATTTTTCTTGTTAATAAAAAGAGTTGCTTGGGTTGATTTCCAAGATACTGGAAACATAACTGGGAGTTTAGAGACCTACTTATGTTAGAAATACATCAATAAATCTATTGGTGTATGGCCAGAAAATATATTAGTTAGCATGCAGAGACTGAAATTTACCTACTGCTGTCAGTATGTATTATCTGGTGTGCATAAGTATGTAAATCTAAACAACAACTCTGAACCATTCATTGAGGATGCCTGGGGTTATGAGTTTCATTTATGTAATTCCACATTGATAACTTTTTCCTTCCTTTGGTTCCCTTGATTTTAAGGTATTGAACAGCATTTGGGAATTTTCAGAGGTGGAAGTAATGTTTATTTCTCCATAACTTCATTACAAAACAAATAGGTCAAAAAAGTACACTTTCTATGGACTCTTGATGTGTAAGACAGTACCTGTGGTGAGCCAGTCTACTGGTACTATGTACATAAACTCTTACCTTGAAGAAGGTAAGAATTACTCATACTGCATAATGAAGAATTGCTCATCACACTTTGCTTATTTCATTAATACAAAATTGAAAAAAAAAAAAAAATGCCCCCCCAAAAATCTTAGTCCACACTCTGACAGCCTCTGTGTTCATCAGAATTTGACAACTTTCATTTAGTTCATGATTCATAGTATGTTCTTATTCAGAGTGGCTATTAATAAAGCTAGATAAAAATAATAATTATTTTATTGACCCTACGAGATATTTTCCATACAATCTGCATATTTTATATTGTAACTATAGTTTTCTATTTGTCTTTTTGCATGGAAAGATTGCTTAAAAAAAAAAGCTGACTTGTTCTGATTTTGTGAGTTAACTGATTGGCTCTCATATAAAACTGTATGTGTGACAAGTCTCCTACTTTTTAAGTCTCTATCTGAAACTTCACAACTAAAGTGTTAGGATTAATCAGTTAATACTGCAAAGCCAAATCTTGCTTCTGGTAATACTGCCAGTTACTACTAATGTAGAGGTAACGCTAATGGATACAAGCTTATTTTTGTCTCCCTCCCTCCTTCTCTTTTGTATTAGAATACATATTACAACTTCAGAACCTGTAACCAACACTATCTCAGCAGTCACAGGATGTCAACAACACAGTTTTCTGCAGTTGCGCTTTTAGTACTGCAAGTGAGAAAAAGGACTTGTTCTAGTTAATATTGAACCAGGATGCTAGATAGCGTATTGTCTATATAGCATATCAGAGGTTGTCTCTTTAATTTGACCACAAATATTGCAGTATTTTTTCTCTTCTGCTGTCCAATCCTGTCCCTAGGTGGTCCCCAGAGCAAAGAAAATCAAGATATTTCTATTTGTATGCAGCTGTTTAGAATATCAAAATAGATAGCATCAACTGAGCAGACTAATCACTTTTTTCTGCCCATTGGGAGTAATTGTAAAAGGATAGTCTTATCTCCTACGGGGTCTAGAAAGCTGATGATAATCAGTGGAAGCAATGACGGTTTTTGTTTGTTTGTTTGATTGGTTGTTTCTTGAGATAATATAATTGATTTGGTTACCACCTTTCCTTTACCGAAGAAATTTTCATTTGATCTATGATGCCTTAAGTTTTACTGTGTTGGGTTTGAGTTAAAGCGTATTGGCACTGACATGGCTTCTGTGGATTTACTTGGATAAACTTTGGGTGAATTTCTAAAACACTTCCAGGGCAGACTTTTTTTGAGATCTATCACAGGTACAGAGCAGGGAATTCAGAGTGGTCTTTTGTACTTATGAAACCTGGATTTGGAGACCATCTGCTTTTCCTCTGCATTATTTCCCTTGGGTTGCAACAAAATTATTTCCAACCCCCGTACCAACATATATCCCCAGAGGATGTGCTGGGTGGGGATGTAGCACACCAGCTGCTTTTGAGTTCTTAGGGAAGATCATTCATGCTAGTTTTCTTTGAGTAAATGCTGTCTTTATCTGTTAAAAATTTGCTGTTGCAACAAAAGCTGAACAGATTTGATATGAGTAGTTACATGAGCTAATGGCTATAGCTTTTTCTTCCAAATCCTCTTAGTTTTGTGTAAATATGTTTGTTTTCTCACCCTTTTCTTGCTTAGACAACTCTCTCCTTTTTTTTTTCTCTTTTTTTTCTTCCCAGTGCAATACTGATGAATTGCAATAGAAAACTGGTACATCTGCAATACTGATACATTGCAATAGAAGATATATATATATATATATATTTTAGAGATTTTCAGGAAATTCTTTAAAATAAGTAGCAGAAATGGCAGAAAACATACCACTAATACAAATGAGTGAAGTATTTGAAATATTTATTATATACATCTTCCTCTTAAACTTTTATCTAGAGCAAATAAGATTTTTTGTTTGCTTCAACTTTACAGATTCCAGATAGTTCTGTGAATACTGGAAAACAAACAAACAAACAAACAAACAAACAAAAAACTTCACCAAACTATTCAACAGCAAGCTTCTTTTGAATATCTTTTTTATTACTACTGCAGAGGATTCTTGCAAATTTGGATCTTTTAACTATTTCCAGTTACTTACAGCTATTAGTTAATTTTCCTCCCCTTCAGTTAGGTTAAAATATTTAATGAAGGTCTTTGGGGGGACTTTGGCATCTGTTAAACCTGTGATTCTTTGGCAGAAGAATTTAACCTAAGGGTACAGTAGCTCAGGTGATCAAATATCAGTAAAACTTCACTGTTATTAGACATCCTCTTGATCATTTCTGTTTTCAGGGTACTACTTTAATCGTATAGTAGGCTTCACTTTTCAGAGCACCTTCTTTTCTATATAAAATTAATTTCTCCATAAAATCTAGTGGATGTCATAATGCTTAAAGGAGAGTCAAAGCAGAATGTGTAACTCCATTGGAAAAAAAAATGATAAATTTGATTTTTAGGAAATGATTGATTCATACAACCTGCTACTTTAGAGGTTTATTGAATCACATGTCATGGATAAGTGCAGTTTTCAGAATTTATATGCTGTTCTTCAATACAATATATCAGAGGATGTTTGAAGGGCTTTTCTTCTACATTAGCATATTGTTTAATCTTGCTGTATTTAAGTATGTTGCATACACTTCAAGAATGCTTGGAACAGTGACCAAGTGCTTAATACCAGCACCTATAGATCACAATTGTCTTTCACCAGTATTAATGTGGCTGTTTTTGCAGGATTTAATAGACACATGCTGAAACTACAAAGCACATCCAAAAATAAAAGACTCTGACTTTCCTGTTCTACTCTGAGGATCAATTGCTGTTAGAAATTATGCACCTATATAAATATTCAGTGGCATCTATATCCAACTCACAGTTTTAATCTTTGTGAAAAGTGCTTTGGACTTAGTGCTGTTATCAGCTTTATTAAATCTCATGCTAAGCACACTATTTCCACCTATTTTATAAGTCAAAATAACAGCATCTTGAAGACTGTGATAGCTTTGCTGAGAGAGGTTTCTATGCTGCAATGTCGAGAGAATTACAGGTAGATGTGAGAGAACGCTATCTGATGATGACGTCAATCTAAAGAATAATTTTTGACTCTGAATTTGAGCTCGCAACCCTCTGAATTGAAGCTGTAAAAATGATTTGAATTTTTGTCCTTCAGTATAGAACATATTACTGTTCTGTTCAGAAGCTCTGCTTCATTTTAAGGTATTCTGTTGCATGGTTTTGATTGTGTAACACTTATTTTCACAAATCCCTACCTTCCTAAAGTACAATGCTTAGGACCTGAGTAGATTCATATCTCCTTTCAATGTAAGTGTGTTATTTCAGGTTGGGTGTAAAGGTCTGATTTTTTTGTATTATAAAGACTCCAGCTTTATCTGTTTCTCAACATTAAATTCCCTTGCAGATGTGGGAAGTGCCTTTATTTTATTTTATTTTATTTTATTTTATTTTATTTTATTTTATTTTATTTTATTTTATTTTATTTTATTTATTTTTGTTGTTGTTGAGAACAAAGTTATGAGTTTCTACTAAATATGTGTAAAAGTTATTGTGTTTCAGCTTTAATAAACTTAAACATGGAAGAGTCAAAAATTAAGAACTTTTACTCCAGTGATATTTCCATTACTTCAATATATAGCTACATGATTAAAAACGAAAGAGAGAAGTTGTAACTTCTCCTCTGTAAATACTACTTTTCATTGCAGAATATCAAACCATTATTTTCAGTCTGTCATATTCAAGTGGACTATGTGTGTTTGTAACTAATTAAAGTAAAACAGTATAAAAAGCAGTGAAAAAACTGATGTTTCCATCAAAAAACAACAACAGCATCTGGTGACTGAAATAAAATAGTGGCACAAACTTGGTTCAGTTTGAGAAATTACTCAAATTCTATATTAGAGAGTAATCAAACTGCAGCTTTCTCTCTAAGTTTTTGATATGGATTTGGGTACAAATTCTGGCCACATAATTGTTCATAGATAATTGCTGCATGTTCTTTTTAAGCTCAATGAAATGCCTGATATTTCTTGGCCATAATCATTTCTTTAAAATATTCCAAATCCTAGGGTTTTCCTGCTGTATGCCTGCTAAAACTGTTGTAAACAGTTTGTTTTTTATCTACTTTATGAGGCCAAACATAAAGAGAGCAGTATTAGTTTTTCTTCAAAAGAGTCACTGACGTTAATCTTGCCGAAACTGAGTTGGAAATGCAGAAAGCCAAAAATGGCTACTGGAACTGATTTTATTAAAATAATTGATTCAAATAAAAAGTGATAAATTCTGTGGAGGTGCAGACTGCTATGAAATCTGAGTGCATTCTTTGTTGTCCTTCTATCCTTGAACTGCTCAGCTGGTGCTTTGAAGCAAAATAATGATGCCGATTTTTTAAGCTGTAGGTATCTAAGGGTAAAAAAAAAAATAAAAAATAAAAATAAATCACTATTCAGAAGAATAAAACATGCAAGTCTTTCCAGATATGTATCCCCCTCTTGTTTCCCCCAAAAGAAGAAAAAATTACTATGGTGTGCTTTGATTTCACAGAACTCCCTAATAGTAAAATAAATCTTATGGATTACATATATAGCCTGTGACTATAAAACCACAAATTATAGTATATTATAAACATGTATATGAATCTATAATGGTATGTTATAGAAAAGTGACATATATATAGTATAACTGGGTGAATTGTCCGTAATCATCTTTAACCATCATAATTCTCACTGACTGCAATCAAGCCCACAAGGATTGATCTAATCTGAGTTTGTGGCAGATGTTTCTATATTTCTTCTATTCCTATTTTTACATGCCATCATGTTTGCAATCTGGAAAATAATAAAAATATGCTATAAAAATATTTAGGATTTGAACTGTGACACCAAAATGATCTAAGGCCTAATTGTCTTCTATAACCTTGTAGAATGTCATACTACAAGGTTTCTAAACTATAGGCTTATCTTTGCTTCCTAATTAGGATGATAAAATAAAGCTCAAGAGCAAGAGCAAGGATATAATATATGATGAATCTTTCCATATTTGACAGCCTTCAACAACACATCTTCAGACAATAACTTATTACAGGCATTACTAGTGATCATTTTAGGATATATCTGTGATTTTTGAATCCTGGCTTTACAGTTTAAGCAGTTTTGCTCCTACTGTGAATGTTTTGTGATAGACACTTTGGCAATGTTTGAAGAAAATATATTGAAATAGACAAGAGAGAGTGGAAAGTTAAAATCAATGAGAAAAAAAAAAATATGTTCCTAAGGGTTTTTGTATCTTGTGGTAAAGAACAAACAGCCCCACATCCCAGAGCTAATGACAGAAGCAAGTAACCTCACACATTTGATCAGGGCTGTAGGTTATTTTTGCCTTGCTTCCTGCTTGAGCAGAGATTTCTGGTTGTCAGATGGCCATGGGGAAACCCTGCTTGTCTGTGGGGAAATGGGCAACTTCTTAGCATGGGGTTAAGGGGCAGTACCCGTGATTCCTACTGCTCTGTGCCCATTTGGAAGCTCAGTGCCTGGATTATTTCTCCTTGTTGGCTTTGTCATCCAGATTGAAGTTTGCCATTGGTAAAATACCTGCTCGGTGCTGTGGTAACTGTAATTCAGAAAAGTAGGCAGTAAAATTTGTGCTGGTCAAGACAGGAGAAACAATGTTTCTGGGGCACCTTCATTTCAAATGTGCCCAGAAACCAAATGGGGGAGGACTGGCATGTGTTGTTACAACAATACTTGCTTCTATCTTGTTAATGCAAAGTATTGGTAACAGGTAGATGGACTCCAATGGTGACTTCTTTTTTTTTAATCTGTTGACTTTATTCTGCAATAGTTCAAATCTTATAATTTGCTCTTTAGCTGAGGCATGAGTGATTTTTGTCTTCTCATTTTTCTCTTGGGCCTTTTCACAGACAATAACTTCTTCAGTACCTTTTAAATTTTATTTAAATGTGCAACGTGTAGTTCCGCTGAAGCAGTGAAATGTCACCTCTCATCTCTTCTCCCTTTGCCAAAGTATGCATGGGAGAATCAAAACAACAACAAGCAGTGGTGTCAAAACAATGGTTAAATATGACTTTATTGTGACAACTTTTTATTTTTATTACAATGAATGCTACATTTTTTAAATTTGAGTGTCAAGGTGCTTTTGTTGTTGTTGTTGGTCTTTGTTTTTTAATCTCATGACATATTGTATTTCTCTTACATACCCCATAAAAACTTTATCCGCCTTTAATGGAGAAAACTAACAAAGTCAATTTAAACTTTTAATGTTTTAGGGCTTTTACTGCAGATGTGTCATCTAATAAGAGATCTCTGCACATGGAAAGTATGGGAGGATAAATCAGCCAGCCTCTTCTGTAAATAATGTGATGTAAACCGAAGACTGAATATTAGTATGCAGGTGTCTTCCTGGGAGAACCATTGGGATTTCTCTAGCAAAGAGCTCCATGAACGATACTTTGGAGCCTGTCCTGGTCAGTGATGGTTTCTGTTGGTAGCTAAGAGCTGGCTCCCTGCTGCTTCTCTCAAGAGACTAATGTTTCTGCAGCTGTCATGTTTCTACTGACAGAAAATCAGGTGGTTTTCCAATGCAGTAGAGGAAATTATTGCCATTTGTACTATTGGATAGAGGGACGGAGATTTCAGAAGAATGTATCTCTTTAAGAAATCTTAAGTGATCTGATTACAGATCTATAAAACTGTAACTTTTTTTTTTTTTTTGGGGGGGTGATTACTTAAACGTTAAAATGAATGAAAAACAAATTATTTTTTTTGAGTGTTAGGTGGAATTTCTGGAATAACATGTAGAGACTTGTCAATAAAAATCCCTTCTCTAAATATCAGTTATGACTGTCAAAGCTCAATTAGTTACAGCTGTGGATAAAGACAGGCATTGCATCTTTGTACATGAGTATTAAAAGGCTTTATAAGTCTTTGGAAAATGGAAACTCATATGTAAGATTCCCACAGCAAGCTAATTCTTTTAAATTCTTTTAGGAAAAGGAAAAAAAAATCCTTCTTTCAAAAAAACTAGTTTAGTCGATGGATATCCTGTAATGTGTCCTTTAGTAGGTTTATTATGAATATCCAAGACAATAATAAAACAGAATTCTGTGGTACAGATGTGAAGAATAGCGATCTATTCAGAGGCCAGACTTTTGCATATATTAGTCAATAATATTAAAAAAAACAAGAACATCACTGGAAGAGTAAGGTGAATTAAGCAGAAGAAAAGGCAAGGAGGGATTAAGCAGAGATTTTCATCATAAATTGGTCTGTAGCAGTGTTTTAAGTAAAATATAAAAAGGGGATATCTAAAGATTAAATGAAGTAGCAATGGAAGTTGAATTCTTGACTAGAAAGATTTCAGGAACCATGCTGGGGAGATAAGGTTATTTTGTTCCAGGTCTGGACTCCTTTTTCTTTGCTGCAGGACAAGACTATGCAGAGTCCATCTTCAGCAAGAGAGGCTGCTTGCCCCTGAAAGCCTCTGCATCATCATGAAAATTGTCCTTATGTGCTATGGCAAGTGGCAGCTGAACCAGCTCTCACCTGACCACAAGTGTGCTGAATTAGTGCCATTGCTTACTGATGTGGAAGTGTACAGATAGTGGGGTTGAGAGGAGTGTTTTTTCTGCTTTGCCCAGTGGGCATCTTGCAAAACAGAGAGGAAATAATATTTCTGTTTGAAGAGACTCTGCTCTGACATGGACTCAGCAGGTACTTTCATTAGAGTCCTCCTCAGGACTTGTACTGAACTAGTTTGGGTCCTTATAAATGATACTTTAATAAAAAGGAAACCCCAATACAGCACATATTTAATGTTACCTTTCTGAATTTCTCTGGGAAAAAAAAATAGTATGTCATTAAACTGTTTTTTGTTCTTCATAGAAAATTATTAAATTACTTCTGTTGAACTGGATGCTTATCCAAGAATGCTGTAAAACTGATTGAATGATCAAATATTTGGCATTTCTTCAACTATGCATGTCTGAGAAACAGACACAAATCTCACAGGAAGTACTAAATATTATAGAGACAAAACCTGCAAGTGGTTATCATTCTCTCTGTTGTTAAAGGGCTGATGCTGAATTCCTTCACAATGACTACCCCAATTATCTGAGGACTTCAGAAGTCTTTCAGGAGTTTTGATTACAGCCAATGGCATCTTAAACTAGGCCAGGGATAAAAGAGTATCTCATAGTTTGTGAATAATTGAGTAGGTTTCTGTATAACAATGAGGTGCCTTATGAAAGGCAAATGTTTGTTTGCTGTGTGCTTGCATCTGCACCTATTTATTCATATTTATAGGTAAATTCATATGCTAATGCATTTTCAAGCACTATGGTACAAACTGTCTGTTGTGATCGGATAAAATGCTGCTGAAATCCACTGGAACTGTGTAAGTTTTTTTACCAGTTTTAAAAGTGATTGTAGGTTAAAAAAAAAAATCAAATCAAATGCAAGGATGTGTCTTGGTGTACATACACACCAAATCAGGAGTGCTGAGTGAGCCATTGCTTTCTTCAGATCTTTCCTCTCCTTAGAGGTCTGGAAAAAACAGCTGTCAATAAACCAAAGCAGTAGCAGTCCAAAGGTAAAACTTGAGTTCCTTCTTCTTGCAGTTCAAAGTGTTCTGCTTTAAAAGCAAAAGCCATTCATTCCCACAGCTCATATATATGCCAAAGCCTTTGTGTTCAACACAGCTCTGGGATTAGACCTAATGAGGAGCATCCCTTAAGATAACTGGCGTTTGGCTCTCATCAGTGGATACTGTGAAGACACCTCTAATAAAGGGGGGGGGGAGGGGTGCGGTCAAAGCCTCCCTCTTGAATTCTGTCAGTTCAGCTGGCAGACCCTCAGAACCCCTTCCACACTCACCCAGGTTGATATCCAGTGAAAAAAAGACTGAAATTGCCAATCAGGAGACCCTGCTCATTTGTCACTGAATGAATTGCTTCGGAGTATGCATTAGATGACCTTTTATCTGGAAGATACTCTCATCCTCCTGGGAAGAAATTTGACTCTGTCACCTAGCTTGTCTAGCTTTCTATTTATTAGGCATGCTTCTGAGGTACTGGATCTAACTGATATTTTAAATTAAAATAAAATGTAACTGTGGTGTAGATACAAAAACAAACAAATAATAATAATTAAAAAAATAATAATAAAACAACTCAGTCAATTCGTAAAATTTCTGTTACCTTATCAGCATCTGTCCAAAATTCAGTTCATCTGTAAAATGAGGATTCTGTGGCTGTTCTAAAACCTGCTGTCACTGCTGATGAGGCCTGTGGCTTGATCTGTTTTTCTAAAGAGATGTCTGTGAGGGCAGCAAACTATTAAGGTGCAGATAATGGAAATCAATAGAAGAATTGAAATGAAGGCAATGATTTTTACCTTGGTGAAGAACTTCTTAGGAAAATACTATCCCCAGAGGAGGAGAGATGAACTGAAAATACACATAGCCTAAAAAAGGAACAGTTCCCAGAAGAGCTGGGAGTATTATTAAAAGAAACACATATTAAATGAATAAATATTTCCTCTTAGGACAGTTGGAACTATTGCTTCTAGTGAGTCAAAGGGAGTCCCTTCAAAAAGAAGTGAATCTTCTGCATCTCCTGCAAATGCGGAGATTTTCACACCATAACACTGTGAAGAGTTAATATGGGTTAATAAGAAGATAACTGTGGGAGCAGTGCTATAGTTTTGGTAAAATAAGTTGCAGTGTTGCCAAGAGGTTATTTGAAGAAAGCGCTACCTAATAAAAATGGTTTATAATGTCCCACAGTGCAATGCCATTTTTTCAGGAGCTAATTATATTGTCTTTTCTTTCCCCCAGGTTAGGTGAAGTATTTTCTGAGGTAGAAAGTACAGCTGTACAGTAGCCACTTTAGAACCTTAGAAGAAAAAAAAAAAAAAAAAAAAAAAAAAAAAAAACAGAAACTTGTATGCTTTTTAAGTATAATTAGAGAGGTTTTCATTATATGCTATTTTGTCTTCTAAAAATCTTAATATTTAAATGTATTGTTCTTATAGTCCAATTAGTAGGTATTTAAAAGAAAACACTTGTTTTGCCTGATAACATTCATTTGAAATAATGACAACAGGATAGCGTCAGTATTCTTCTATCAAAATATGGTTAAATAAGCTTAATTATTTTAATGGCACTGTATTTGCTGCTTTTACTCAGTTTAGAAAATATCACACTATGAGAGGAAAACTCAGTTTAGATCTCCCTGCCCCTATTTCATTGATTTTTTTTTCCTTTTTTCACTAATATTAGATTTGCTTGATCTGATCCAAACTAAATAGTACTGCAGTTCTTTTGTCATGGCATTAAATTCTGTAGAATTTCTGAAGAAATAAGACTCTTCTGTGTATATGGGTGGGAGAGCCATTAGCTAATGTTTTTTGTGTGTTATTCTAAATGTACTAGTAAAATAATAACATAAAATTCCATATGATATTTTTCACAGAGCTGAATAATATAGATTATAGATTATATAAGTTTCCTTATAGATCTTTCCCATAGATCTTAAAACCAGATTAATATACAATCCCTTACTTGCTCAAATAGACTAGAAGATTAGCCTTGATCAGCTTCTCTTTGAACTGCAAATGTTGTCTTGTTTGATTAATTTTAAACTTCTGGTTATGGCAATATCATCAGACCTTTGGTAAATAGTCTTAAACATGCATTCTAAGCAAAATCTAGTGTGGTTTTGATTGAAATGTTTTCGTTTGTGCTTCTTGGATGATTTTCTTTTATACTACATTCCCAAAATGTAATAATTTGCATAGTTTTTCCTTAGAAAGTTTGTCATTGAATTAAGTGAGAGAAATAGATGCCCAGCGATGGTCACTTATTTTTACCTTGAGTTTCTTTTTCTGTGTGTACAAGACTATAGTAGCTGATGATTACTGTGTTATGTTAAAAGCTGCAATAAATGTTTCTCAATGGCATTGATACTCTTGTAGAAACAGAATATAAATGTGAAAGCTAGAAATGCATAGAGTGATATCTGAAAGCACTTTCCTTAATGACAGCCTTATAATTCTTTTCATGTTCAAAGTTCGTGGATTTACTTGCATCTCAGCAATTGTCAAATTTGGCATGTGTGAGAAACTGAAGCAACAAAGTCTGTAAAAGACTGACAATCAATATCTATAAATTGAGGAACTGGAATCACTAGTGTAGAAAGAATTGATATTTCAGAGTTTTCTGGCCATTTAAAATAAAATATGGTGGCTTTAAAATTTCATGCTAAGTGAATTACGTAACTGAATGCATTTGTGATAATTTCTACCTCTAAAGAAAAGCTAATATAATCCATTGATTTTGTTTCCAGATTTTCAGACGATGTTGGCTGGTTTTCAAGAAGGCTTCCAGTAAAGGGCCAAGGAGGCTAGAAAAGTTTCCAGATGAGAAGGCAGCATATTTCAGGAACTTCCATAAGGTAAATCATGCCTTTCTAGTGAACTGAAGCACTGGCTGTCTACCACTCTTCCATGTGAAGAGTGTATTTTTGATATGTCTAGTTTGCAACTAGTAAACTGGGAATCAGGTTGAAAACCTAACCCTGACACTAAAAACACAGTAAACTTTCTCTGTATCTCAGCAATGCAGGTCAAATATTACAGTTATTTTTTTATTGATGAGCACAAAAGCCCCAATGTGTGTGAAGTGACAAATTCATGGTTCTTCTTCATTAAATATTACTATTTTGTAAATGTGTAAAATGGTCTGCTTAATCAAATTTTAGCCATTATTTATTAAGTATTGACTGAGTTCTGAAGATGATGAATGCCTCAGTTGTAATGGCAACACTCATTAAATAAGTATTTTTTTCCCCAGAACTCTTCAAAACTCACAAGCTTTGTGAACAGCAAGGATTTTTAAGTGTAAAAGTATAGGATTTACTAAATGAGATTCTCCCTGCTTTGTTTGCCATGTTTGTGTTGGAAAACAGGATCTCTGAATCTCATCCTCAGGCTTGATGTCTTTTTAAAATATTTTATTATTATTATTATTTCATAATAACTATTTGAGAGCTTTCTCTTCAATTGCCTCCGTTCTGTTAAATGGAGAAGTGATGAAGGAGATGTGCATGAGTTATGAATACTAATTTTTACTATTTGAGTGTTACTATTGAGGGAACAGTGCAGGTCATTATGAGAACAAATATAAATATCCCCATTCTCTCTCTTTTTTTTTTTCTAGAGCTTCTTATTGCTTTGTTAGATTTTTAAATAGATCAAAAAATGTTTATTGTTATCCAGTGCAAAATGTTAGCCCGTGTTTTGAAATTCTGTTTCTTTATTTTTTTACAAAATATATTGGAAGCAGGGTATCTGGCGTGCAGAGCTGAAGAAGGGTAACTCTGAATTCTAAGAAACAATGAAAAAAATATATTAAAGAAATGAAAGATGTTTGTTTGTTGTTGTTGTTGTTGTTGTTGTTTTTGTTAAGGAAGATTAATATATAGGTTGCAAACCTGACTCCGTATGAAGAGAAAACATGCTTGAAAGGGTGAAAGACTCATTATGACCTAATGTGAATATTAGAATTATTTACATCAACACAGAGATCTTTATTGCCATCTAATCTCTTTGTAACTGGTAGAAGAAAAAGGTGGTACAGAAGTGGCCCAAAACTTACTGGGTTTCTCTAGCAACTCGTGTCCTTCAGATCACTCTAGGGTACTCTGGGAGAGGGTCTGTGAATAGCACATAGCCTTATGAGGCTGAATGGTGCATGTTTTCTTTCTCATGCAAAGAGTTACAGGAGGAAATTTTACATTTCAAGTAGAAACAAGTGAAAAATTGATACCTTTCATTTATCTGCATTCAAATCAGTATCCAGGAACATACTTCCCTTGTAAGTAAATCATCAAGGTCTTAAGCATCTCCACTTTTCCACAGATATTTGAACTTGAAATGCAACTTAAATCAAATTTGTGTTTTAAACACAAAGGTACTTCACCTAGATGGCTGCCTGTGTCCTACACTCATGTGATAGACCTGTGTACTGACTGGGCAATGCAAATTACAGAAGGCACTGTAGGAAAAAAATAAAATAATTTTTTAAAAATGGCCTAGTAGTACAAAGCTAGGATCTAAAATCTTCTGTTTTACATATCCTAAATAAATATTTATTAATGTGGAGATAATCTGACCTCTATAGAAAATTGACTGGTTTTTGTTGTTCTTTGTTTGTTTACTTGTTTTCTTGCATCCAGACATTATCTGGATTTATTTGTTATTTTGTAAATTCTCTAATGCTATTACGCATTGCTTTGTTTTTCCTAGAGATTTTTTAGTTGTTGTTGTAAATACCAGTAATGTCATTAGTCCTTAAAGACAAGTGCCTCCTGACAGTAACAGTGAATTAGTTTAAACATTCCAGTTTCTGGCATCTAATTATAACTTATCATTATTGTAAATTTAAATCATTACACTCTTGCTCAGGTAAGTAGGCCTAGCTGTATTGTTTTCCCTTGAACATTCATTGTAGAGGTTGTGTAAAACAGCTGTGTTTACTCCCATTATTCCAAAGAGGACATAAAGTGGCAATAGTTCCATATCCATCCCAGGGATGGTAATGTTCTTGGGAGCTGTTCTTACAGTATCAGAAAAGGATGAAAAAAGACACCACAATTTTACCAACTTAAAAGAGGGAAGAAATAGCAGGCTTTCTCTCTCTCTCTCTCTCTCTCTCTCAATCTCTCTCCCTTTTTTTTTTTTTTTTTTTTTTTTGTAGAAGATATTAGAAGGTATGTGAAATGTAAAATTCTTTTAGGCTTTGGAAGCATGCTGATCAGAGAGTACCTGTTAAGGTACTGTTAGGGGTTAAGCCTGTTAGGGTTAACCCTTAAGAGAGGGTTGCAGGAAGGAAGTCAGCATGGCTAAGTAATATTGTGAAAAAGTTATTAGAGATACGAAAAAAAAATTAAAAATCTGAAGTGTATCCAAACAGGCTAGAAAGCGTAATAAAGTTGACCAATTAATTGTTGGAACAGAATTAGAAAGATCAAAGTAGATTTAGAAAGAACAAAGTAGAGCTTGAAGAACAAATAGTAACAAGAGTCAAAACTGGTTATAAGTGCAGGTTCCGGTACATCAGGAGCAATAGGTTTGCCAAAAAAAAAAAAAAAAAGTTGTACATGCAAATGATAAACTTGATCATAGGCACTCAACCCCAGTTAGGCAGTATGGTCACTAACAAAGTATGGAGAACAAATTCATTCAGGAGGCCAAAGGGAACTCAAGAACAATGTAGCTGAATTACTAATGGTAGTCCGTTGTGGGAATTGATGTGGACTCTTCCATTTCTTGTAAAATCTCCAGTTAATGCACACATTTTCTTACTAATGAGGTAAGTAATGTTCATGTAAAATGGAGGTTCTAGGAGTTGGGTCTGTCTCTGACAAGATATAGCTATCCTGGAGCACAGACAAGAAAAGCCTGAAGTATAAGAGATCTGGCTTACACTTCAGGACTTACTGATTTATTTCTCTCAGTATGAGAGATCTTTCTGTTAACCCTTCCAGTTCTGAAGAGAACAGAAATGGAAATACTCTCTTCACAAGGAGGCACGGGGAAAGAGACAATAGGTAGAGCTTTCTTCAGGGGAAATTCTCTAGATATAAGGGGAAAAAAGAAATTCGCCATAGGAACAATTAAACATCACAGCAGGCTGGGCAGAGAAGTCAGTATCTATGCACTGGAAAAGTTGAAGAACTAGCTTTTTAGGGTCCTGTGTATCCTTATCTAATGCCCTGCTTTCAAGGTTGGACCAGATGTTAGCCAAGGGTCCCTTCCAACTTAGACTTCTCTGTGAACTGTGAAGTATGTCATTAAAGTGACTACAAGTTCTTGATATATCCCTGTGCTGCTTGCATTGTGTCAAACTGGTCCTGTCCTCTCCTGAGTATATTTCAGTTATTTCTAGTGAAGGAAAAAAATATCCTTAACCTTCCTAGTGTCTTTTAAAACAGTCTCAAGAGACCTTTTCTTTGAAGTGCTCTAGTGTTATTGCTTTACAGTTGAGGACATGATGGTGTGTGTGTCGGTTATGTATAGTCTGCTTTTCCTATGAAAATCTAGCCATGTTTTGGCTAGATTTAAAGACTTTGTAAACTTGTATTTTGTGCATGTTTGTTAGAAACACTTCTGACTTTGACAGCTAAAATGTCTCCTGTCATCTGTAAAGCTTCGTGTGTGATGGAAATTCAGATAATTTTCTCTCTTGAGTAATGAAATGTGTTCCCCCCAGTTATTTCAGGGCTAACACCTGACATTCACTCTAACAACTACTTGTCATTTCTGAAGACTTTTGTAGGGTCAGGTATTTGAGATGAGATCACTGAGACATTCTCCGTATGTACCTCTTACATCTAGGTAACATGGAAAAGGAAATTGTGGAATTAAAACTTAGAGAAAAAATATACCAAATGTTAGAGTGTGGCTTAAAAAAAAAAAAAGTAAAAAAAAAAAAAAAAGTAAAAGAATAAAGCACTGGCACTCTATGAGAACTCCTTATTGATTAGATATCTGGGAGAATCACAGAATGGCTGAGATTGGAAGGGACCTCTGAAGATCACCTAGTCCAACCCCCCTACCAAGCCGGATAACGTACAGCATTGTGCAGGATGGCATCCAGGTTGGTTTTGTGTATCTCCAGAGAAGGAGACTTCACAACCTGTTTGGGCAGCCTGTTCCAGCACTCTGTCACCCTCAGAGTAAAGAAGTGTCCTCTCATATTCAGGACAACTTCTTGTGCTTCAGTTTGTGCCCATTGCCTCTCATCCTCTCACTGGGCACAAATGAATAGAGACTGGCTCTATCACCTAAAACATCAAGAGCTTCCAGCAGATGGAAACCTAGTTGATCTAGGAGAATCTGAGATGAGAAATGCTGAAGGAAAAAATGGAACCAAAAGATGTTGAAGAGTGTGTGTATTTTTAAGGGTAGACTGAAATCCCTTCTAGCTGATTTTACACAAAACCAAAGAGACTGATACAGAAGTAAAAATCAGATAATGGGAGGGAGGGTGACAAGAAGGCAAACAGTATGGACATAGTTTGTCTCTTCAGCTCAATCATTTCTGGGGTAAAGAGTATCAGTGCAGCAGGATGGATGCATATTAAGTGGGGTCATTCAGATTTTTTGCACGAAAGCAAATTTCTCTCTAATAACACTGCCTCATTTGTTTTGGTAATTAGGATGGGTGCATTTCTCAGACATTTGCCAGGAGCGGCAAGTGCTGAAATAAGAAGAGCCTGTGTTTGGGAGTGTTTTAGTGCCACATACGCAGATGAATCTGGTGGAGAAGTACTTCTGAGAAGAGAGATGGGAAGTGAGGTCTCTAAAGGAGGTCTCCACTGCTCCTAGTGGAGAGATCAAAAAAGAAGTGATTGAGATTTTAAGACAACTGGGTGCTGCTGTGAGGAATCACACTTACTGAGCACTCCTTTTAATATAAGTATTGTTGAGAAGCTGAATCCTGGGTGTCTCAAATTCAAATTGAAAGTTTAAAGGATATTTTTTGACTTTCATTTGTTTTCACCATACAGTTGCTCTGTTCCTTCCTTGTCAATATAATCTTCACTTCTCAGAAGTGAGGAAGGTGTGAAAGGAAATTAATATTTCTGAAACAATCAGTGTAAAACATATTTGTGCGCTGACCGTTATGTAAAAATGCTGAGGGAAGCCAGGGTATTACCACTGTAAAAAAAACTGTATGAAATCATGAGAATAAAAAATAATTTTTAAACCCTCTTAATGAGCGTGTGTAAGAAGATGGAGCTAGGCTGTTTTCATTGGTGTCCAGTGACAGGACAAAGGGGATTGGACACAAACTGAAATGCAGGTGGCTTCTGAACATCAGAAAGTACTTTTTCACTGTGATGCTAACCAAGAACTGGCACAGGTTGCCCAAATAGATGGTAGTGTTTCCATCCTTGAAGAGAGATAAAGTCTGTCTGGATATGATCCTGGACAACAGGTTCTAGGTGACCCTGCTCAAGCCAGGGGGTTTGGACCAGACAACCTCCAGAGGTCCCTTCGAACCTCAAACACTTTGTGATTCTGTGATTTTTTCTGAGGTGAAAAATAGGAAAAATCAAATGTGATCATATAATCAACACAACGTGTATCATAATAAATATAGAAGCGCTACCAGTAAACATGTAGGTATATTTGTGTTAACACACAGCTTCAGAATCAGACCTGGTGGGACTCACTGCCATACAAACAACAAGAAGACAACATGGTAGACTAGACCTATAGAACTCGTATTCAATGTAATATGTATATGTTCCTTTCCTAGCCTTCAGCATTTGAGTCTGTCTTTGTTTTGTTGTTGTTGCTGTTTCCCAATATTTTGTGTATCTATTTTCATTATTTAATTGGAGAATGTAGGTATACAACATAAGGTTCATTACAAATGTTAAAGACCTAATTATCTAGCATGCTATTTGCTAACATCAGCAAAGAATATTAGGTGAGGATATTTTTTTTTCTTATTGACAATTTTTTTCATTACTCTGAATTATGTGTGAGTGTGTTGCGGGGTGGGGGGGGGGGGGGAAGGGAGGGAATGTTTACTATTTTGATGTAGAAATGGGAAGAGGCATACTTCCTTGTGTACTAAAAGGAAGCAGACATACAAACATCATGTTATGGTGTACCAGGGAGGGCAGACAAGTTTGTCACTGTTATTTACTTTCTTTTAATAAGGACAGGTGAAATATAATAAGTCTTACAAGTACTAACAGTTTCATTTAAGTTTTGGATTTTATAGTGAGGGAGGATTTACAATGTAATAAAGAAAAATATTGTGAAAATTGGCACAAAACTACCTAATTTTTACTTCTTCACAGAAGGAAATTTGAAATTCAAATCACTGGCTGATGAAGAAGGTTATTAAAAATTCATTAGAGCTGAAAATATAGCTGTGTGCAATTGTCATAATAGATACTCAAAATTAATTTATCCCCAGTGACAACTAAGGTAAATTCAATTGATCAGCTAACAAATTTCAGTTAATTTTATAAGTGAATGAAGTGAAAACGTTTTAAAAAGTTTGTAAAAAAATTAGAATTATCTCTTTTAAAAAATTCTAAAGGAATGGCTGCGTTCCTGTTCAGCATCATTCCAATTCTTCTTTCTCTTATTACTGCATATTTTTAGTTTTCTTTTGCCTCAGGTTCTCTCTATTTTATTTTTCCCTCTCTTTCATTTTTCTCTTAGAGACTTCTGGACCACTTTGATTGTGTGTGTATGCACACATGTACACACTGAATTTAAACTTTTTTCTTTCCCTATACGTTAATTTTTCATCCAGTTGATGATTTTTTCTACTGAGCATGAAGAATGTCACAGTTAATCTGGTGCTATTAAATAATTCTTTCAGAATATCTGAAAAGCCTAATATGAATATATGCATTTGTGCTTAAGAAGAACAGCATCAAAATTTCAGTTTTTGCATTGTTGAGATGGGACAGGAGGTTATTTTTAAAGACACTGAGGCATATATCACCCTTTAAAAATCAATGGGTAATTTTTCAAATTTTTTAATTTTTTAGTTTTATTATTATTACGTTTTTATTGTATTAATCAATGAAACAAAAAACTTAGGATAGTGGCTATCTCTTCTGTGCATTCACAAGAATGATACCACTTGCAGATCCCCCAGCAGAGTCCTGTGTTTTTGTGGGGCTTGCTCTCCTTTTGGGCCAAAGTGAGCAGGGGCAGAAACGAGGGGGTTCTGAGGACATCCCTTCTCCTTTCCTGTCTAACGTCCTTTCTTCTTTTCTTAAAATAGCTCTTGATAGCCCAGCTGATCCTCAGTATCTGAAGGGTGCCTAAAAACTGCAGTGTAAGGTACCTCTCAATCATGTCTTGTTTTCCTCTGTGAGCAGTACAGTAGAAGTAAGCCAGCCTTCCCTATCTAGTTTTGACCCAAGGTTTCCCCATGGTTTCAAGATCTGGCTAAAAGGAGCTTCAGTTGAATTTTAGGGCTTTTACAGTGTAAAGGGAGAATGAAGTGGAGTTAAACCTAAGGCTCAGCCACTGGCACTGTATACAGCCTGGATACAGCCAAAATAATTTGTGCACTGAAAGCTGCTTATATCCTCTACACTCCTGATTCAGTTTGTCAGGAGATAAACTGCAATGATACACTTCATAGCTAGTGTTATATCTTGCAGTTTTGCAATAAGAATTATGTACCTATCACTGTATTCAATGAAATTAAATTTTGTAAGCATGTCTTTGCTTGTAATTTGTTTTGAAATATATCCCATGTTAATAAACACTTACTTTTAATTGAGCTAATCTAATAAGATAAGTGGCAATTATTACAGGTCAGCCAATTTAAGTACAGCAAAAAGAAGATTTAAAGGAATTTTTAGAAAAGTAGTTTTCTCCTTTCCTCTTTACTGAAATAGCAATAATGTGTTCCTTTTAATTAATGAATATGTTTGGGCTGAAACTAGAGCAGGTCTGGGCATAATTACATACTTTGAGAATGTTACAAGTGAAAACGTTGAGAAATGAAAACAGATTCTAACTGTCCACTATGTTTTAATAGCCTCAAAAGGCTATTAAAACTCATACAATGATCTAATTCATTTATACATTCACTGTGAAGTATTGTCTTATTACACTACTTGGATAATTAAAGTACACTAATGAAATGCCCTATTTTGTTTCTCAGGCATAAGAACAGTGCTACTCTTTGCATACCTAGTAACTATAGCAGGAAGTTTGGTGTTAAAAGTCTCTGTTGTTTATTGTAGATGAAATTTGGGAAGATAATTGGGAAGCCTGTTTTATTTCAGTTGTGAACCATCTCTGCTCTCTGCCATCTCTCTAGCATGGTGTGAATCTGGATTCCAAATTGCAGTCTTTTAGTATTAAAGCATTTGTTATTTTAAACTTTCTCAACACTCACTTTTACAGAGGTCCATCCCCCCCCCCCAGTTTTTAGTGGTATAAGAACATAGCATTCTGATATTCTTTGCACATTGAAATGAAGGGTCAAATCAGAAAACATATTTCAAAGATTCTTTAGGATAGCAGGGAAACGGGATTGGAGAGAACTGTTTTTTGTTGATGATGTTGTTGTGTTTTGTTTTTTTTTTTTAACTTTTATTACAAATGATTGCCTGTAAAAATACTCTTTAAAATGTGAAGGCATTTCTTTTTCAGTAAGCATTTAAAAATCCTTATTAAGGGGAGAGGGGCACATTCACAGAAACTGATCAGATTTTAACTATTGCTTTAAAACACCAGGCTAATGCCCCTGCCCCAGCTCCCCCCCCCCCCCCAAAAAAAAAAAAAAATTAAATAAACTGGCTGATTTTATACATTACTGAGCAATTCTTCAATTCTTGAATTCTTGCAGTATTACAGCAGCAAAGTTTGAGAGAAAGTAACTTGGCCTGACAAAAAACTAATTTTTCACCTATTAAAAGTAGATAGCATGACAATATATTTTTTCTTCCCTGATAGGTTTTATTTATACAATGTGAAACATTGCAGAATTTGAAGTGGCATAACAAAAGCTAATCAAATTAGTTTGTGTTCTATCCTTAATTGTTTTAGATTTCATGAAGGCAAGGTAAAGAGTTTGTAACTGCTTATGTGGTAAGTGGCCAGTTAGAATACAGCGTAAGTCTGGGTCCTGAGATGGTAACCCTTTTACAAATCACCAATAAGTGACACTTAGCAATACTTAGCAATAGCAATGACAGAAAAAGGAGAGAGTTGAGGTAAAGATTAACAATTTATCTTTCTTTTATATTTATTTAAGTTCTGAGATTTTTAAATAGTTACTGTATTTGATAACATAAATTTGCATAATACATCCTCTAAAAATACTGAATTTTTTTTTCATTGTGTTAAATCTTGATTTTATCTCAAGGGCAAGAAGACATGATTCAGTATCTCTCTGCTATCAGACCTGTACATATCCCATCAAACTTTACTTTCTTGCCCTGACATTACTTATCCTGATTTATTTTGAATATATGCATTCATTCTGTCCCTATTGTTTTGTTTTTGTAATCCGCCTTTTAAGTTATCAGATAAAGTCCTTGCTGCTGTATAGGTGTGGTCTCCATTTAGTGCTTGCAATAATGAACATAATTTACTTGGTAGCAGTTTCTTAAACCCTTATTCCTCTGAAATGGCAGCTGGAGACCTGCCCCAGAGGCATAATGTGGAGGTTGATATGCCTTTCCTTGGCAAAATTCCTGGAGAGCATTTTTACCATAACAACTCATCTTCTTCCAGGGATAAATCTGCATGCAGAGATGGGAAAAACTGTTCAATCTTTTCTGTGAATTTATATTGCTTTTGTATGATCTATTCCTTCACTTTTCTGATCTTTTAATTTCTCTTTTCCCTTCTCTTCCTCCTCTAGTCTTGTAAGTTTTGCTGTTCTTTCATGCAATATAATTCTTTTTTCTGCCTCTTAGCACTTTTTTCCCTCAAGTCTTGTTTTTCAGTGTCTTGCATCATGTTCTTATTCTTGATCATCATGTGCTGCTCTTGTGCAGAATGAACTGTAGGAAAACGTGTTTCACCTTAAACGCTCTGAATGCTTTAATACCATATGGATTCACCAAACCCCTAAGGGTCCCAAAAGACTTGCAGATCTTTTAGCATCCCTTTCTTAGGTTCATAGGTTCATTCAGATGTGAATGGACCTCAGGAGGTCTGTAGTCCAACCTCCTGTTCACAGCAGGGCCAGCTCTGAGGTCAGATCTGGTTACTCTGAGCTTTGTCCAGTTGATTATAAAACCCTCCAGAAATGGAGACTGCACAACCTCTCCAAGCCGCCTGTCCCACTGACAGGCTGTCCTTGTGGGGAAAACGTTACTTTTTACATCCAGTCTGAACACCTCTAGTCTCAGTTTATGCCCATTGTCCCTATCCCTCCCACCATGCACAGCTGTGAAGGGACTGGCTCCATCTCCTTAATAACCTCCATGCCAACACTGGGGGCTGTTGTTAGATGCCCCTGAAACTGTCCCTGCTCCAGGCTGGAGCAGCCCACAGCCCCACAGAGCAGGAGCTCTGACTGTTCTGCGGGCCCTGTGTTCAGCTTGCCCTGATCTATCAATTGTATTGGGGTCCCGATTCTGTAATCCCAGAGGTCTTTATGATTTTCAGGCAGTGAATTAGTGAATTGCTTTTTTTTTTTTTTTCTCAAGCCAAACCACATCTGTCTTTGTCTGAAACTGTAACAAGACTTCTACTCTGTGGCAATTGGATTTAACCGTGTAAAAGGAGCCCCAGCTAACTGCAGATAGGATGACTGAAAACTGAGCTAGGGGAGATTTTTTTTTTTTTCCTTTGGGTTACTCCTCTTTGTATTCTGTTCATCTGCAGTGGGCTGGTGTCTGCTTTTCTCCTTTTGTAGAGTAACAGCAGTATTCAGTGTGACTGGCATATAGGTGGCTCCTAATCGCTTTTCTTGTTATAGTTATGGAAGTTAACATAGCTATTGGTTTATATATTGCTCTCTTCTTATTTCTGGTTTAAGGTTGTTCTCAGCTGCTTGGGCATCACTTGCTAGAGCCCCTGCTCTTTGCCACTGTGTTGGCTTTTGCTCTGTTTTATTAATGCTTGCTTAGTATTACACAACAGATGGTAGTATGTGAGCCATTATTTGGAAATAAAAGGGTGAACAGTTACATTTTGTAGCACTCTCTTCTGCTTCTATTTTTGCTAGTTAGAAATTAAATGACAGGAAGGTAGTGCACAATGCAGTACAGAATCAGAATTATGTAAATTCAGACCTTTTCCTCTGCCCAAGCAATTTCCACGACTCTGCACAGCGGAAATAATATTAAATAGCTGGAATCTCAGAATCATTTCCCTCTCCCTTTCATATGGGAGGCACGTGTTTGGAAGAATTCAAGTAGGATATATCCCAGAATATCCCACTTGAGATTTTATGCATCATATTTTTTTCTTCTTCTTCTTTTCTGGACCTCCTTTCTTATTTACTGTGGAATTGTATTTTATTATTATTTTTTTTTTTTGTAGTGAGGTGGATGTAATATCCTATTTGGAAGTCATATTTCTATAATTGTAGAAGATTTATCCAACCTATTTAAATGTACAAATTGAGCACCAGCGTCCTAGTATACATGTAGTTTTCACATGTTTATGTAGCACAGAAGTGGATAGTGCAGGTCCTAGAAAAGCCCATTATTATAATGTTCCCTGACCAGAACAGATTTTAGTATAATAAACAAATAAATGTCCACTGTAGGTCTGTGATAAAGTATGATGGATTCAAGAGAAAGTTGAATGAATTGTTCCCAAAAGGCACCCTCTCTGAGAAGAACTAAATGCATTTCCAAAGAAAATGATCAGTAAAATGTGAAATTACATTGAGAAGGAGCAATGAAACACAGTTAATCTGAGTCTTTGTTTAAATTAAATGTATTTTGCAATTTAGTAGCTTTTCACATCTAATAAGATAAGGAAGATGCAAAAAGAAAAAAAAAACATACATGAAAACATGTTTTAATTTAAATACAATGAAGCATTGTATTTAAATTACGTTGTCAGGGACTGTTTAGTCATATTGTCATATCAAATATTATGCTAAAATAATGGAAATATGCTCTTGTAATTATTTCTTGTAGTTTACTTAGATTACAACTGTACTTCAAAAAGAAGACTATAGATTGCTATAACATGGGCCACAGACTCCCAAACAGAAAAAAATGTGATTTTTTTCCCCACTTGAAAATAAGCTCTTGACATGCTGAGTTGTTACAGCTGGAGCTCGAACTGAGTGAGAGAGTTATGAAATGTCACATAAAGACAGGTAAGGTCTAAAGCACCTTTAGAAGGACCAGAAGTTTTTTATCAGCAATGTATTATCTGATCTCGTTATCCAGAGGTAATTGTAATTTGAGGTTGGTTCTACTATTAAGAGATTTTCTTTTCTCTGTAACAGTTCTGAATACTTTCCTTGATCATCATCCTACACCTGTATATCTTGCTTGGATTTAGGCTATTGCTACTTGCCACTCTAGACTATCTTATGATAGTTTTATTTTATAATAGAATTATTTACTAGGAATCTACAGCATGACTTTACTGAAATAAGGTGATAGTTGTTTCAGCTAAGGAGAAGTGGGGTTAGACTTCTGAAATCAGGATGGTGTTTTAGATCTTTCCCAAGTCTGTTGGCACAGAAATTTATGTAATCTGATAAAGGCCAGTCCTTTACTTTTTCATGTAGTTCAGTCCTCTTGTATCAGGCAATACTTGGAAATTCTGGCAGGGAATAGGAAATGGAAGCATTTATGCTAATAGTGTAAAATTTGGGATCTGCATGAAAGGTGAATTATGTTCCTGTGAACATCTTAGGATACAAATGATTATCCTAGGACATAAGGTAGCAAAAATCTTCAAGGAAACTAATATTTTTATTTTCTATTGGAGGTTATAAATTCTTCTTCCTCTCACCCTCTCATCTCTTTTGAGTATAGGTGAGATCCTATATCAAAACAAAGCAAGTATGAGTTTTGGGTCCATCTGCAGACAAGGATAAACAAAAATGATGATGCTAAGTGGAAGTGCGTCTTGAAGCAATCTTGAAATGACTATGAAGTGCCCTGGATATGTGAGCAATGGCAGCAGGAAACTAACTATAATTTTATTCTCATTCTTGCTCAATGCTTAATGTTCCTCTGTAAAGAAGTTTTGCATTTTGGTGAACAATCTGAGGCTCACCAAAAAAATTTGTGTACAGATCAAGTACATTTCTCTTCCTGAGGCTATGCTGGTGATTACTTATGTTGATGTGGAAATTTTGTGGTAATCTAAATTCAGGACTATGAGAGGAAGCAAGCTACAGAAACCAAGACTAATGGGTTGCACTGAGACACTGTTACAAACAGAGCCTGGCCTAATTTTGCAATGTTGGAACCAGATGCGGCCTATACCTATCCCAGAATATCCTCCACCACATAGATCTTCAGTCTTAGGTCCTTTTTCACCAAATCTTAAACAAAAGTAAAGGAGATGGATGTCTCTTCTATAGCTATGTCAGAAAGCCCCACTAAGAATGAAAATAAAAGCTTTTGTATATGAAGAAAAATGAACAATAACAACAACAACAAAAAGCTTGGCAAAGAAAGTTTGTTACATATAAATTAACTATTACCTATATTCTTTTCTTCAACCAGTGTTCATTGTCATCATAGAAACAAATAAAATGGTTTTAGAGATTGATACAGGATAAACTCAAGAAACCAAGCAGAAATAAAACCCAAGGAAAAGTATGTGTGGGATGCTGAGTGATGGACATATGAGGCAGGAATTACTGATGAGGAGTAGGAGAACTGAGAAGAAGGCCAGGTGCTAGGAGTCCCTTACATGTACCACACTGAGTTCCATATGGAGTCGTGCACTAAGTGATAGTGCCGATATCTAGTAGAGAAAAGCTCTAAGTTAACATACTAAAATTAGTAAAAACATGTAAGCTATATAGTCATAGCTTAATACAAAAGGATCTATTTTGCTTAATAGAAGAAATCACAAAAGATAAGGATAGGCAACAAATCCGTTTGCAAGATTACTCAGTGAACGGGTAATAGTGATTTTATTTGTTATTGAAGTTTATTCTTGCTTTTGTCTAGAGGGACATAACTGTGAGTAGGGAAGGTGTTGGCAAGGGAGGAAAATAAGAAAAATGATTTTCATCTTTTTTATTTTTTTTTTTACTAATATACCATTTTTTAGGCAAATTTTAATCCCAATATTGTTATATTTCCACCTGTACTGTGTAAAGTCTAGGCAAGGCTCTTCAGCACATTAAAATCTCTCCTTATTCTTTTCTTTTCTTCTTTATGATACGGTTTTACTAATGGTATACTAATGGTTTACTAATGGTAGATAGTTCCAGAATACTATATTTTTATTGTAAAGAACAGCAGTATTTTCAGTGAGTTAGTTTTTTGATACAAATAGTTGCAATTTCCCTTTAAAAAGTTTTTTTTTAATATATCAAAATTTTGAACTTCTAAAACTCACTGAGATAAAGCAGTCTAGTTGCCAAACCAAAGTTTGTTTTTCATTCATACAAAATAATATAAATTATAAGGTGTTTATTTTTTAATTGCAAACATTCATTGGGTAGAAAAATGACTCATGCTTCATTGGCATTAAACCCAGAATTCAGAGTTTGATTAACTTCAGTTCTCTCTAGCTGTGGGAGGAAAGACTTTCACAGCATTATTACACTTGTGTCTGTCTTTCTGCTCTGATTGTGAAGGGAAGCATACAATATAATTTCAAAAGGTGAATATGGAAGCAAAAATTCATACCTCCATTTGATATTAAAAGTTACATATTCAGTAGAAGTCATATTTGTTAGCATGACCTCTCTCTTTGTTTATACCAACTCATATTTCAAGTATTTCAAGATGTAAGATACGATGTGTTAAAAAATATATATATATATACTTTTATTTATTTTTTTTAAACTGCCATAAATATTTTGGCTACTCATGCTAAACCATTAAAACATTTGATGAGAAAAGCGATATCTCACAATATCTCATGATAGTTTGAAATAAGTCCAGTATGAAGGATGTACGCAACAGGAATGTGACCTGCATGAAACTCTGAATGGCTCTAAAAAAAAAAATGATAAAAAAAAAAATGTCAGGAAGTTGGAAGAAGCAATTTTTGTTGGGAAGAGGTAATTCATGTAGGTAACACACAGGAGTTATAAGAAATTCTGTGCTGTCTGGGGAGGCAGTATGATTCTGGAAACAAAGTTGAAATGTGTTTAAAACAAAACCTTTCTTCCCCTGAATGGAAATGGCTTTAAATGGCTTTTCTTCACTTGCCTTGCATTTTGTTCTACTGAATCTCTCATGTGGGTACTGAAGAGCAGCGTGTCAAAATTTGGTGTTGTTTTGATAGTCTTGTTCAGACATGAAGTTCCCACCAGCACATAAAATTATTTTGTTTGTTCATTTCACTCTGACAGTATTTCCAAGTGTATAAATGGTCTTACATAGAAAATGTTCTGTCAATATTAAATTAAATCAGCTTTATGTACTGATCAACAAGACAACCCATAAAATCATCTTTACAGATAGGTAGGTATGCCTCCTTAGTTGTCTACAGTTACCACGGTCTGAACAAAAATTACTGTGAATATTATGTTACTTTGGTGCCAGCAATGTAAACTCTGTTTTGGATCTCTTATTAAACTTATCAGCATTGCAGCACTTTTAGTAATCTTTAACACTTGAATGTTAAAGAAAATAATATGTCTTTACTGTCTGAGAGAGATTGAAAGAAGGTTTAATATGTCCTCTTGTCACTATTCAAAGCATTTATGTTCCCTTTCCAGTTATTCCAGGAAGAAACATTTACTCTTTAATGTAACAAGAGTTAAGATTTTTCTGTTTATTATGTACAGTCATACACATTCTCTGAATAAGGTAGTGGTATTTATAGTATTCAGACCCTCTCTTGCCCTCTAAGGAAAAATAAAAATAAATAAATAAATAATGATGATGATGATGATAATAATAATAATGATGATGATAATGATAATGATAATAATAATAATAATAAAAGAACAGAGAGAGAGAGAAAGAAATGCATTCTTGCAAAGCCCTATTGGCTTAGGAACCCAATGGCAATGCAAGTGTTATACCCATGTCCAAGAAAGGCCAAAAGGTCGCCTTGGGGAAACTACAGGTCTACCTCACCTTAGACCATGGGAAGAACCATGGAGCAAGTCCAGAAATGTGTGTTAAAACACATTTCTGGGCATGTGAATGAGAAAATAGTGATTGGGAAGAGATGGCATCAGTTCACCAAGGGTAAATAATACCTGACTAATCTGATATCTATCTGTGATTAAATCACAGGATTTAGGAATGAGAAGAGAACAGTGGTTGTCATTGAGTACTTCTAATTTAGCAAAGCTGAAAACATTGTCAAACTGGAGTGAATTTTGCTGAAGTCAAGATCTCAACAACACCTGTACAGTCCATTTCATGCTTTGTCTCAATTTCTTTCCCTGGCTTCTTGATGGCTGTCACTGATGGCTGTCACTGCTCATCTGCTCTGAATCTTTTTAGGAATCTCTTTGCCCTACCATGTTTTTTTGTTTGTTTGTTTGTTTGTTTGTTTTTTACCGCAAAATATAAAACCTATGTCTCATAAAAAACATTCTTCCAAGTATCTTGAAAGGAATGCTAGAGCTACACACAGGGATCATCAGAACTCAAAAATAAATAAATAAAACCCCACCCACTTGTAGTCCATTTTTTCCCCGTGGGTGACATTTGAAAGAAATGAATTCTGCCTGAGGCAGATGTCCTGCCTGGGTGGAAAACCTAACTATAAACAGACAAAGTTTGCACAGAGTTACAAGTAACCAAGAACATTTTATGGTAAGTGCTAAGCAGCTTAATATAGGCTGTGCTACCAGCCCTGGTTGTAATAACATGTTCTTCTTCCATTTTTGTTAATTGTAGTTATCTACTTGCATCAAAGGAAGCTGGAAATAGATTGAATGGTTTATGCTGTAAATTTGCTTTCAGAGTATTTTTTTTTATTTGATAAGCTTTTCTAATATTTGGAAAATAAATTTGTGAGTTCTGATGAGGATGACAATTACACTCTAAAGAAATGAAGATCTATCCACACAAATGTAGTGATTATTATAATTATTATAAATATTATAAAGTATCACAAGGCTCTCAGTATCATTGTAGTATCTGTGTTTTCAAGCAGAATTTTATTAGAGAAATATACTTCACTTTTTGATATATTGAATTTTGTAGAATGTTTTACAACTTTAGACTCTAGATATTTATTTGCTTTTGTCAATGACAAACCTACAAATTTAGCTAGCCTTAGCCGAGAGGGGGGGAGGTGGAATAGACTGTAGTAAGAATTGAGTTGTGGTGGTTAGTATTTTTATTTGTATTATTTATTCACTGACCTAAAATATTTTTCTTCATTTTAAGGTAACTGAGCTGCACAATATCAAAAACATAACTAGATTGCCTCGCGAAACAAAGAAGCATGCAGTGGCAATTATCTTTCATGATGAGACGTCAAAGACATTTGCGTGTGAGTCAGGTAAGCAATTGGTATTGCATCTTGAGCTTGAGGAAATCAAGTTACACATCAAAGCCTTGCTCAGATGAATTAACTTAAAACACCAGAGAGAATTCCTAAAGTTAAAGAAATTTGTTGTAAACAAGAATTTTGGTGTTTGGGTTTTACATTTTGGGGCTTTTTTTTTTTTTTAATATACTTTGGGAGATATTAGGGGTGTTATAGAGCTCTTTCCTCCATTACTCATCTTTGACTGCACCCAGATGCCTAAAGACTGGAGATTTTCATCTAAACTTGTAAAAATGAGTAAACATTACCTATGGGGTATTATTAAGTCAAGATGTGGAACATACTCAGTTTTTTACCAAGTTTTGCTATAGGCATTTGCTAAGCTTATAATTATCATTCCATTGCAAAGAAGAGGTAAATAACAGCTAAAACCCCAGGATATAGTAAAGCTGGATGTCAAGTAGTCTGCAGTTTGAACAGCTACATAGTATAATGAATTAATTAAGTTGAGAGCAGAACTGAGAATCATGGTACATAATGACAGGTAGTTATTGTGAGACACTGAACACTGCACTGTTAAAGTGCACTGTTTTCTTGTTTGGAAATGCAAGTATATATACATCTATGTCTGTGTCCTATGGAATAGTTAACTTGATTTTTTTTTAATTAGATTTGTTACTGATGAAATTTCTGTTGTTGTCATTGTTTGTTTGGTTTTTTAACTGACATATTTGAAATTGTGCATTTTAAAATTATATCTTTAAATTATCATACAAATATTGCATTGTTTACAATCTTAGTTAAGTACAATGCAACAAAATTCAAGAAACACTGGGAGCTGGTAGGTTAAAAGTGTGTAAGATCATGAATTGTGTGGATTTTGGATCAAGTATTTCAAACATTGATCTGTATATCCCATCATGAAAGACAGATTGACAGAAAGACTTCTGTTTTTTAATTTAAATTTAAAAACACAAACATAGAAAAATAATGGCTTCCTAGGATCAGATAGCTGTTTACTAGATAAGTATTTCACGTTAAAGTCTTCAGTTCCTTATGTGTATAAATATTAATGACTCTCTACCTTAACATGATTAATAATCTAATAAAAGCATTTACATTATATTTCAACAGCACAGAAATCACTTCTACAGAAATGTTTCCATTTGCCAACACATACATTCCCCTTGTTTTCTAACGAAAAGATCTTATTCCTTCCCTAGAGTTACTGTAGTGCAGATATATTTTAAAGTGACAGCTTTTTGATAGCTTAGGAATGTTTCACCAAAGGAGCAAACCTAAGAAAGTTCAGGCTGTCTGGATCTCTCATCCCTCTCTTCTGTAAAAGATATGATGTACCTTCTCAATCTTGAACCCAGCTGTGTATAAAAGATGCAGGTACCTTAAGGTGCTAACAACATAGCAGTATGAGACACTCTACCTTAAGATTATGTTCTGTTCAGAGTTGTGTTTTGAGTGAGTGGAGTCTTGGGTAAAGTGTCAAACCAGTGGAGTACTTGTGGGCAGACATCAGAGGACAGACCAGCACAGCTGATGTTGTAGTATATTTCTGCTATAGACCTGCTCATCAACAAGGGGAGACAGATGAAGCCTTCTCAAGTTAGGTGGAGAAAGCCACACAGTCCTAGGCCTTGGTACTCTTGGGTAACTTAAGCACACCAATATCTTCTGGGAGGCCAATACAGGTGGACAAAATCAATCTGGATTATTGGAACGTATTGAAGCCAATTTCTTGATGCAGTTGATCAATAAACTGGTGATAGGCAATGCTCTGTTCAGGGACCTGCTTGTCAGAATCCTATGGGGAACTGTCCTGGAGGGCAAAGGGGCCCAGAAGAACAGGCTAATTTTGAAGGGCAGCCTGCTCTGAGCACCAGAACTGTCATTTCCATACTGCAGACGAAAAGCATTGTGTAAGGCCAGTATGGATGTACATGGCCTCCTGACTAAGCTCAAACACATAAGGAAGCACACAGAAGGCAGAAGCAGGGACAGACTACTTGGAAGGCATACAGAGACATTGTCTTGTCTGTGCTTGCAGGAATGGAGCCAGAAAAACTCCAGCTCAGCTGGAGCTGAAACTAGCCATGGAGAAAGACAATAAAGATTTTTTCAAGTACATCAACAACAAAAGGAGGGCTAAGTAAATGTGGGCCAGGGGACCTAGTGACAAGGGACATGGGAAAGGCTGAGGTACTCAAAGCCTTTTTTATATCTTGCTTTTCTCTGGTAAGAAGGTGAGGCTTTTCCTCAGACCTTCCAGGTGCCTGAACCTCCTAGCAGTCAGCAGGAGTGAAGTAGATCCCACAGTAGAGGAAGACAGAGGCAGTCCTCACTTAAATCACTTGTATGTCATAGACAACTCCATGAAACTAGAAGGGATGCAATAGAGGGTGTGAAGGAGTTGGCCTGTGGCATTGCTAGACAGCTCTCTAGAATCTTTGAACGATTATAGCAGCCTGGGAAGGTTCCTGGTGTTTGGAAAAGGACAGATGTCACACCCATCATCAAGAAGGGCAAGAAGACAGCTGTGGGCAAGTGAGCCTCATCTCAGTCCCTGCGAACGTTGTGGAGCAAATCCTCTAAGAAGACAGCTATAAACACGTGAAGAACAGCAAGGTACCTGGGAGCACCCAAAAAATTTTCCATATATAAATCATTCTTTCTGTGATGGAGGTGTCCGACAGGCACTGTGGGCAACAGAAAGACATTGGTGCACTTTGATTTTACCAACCTTTGACAGCCTCCCATAACCTCCTCCATAGCCCCCAAAATTGACGGTTCATGGGATGATTAAGTGGATAGAAAACAGGCTGGTCTTAGAGTTGTGAAAAGCAGTGTAAATCAAAGCTGGAATACCTTTTATCTAATAATACCTCTTCTTTCCCATGGCTTCAATGGGAAAGAATTGCTCAAATGGTTTCTTCTCAGTCAAAAATCTTTTTCTAGAATCATAGCTGCTTGACCTTCTTGAATTACTTAGAAGACCAAAGTTTCATAGTTTTCTACCTTGAAGTCTCTAAATATACAGAAGCAGACACCTTGCTTCCTATTCTCCTGACCTCCAGAGGCAAATGGAAGAGCAGTAACACTGATCCTGATCCGCTTGCAAAAGGTCTGCTGAGCATAGGGTCAAAAAAATTCTTGGAAAGGAGGAAGAAGTGATGTTCAGTTGAGTTAGGTTTGAGGTATGTGGGTACTGTGGGTTAGGTATGTGGGGACTGAAGAATATGAGACAGGTTTCTTGTCAAAGTTGTACCTGTGAATGTTTTAAAATAACACGTATCATTTTTGGTTTTGATAGTATGAATTGGTATCTTTCTCTGTGCAGTCTGAAACAAAGTGTGTGTGATGAAAAACAGCACATCTCTCTCATATGTTGCTTTCTTAATTATGAAATTAACCATGGTAAAATATATTCTAATCTAAAATATGACTCTAAAGATGTAGAACACTTTGGAAAACAGAAAACCTGAGAGCTGTGATACCAGTCCATGGACTGTACTGTTTGGGAGCCTATGTTTTTTTCCTAAGTTCCTGCGGCTTCTAGGCCCTCAGCTTGCTTATGGCCTTCAAGGCAGCTGCTGGCAAGCCTGAGCTCTGTATGTGCTGTAGCCCTCATATTTCCATTAGGATTTCATCAAATTAGAAATCTGAGGATCATCTAATTTTTGATAATCTTCATTTGCTAATGAAAACATTCTGTAGAAAAGCAGAAATATTCCATATGCCTTTGTTATCATCTAGTTGTTCCCATCACTACCACCCGTACTCCCAAACTCTACAACAGTTGTAGAAATCTATTTGATTCTGAAGGTCTATTGAAATGTTTTGAAGAGCAAACCCTTCTCAGATATTACAGTACTCTGATAAAAAGCATGGGATAACAAGTCTTTAAAGAAGAATCATTCTTCTTCAGGGAGAGAAGGAACATGCTTGCTGCTGTTTTATTTCTTTCTGAATTCCAGTCTAGCAGACAAAGTTGTGAGTTTGATGATTAGTAAGAAATATTTTTAAATCTTCTCAGTTAGAATTATTTAATAGAAGTAAAATAATGAGAATTCATGGCTGGTTAAATAACATGAAAAGTAGTCTATAACTGATTCAGTTTAAGACAGACTCTAAACAGCAGGACTCCTTTTTCAGACCATGGGAAATTGCTGCCACCTTAGTCAGGAACATGCTAATGTTTCAGTTTCAGCCTTCCTGAAAGTCATGTGAAAGTTATTGTCATTAAGGGAATTTTAACAATCTCATTATCAAGAATCATGAAATTATCAATTGCTATAGGACAGAGAAAATGCAATACTCTCAGGTTGCTAACACATTGAGATAAAATTTAGCGTTGTCAAATGTATAAGCAGGTTAAAAGTAGAAGGGTAGAACGCTGTGAATAAGAATGAAATCTAGCATATTTACTCCAGCATAATAAAGGTTGAAAAAAAAACTACTGTTGGAATAATAATAATAATAATAATAATAATAATAATAATATAATTTTAAGAGAGGAAATGACCTTATCACAAGAACAAATACAGAAGGTAAAAGTGGACATTCAAGTAGCCGTAGCAACATTACTGAAGATATAATGACTGCTTAGCAGTAAGGGCATTTGTAAAATAAATGATTTTTAACATGTTTTGCAGCCATCCCTTTTGCATCATTTATCCTATGCTTAAATAAAATGGGCATGTGGGCAGGATTACCTCTGGTATACCTTGGTGCAGTGCTGCCATGTGAGAAAATGCCTTCATCCTTTACCTGCCACATTTCCTGGTATTTTTACAAAGCACAGAACTTCTGAGGGTACTTCAAACAAAGTAGAACCGTTCTAGCTACTGTGTTAGAGGTGCTGTCTTTCCGTAATACCATTTTTAAAAAGTCTGTTTTGTTTGTTTGTTTGTTTGTTTGTTTTCCAGGTAAGTGTTCTGTTAGTCTTTTGTATAGCTATAGCTATGCTCAGACAAATGTAGCTATTGAGAAGCTCGTCTTCCTGCAAGGCTTAATGTCTGTAATGTGGCAGTAACCCAAGTGTCTGCGGTGGGACAGGCATTCTGAAATGCCCTGTAAGTTCTCTCTAAAGTTGTAGATAGAATGAAGTATGCAATGTTGGCTATGCATGCCCATCAAGAAAATTAAATTTAAGGACAGGAATACTGATTAAAGTTTGTGGTACTATTGTGGAAGTTGCTACCACGATGAGGATTGTGACTGAATAACAGCTAGCTTATGATGAATGAGATTTCTGAGTTACACTAGGTCACTGATAGACCACATGGGAACATGATTTTTCCTTCAGTGATGCCAACAAAATATTAAGTGATACAAGTTCCTTGTTCATATCGGCTTAGTGCAGCACAGGTTTGTGACAAATTTGTTTTAATATCCCAACTACAGAATGTAAAGGAAATTGATGAAGTTGTAAACCTATTAATAAAAGGAAAATATTTGTGGGCTTTTTTGTTGTTGTTGTTGTTGTTGTTTGTTTATTTCATTTTGTTTTTACTATTTTTGTCTGAATGATAGGGATTCAAATATGACCAACTCAATAAATTAGGTCTGAAATGTGACTTCAGTGATTTCTTTGAGTATAAAATGAGAGTGACATGAGCAACAGAAAGTAGGGGGCAAAACCATAGGGCAATTCTAGAACTCAAACCATGAGGCAAATGCAGGCCACCCCCAGGATACTGGTATTTGTCTGGCTTCTCTTCAGTACAATGCCCTATTCTGCAAAGTAGTAGGTGAACTGAAGAAGTTTATTTCTTCCCAGACATACATAAACTGCAGTTACAAGAGTCATCACAGCTAAGAAACATCTTCATTATATTTAAGAGGCTATATTTTGGCATTCCGTTAAAACTCCCACTATACAAGCTCTGGGGAAAATAGAAATGGGTTATTGCAAAAAGTCAGTTTAGACTATTTGAAATTTCTGTGAGGTTTCTACACAACTGAAGTAACTCATGCATCAACACAATATATTGATGCAGCTTAATTAATAATAGTATATGTACAGTTGCTTTAGTTGAATCCACCATTTTAATTGCTTGAATATGTTGTTGCTATGATTGTTACCTTGATAAAGCTTTTTTATACATCCATAAAATAAACAGTCCTTTTCTTTTATATTCTTAAGCTTTCGGCTTTTCTGAGTGTAGTGAAACTGATAAGTCTTAACTGTAAAAAAAAAAAAAAAATCATTTTTGTTGAAAAAGAATGATACACTGTGTCAAGTGACTTTTTTTTTCTTTTAGTTCTGTACCCATTTTCTTCTTTTAAACTTGTTTGCACAGTGTTCTGGTGTCGCTTTCTCTTAAAAAAAAAAAAAAAAAGCTTCTTTTGTTGAAAAAAGGCACAAGTTCTCTTTATTTTTGTACTAAAAAAGCTTTTGGACTATTACAAAATTACCACTGATTATGAGCTGGGTTTTTCTCCTTGATTGTTTTCACAAGAAAAAGTGAAGACAACTCTGTTCCGTATCCTGTGCTTGAATAGTTTGGCAGATGTCATTGGAATATTAGATGTAATTCATATCACTATATCCTTTGACAGCTAAGAACCCTGGAGGTTTTGGATTAAAATCACAGTGAAACACTGAGTCTTTGAAATGAACTATTAGTGATCATTCTTGCTGTTATTACTAACAATGGCTACATAAGATTTAAAAACAACCAGGCTTCCACTGTTTTGTGGATTTGAAGGTATAGAACAGCTTCCCAAACAGAGTTCTGGTACCATAAGAGGGAACACAAGCAAAGCTCCCCTTTTGCTTATAGAAAAAAATATATATAATCTGTACGGTTGAAAACTTTCTGCAAGATGTATGTTTCTGTTGTAGCAGTGAGGATTGCCATACGAAAATTTATGACCCTTTATATTCCACTTTCTGTTGTTTTTGTTTGTTTGTTTGTTTTTAAAAATGAAGGGCCTGAATGAATGGTTCATTGGAGTTCACATATATGTTCGTACTTCCACATGTGCCACAATTTTTTTGAGATTAAAAAAAAGATGAAAACACGGGCATTGCATGAGATTAAATATCCAGATCGATTCTTACCCTCTCTCTTTTTGATCATAATATTTGAAACACTTTTCCACTTTCAGGGCAGGTTCAATCTATGGTTATAAATGTTATATTTGAAGATTAATATTTAGGATGTGTATTCTCTTTTTATTGACCACTGGTTGCCTTATCATTAATACTGACTTTTATTTCTTAATTATTTCATGCCTACCTAAAAATATGCACCTTTATTCTGACTTTAACATTTATAAATTAGAAATATTTGGATTTTGAGTCATTTCTCATAGTTGCTTTTATGTTGGTCCTCATTTTTCTGTGGTTAGTTTATGAACTACATTGATACAATTTTCTGACACACATAGCATTATGTTTAAGTAGTGAATGGAAGGAATACAGAAAATATTACCCTATCTCCAGGAGATAACCTTTGATAGATCTGGTATTACGCTATTAAATTCCACATTTTTCAGCCACTTTTAGATTATTAAGTAAGGTGCAAACTTAGTTCTAAGATTAATAAACATTAAACAAAACAAATTTTGTGAAGATAAACTTGTGGTTTTTGTAAAACTGCCAGCTGTTAAATTTTAAAACACTAGACCCACAAAATAGCCTTCACAGAATCACAGAATCACAGAATCGTCTAGGTTGGAAGAGACCTCCAAGATCATCTAGTCCAACCTCTGCCCTAACACTAACAAGTCCTCCACTAAACCATATCACTAAGGGCTACACCTAAACGTCTTTTGAAGACCTCCAGGGATGGTGACTCCACCACCTCCCTGGGCAGCCCATTCCAATGCCTAACAACGCTTTCAGTAAAGAAGTTCTTCCTAACATCCAACCTAAACCTCCCCTGGCTCAACTTTAGCCCATTCCCCCTCGTCCTGTCACCAGGCACGTGGGAGAATAGACCAACTCCCACCTCGCTACAGCCTCCTTTAAGGTACCTATAGAGAGCGATGAGGTCTCCCCTGAGCCTCCTCTTCTCCAGGCTGAACAAGCCCAGCTCCCTCAGCCGCTCCTCGTAAGACTTGTTCTCCAGACCCCTCACCAGCTTCGTTGCCCTTCTCTGGACTCTCTCGAGCACGTCCATGTCCTTCTTGTAGCAAGGGGCCCAAAACTGAACACAGTACTCGAGGTGCGGCCTCACCAGAGCCGAGTACAGGGGGATAATCACCTCCTTAGACCTGCTGGCCACACTGCTTCTTATGCAAGCCAGGATGCTGTTGGCCTTCTTGGCCACCTGAGCACACTGCTGTCTCATATTCAGCCGACTATCAACCAGTACTCCCAGGTCCATCTCCGCCAGGCAGCTTTCCAGCCACTCATCTCCCAGCCTGTAGCGCTGCTTGGGGTTGTTGCGCCCCAGATGCAGGACCCGGCACTTGGCCTTGTTGAACTTCATGCAGTTGACCTCAGCCCATCGGTCCAGCCTATCCAGATCCTCCTGCAGAGCCTTCCTTCCCTCAAGCAGATCGACACACACACCTAACTTGGTGTCATCTGCAAACTTACTGAGGGTGCACTCGATCCCCTCATCCAGGTCATCGATAAAGATATTAAAGAGGACCGGCCCCAGCACTGAGCCCTGGGGGACTCCACTAGTAACCGGCCTCCAACTGGATTTGGCTCCATTCACCACAACTCTTCGGGCCCGGCCATCCAGCCAGCTTCTAACCCAACAAAGCGTACGCCAGTCCAAGCCACGAGCAGCCAGTTTCTTGAGGAGAATGTTGTGGGAAACGGTGTCAAAAGCCTTACTGAAGTCAAGGTAGACCACATCCACAGCCTTCCCCTCATCCACCAAGCGCGTCACTTGGTCATAGAAGGAGATCAGGTTCGTCAAGCAGGACCTGCCTTTCATAAACCCATGCTGACTGGGCCTGATCGCCTGGTTGCCCTGCAAGTGCCGCGTGATGACACTCAAGATAATCTGCTCCATGAGCTTCCCTGGCACTGAGGTCAAACTAACAGGCCTATAGTTCCCCGGGTCTACCCTCCGGCCCTTCTTGTAGATGGGCGTCACATTTGCTAGCCGCCAGTCGACTGGAACCTCCCCTGATAGCCAGGACTGCTGATAAATGATGGAAAGTGGCTTGGCCAGCTCCTCCACCAGTTCGCTCAGTACCCTCAGGTGGATCCCATCCGGCCCCATCGACTTGCGTACATCCAAGTGTCGTAGCAGGTCGCCAACCATTTCCTCATGGATAGTGAAGGCCACATCCTGCTCCCCATCCCCTTCCACCAGCTCAGGGTACCAGGTATCCAGAGAACAACCGGTCTTGCCGCTAAAGACTGAGGCAAAGAAAGCATTGAGCACCTCAGCCTTTTCCTCATCCTTACCATCAGGACTTCTCCCAGACAGGGCCCCCCTGAGCTGGGAAAACTGCTTCATTCCCTGTTTATAGGGCAAATGGGGGACAGTGAGGAAACAAGGTCAGCATCCAGCCTAGCAGGAGCACACATGAAGGCTGTGGCAAAATAAGTAGAAAAGTTGTATGACTTCTAGCTGCAGAAATTCAAAAAGGTAAACTTGCTTTGGAACTGCAACATGGGAAACTCTAAACTTAAGGTTTTGAAGGTCAAAACACATGGAAGCTGATTTTTTTTTTTTTTTTTTTGTCTTTCAGTAAAGTTCCATTGCATAGTTGTGTATTTTGCAGATATGATAACCAATCAGTTGCCCTTGCTGTTCACTTACTGTAGACTTGTCTGGACAGTCTTTACTAATGTTTAACATGGTGGATCTAGATAAGTGGAGAAGTTCTGTATTATTCTTTCTTCCTGAACAAACATATTGAAGTGTAGACACTGTAAGTGCTCTCCTTACCACAATTCTACTCAGAAGGATTGAAATTTAAACTGTTCCCATAAGAACAAAAGTCAAGCAAGATAGTTAAGATAATAGCAAATCATCCATTTTAGAGCATGTAGGAGTCCTCGAGAGTGAAAGAGTAGAAAAAGATCTGCCTGTTCGCAGAAGGCAAACAGGAGAAAGAAAGCAGATTCCAGCTTCATGTGGTAGATAGTGCATGTTCAGCTGAATATTGATCGTAGAGAGACTTGTACAAATATACGAATCTCAAAGCCTCTGCCCTAGAAGTTCGACATACTTTCCAATGAGCACAAATTGAAGGCAGGTTAGTGAAGACTTCACATCCTGGTGAAGTCCAGGATGTCAGGCATGCAGAGGCATGGAATTATTTCATAGATTTTAATAAAATGTTTCATAATTATTTTTTCCCCTAAGCTGCTAAACATCTAAAGAATCTTGCAGTATCTGCATCCACCATGCTTTGTACCAGGACAAAGGCTGTATTAGTGTGATGGCACAGGTCTATAAAAATGCTGTCTAACAACATTGTCTAATATTTGGCTAACAAGAAAAAAAAAAACAAAAAAAAAAAGTTCTCTTTGCCCTCTGGCTGTTTACCCTAAAACTGAAATCTAAAATTATTAATACTTTTTATATCTATATATAACAGGATTTCTTCCTGATCCCATTTTGAGTTTCTTAGGGAATTTGATAAATGTACTATACCATAAATAATTTCTAGTCCTGTGAAGTAAAGATATAGAGATACTGTTTTATCCTTTGTATAATTCATAGCATAAATGAATGTCAGTGACAGAATAGTTGTCTTTCCAAACTACATGAGAATAGATTAACTATGTTCTATAGAATGAGTAGGTCCATGCTTCCTTTCTCCTGAAAAACAGAACCAAAGGGCTGCTAATTCATATTGCTGAGTATTTTGTATAAGACAGAAGCTAAATGCTTTCCAGGGTTGCTTTATAATGCTTTCTTACATGTGGGACTCAAGATATGAAATGACACACTGGGCTGGAAAAGGGTAAGACTGCAAGCAAATTTAATGCCTTCATTTTAAAAGTACCATTTAAACATCCATGTTAACAACCACTCTGGTGTTCACAGAACAGCTCATGCTAAATATTTGTCATTCTACATTAAGCAAAGTCATATCTTACTGACTTTCCATAATATAGAAGGCTTCAGGATTTTTCTAAAGGCTTAGTAATGTTTTCATTATACTTAAGGTTGTTTTTCCTTCACGCTATTCAGGTTCTTAGGCATATTACCTTGTTTTTATTATAATGAGAACTGAATTATATTATAGAACTGAATTCTTAATAGCCACTGCATTTGAAATTATGGTCTGCCTGTCATTCAGTCAATTGATAATTTCATTATTAGGCAATACAGAACAATATAGGGTGTCTTAGCTTGGAAAAAAAAAATGAAGAAAATAATCACTATCTATATTTGTAACAGAATAAAAAGCTGAAAGTAATCATGTGGAGATTGTCCTAAGAAATTAGAATCTGTAACTATTTGTAGGTGTATATGTATTTATATGTATTTTAGTGTATATATGTTTATATACTGTAATTTAATTCCTGGTAGATTGTCTTGTCTGTTTAGAATGTTTGTTTTGTTTTGTTTTGTTTTGTTTTTGAACATAAGTAAAAGGAACAAATATGTATCAGAAGTGCTAAGGTTGAAAAGAGAATGGCATACCAGCATATAGTTGAAACTAGAACAAAAGCCTGTCTTCTCCACCTTGATTAATCCATCCATCCCACACTGCGTTATGCATGTGGTAGCTTTAAACTGAGTAATTTGTTCCAGGGTCCTCTGCTGTAGTAGGTACTTTGGGAGAGAAGTGAATGAGACTTACTTTTTAAAAAGTTCAATGTAATCCCAGAAGACATGGACTCAATTTCTTTCCTAGGCTTATATTTTCTATCACCTGGCACTACAAAACAGAATAATGTACATTTGTATGGTTTCACATTTACTACATCCTGTGTTCTAAAATTGCAATTTAAAAATGGATATAAAAATGTGCTTGTGAAAAGGAGATTTAAATAAGATATTTTTCATGGAAATTTATGCAGGACTCCAGAGCCTGAGTAATTATTCTAGTGCAGCCATAGTTCCCTAGGCTTTTGGACTTTTGACTTCCATCAACATGAAATAATTGTCCTTGATGCTGAAATCCTGGATTCTTCAGCAGCCTGCCAATTAGACAGGCAGAGAGGTTTCTGACAGTGCATTTAGGTCTGGATAAATCTCCATTTAGTCAGAAAAGTACCATCCAGCTCTAGGAACACCCCTAGGTGTTCCTCACTGCCTTGTGAATTATCCTTTAAAACCTTGCAGAAATGTTAGCACCATGTTAAGAGGTCTCATCTGAAAAGGGTTGTATTTTTCATTGCCCAATGAAAGGGAAAGTCAATAAAGAATTTTTGTTGTTGTTGTTATGTCTTCATGCATACAACCAGTCATGCTCTCCTGCCAAGCCAGTCTGCTGCAAGCCAGCTCTGGTCTGTAAATAGTGCAGTTTTAAGTTAGGAAGGCATCATGCTTCTGCAAAAGTACCGTGCTTCTCATCTGTTTTGCCATGGAATCAAAACAGAAAACTGTTCACTTGCTCATACCAGTAAACATGATGCTAGACTTGTGATGAGGCAAGCCTTGTTCAATGGAACTATTCAGGCTGTATGATTAGGTAAAAGAAATCTTCATAACTTTTAATTCCAACAAGCATATCTAGGACCCAGAAAACATGCATTTATGTAAGGATATATTGATACATCAAGGAACTCTTAGCAAATAAGCAAGTTTAAGACAATTCTACTTAACTGTTTATCATTTACTGTGTTTCTCTATGTATTTGTTATTGGGACCGGTATTATTAAGACTCTTGGTTTTGAAGCACAACTATTTGCTTTATCATTCACTCAAGCTCCTAATCCTGTAACAATCTGATTTTCTGGAAAGTACTGGGATGTCATTGACTCAGTCTTAAGATACCAACAAAGAAGTACATAGGTGGTAGACCTCTAGGTTCTTTCACTTTTTCCATTAATTTTAATTTCTGTAACTAGAATAAAAGATACAAAATCTTAATTCAGGCCTACTTGACAAGCCATATTGTGTTTGGGCATATACTTTACCTTTGGACTTGTTGGTATAGTACCCCACCTCCTCTCCTCAAGTTTGCTGAAACTGGAGTTATCAACTGAGATAAAAAGGCTTCTGCTCATCTACATGGAATATAGATCAGATCTCCTGGGATCTGTGGGTATGTATCACCCTGTAAAATAATGTAACTTCTGTGATTCCTGACCTCCCCTGAGAACAGCATACATTTAGTGACAGCACAAAAATCATGACATTAATTTATAGACTGAATTTGGTATATTGACAGATGATGTATGGTTGGCTGAGCCTAGGGAGAGTTCAATGAATAACATGATAATTTACAGCTCCAAACCTGAAACACCACATCTATTTTTCATTTTCTGTCACTTTCAGTTTGAGTTACATTTTGCTACTTAGAGTGTGTAAGATATAGGGGACTGTTAGCAGGTTAACTATTTCAAGCCTTTTGGAACACTTTTATTTTGGAATGAGGACAAGTCGATAGGAATAATGCATGTAAATGAGCGCAGAAAGATTTATGTGCTACAAATGTGTATTTAACCATATATTCAGTACAGTCTAGGCATGAACAATTCAGACAAATTTGTGCAGATTACAGAAAAAGAAAAAAAAAAAGAAAAAAAAAAGTTCACTGTCCATCTATCTTCATATTGTTTTGAGATGTTGCTTGAATTCCACACTGCCAATGTGATGTTTCTATCAGCTTTAAAACCCTAGTGGGCTGTTGAACAATCAGAATGGTAACTGCTGTCAGAGTGATCTATAAAGCTTATAAATTTGTTTTTTGCTGCTGGGTAGAAGTGAGAACTAAAGCAATTCTTAAGACTGAACCATATGTGAGACTACTACAGGTGAAGGTGAAGTTTTATATGACTTCTGACTATATGCCCTTGTGAAATTTTCCAGAGTTGTCCCTCCTTCTATACCTGCAGAGCAGTTATTTAATGCATTCACACAGTCCACTTATGTTGTTTGTAATCTCTTTGGCAGTATTTAATGGGAAATGTATTGAGCTATGATTTGACTTTAGGAACAGAAGAAAATAAATTTTATGTAGAAGTAACTCTAAAATTCATAAATTCAGAATTTTAACCTTTCCTGTGTATTTGAAGGGACTACCACATCTATAATTTATGTCCTCCAAATAAAAGAAGAAAATGTGCTCATTTCAGAAAAGAACAAGGAGCTTTCCAGTGTGTAATAGTGGTCTCGTAATCTCCAAGAGCAGAACACAAAACAATCTCTTGTTTTGTGATACTCTGTATACTTATTATCTGGAGAAGTATCCAATCCTTTTATGAATTTCTTGTTTTATTTTTTGTGTTCATCTTTTAAAATATCAATGCCTTCCTAGTAGTTATACGTTGATTTTCACCATCTTACCAAGACTATATTTTCTGAAAGTAGTCTAGCATTATCGTGATTGGAATCTGTTTTTGGAGGTTTAACTAGGATAGTTCATTAATCTCCAAAAATAGGGCTCCAGTTACAAACATAGAATCACAGAATCATAGGATCTCCTGAGTTGGAAGGGACCCACAAGGATCACTGAGTCCAGCTCCTGGCAACACACAAGACCACCCAAAAATCAAAGCATGCATCCAAGTTCATTGTCCAAATGAATGTTGAACTCTGACAGGTTTGGTGCTAAGACCACTGCCCTGGAAAGCCTGTCCTGGTGCCTGACCACCCTCTTGGTGCATAACCTTTCCCTAACACCCAGCCTGACCCTCCTCTGTCCCAGCTCCATGCCATGCCCTCGGGTACTATTGCTGTCCCCAGAGAGCAGAGCTCAGTGCCTGCCCCTCCGCTCCCCTTGTGAAGAAGCTGCAGGCCACCATGAGGCCTTCCCTTAGCCTCCTCTGGTATGGGCTGAACAGTGCAAGGAACCTCAGCCTCTCCTCATATGCTTTGCCCTCTAGGCCTTTCATAATCTTTAGAGCCCTCCTTTGAATGCTCTCTAATAGTTGTGTGTCTTGTATGCAACAGTTTCTGTCATATAATGGTCAAGATTCCCAGATTTCAGTATTCCCAAATGAATGAGATTCCCCTCTTTACAGTAATTAGTGATCCTAGAATGAAGCTCCAAGCAAGTCAGCACTAAATCTCTTGAAGAGTGGACTCAGCCATTCCCCTGGTAAATAAATAAGATTGTTTTCCCCATTATTTTTTTTTTTTTCTTATTTCAAATAGAGGAATTCAGTCTAAGGTCGCAAAGACATGCAAAAGAAAGCCTCCTTTTTTTTTTCCCTTTTTTTTTTTTCCTTTTTTTTTCCTTCCCCCCCCCCTTTTTTTTTCCTTTTTTGTTGCTCCAGTTTCTCTTTTAAAATGTGGTTGCTCTTCAAGTTTTGTTTTAAGCAATTCCAACTGCTGCTAAAGCTGCCTTGCAAGTTAATCTGAGGTTAAAACTGAAGTTAATTAATAGAATTAATACCAATAGAGGGAAGCAGTTGACTATAAAGGTCTTTGAAGTTGTGTTTATCTGTAGTAGCCAAATAGTTAAATCCGTTTGTCAATTTATGCTTCTGAAACTCACAGAATAGTGTATTAATGTGAAAATAAGGCAAGTAAGGTGTTAATGATGGCAAATATATGGATTTTCTTACTTTTAGCTATAATAGCTATCATTGATCTGAAAAATATTGAAAATGTAGGAAATTTATTTTCCTTTTGTTGGGTTGTTTGGTTTGTTGTTTTGTCTTTTTTTTTCTTTTTTGCTTTATATTCATCTTTTATCATTTTGTAAATGTTCCAAAAAGTAGAATCAAAGTCATACTAGGTTTAAATTTTGCAAGTGTCTGGTGCATCAAACTTGCGTTGCTGTTCAGTAGTTTTTGATGGCCACCTAGAGTGACAGTTCACTATGTCCATTCAGACAAGCTTTGGATTGCATATTAGGTGGATTTTATTTTTTTTCCCCCCTAAATTCAAATTCATGTATCACCCATTTAAATTCTTCTACTTGCTATGTAAAGAGAAAATCAATGATTCTTTCCACAAAAGTAACATAAGTTTTTCTTCTGAAAATGTGCTTGTGTAGTATGTTTTACAAGTTTGAGCTTCATATTCAGTAAAATGTATACGACATGTACTAGTCTTCTAAAGTCTTTTGAATTTTTGAGCCTTGCTTTGAAATGAAAGCTGCATATTCATTAGAATGATGAGGAATGTTAGTCTGCTTCTAAATGATGGAAACCTAGATCCATTTGGTTTCTGGAAGGCTGTTCATTTTGAAAATGTGGGACATTTCTTAGTTTTTATATGTTTGAATCTGTTTCTGGATTTAATTTCTCTCTCTTTTTTTTTAAATACTGTATCAGCATAAGGTTACTAGCAACTCATATTAGACTGTCACTTTATGGGGCAGCACTGAGAAGCAATTATCCTTTGTGTAAAGTTGAGAAAAATGATAATCTCAATATCTTGTTTGTTTTTTAAACCAAGTCTTTCCTTAAAAATCTGTTTAGTTCTAAAGTTAAAATATAGACATAATATTATTTTCCTATTAAAGAAGCCATAAAACCAGATCTATTATGAAGTATCATTTCTTTCTGAACTAGACAGTATTAAAAATAATCCAGTATTTTGGAGAAAAAAGTAAACCTGTTGGCTAACAGAAGAATGAAACAAACTTGTAATTAGTGAAATGGAAAAGGGAACCAAGTCTGTCAGTAATGTAAACATTTAATCATATGACAAATAAGATCAATGCTTTACCAATACATATTATCTCTGTTTCAACAAATGGGAACTACTTTGTAAAGTGTCCTACAAAGGTAACTCTTTGGAGTGCTGCAGGAAAAAGCCAGCTCCATTTCAGAATGATACATTTTCAATGACAGTTTAAATTTGGCTATTTCTTTCAAGTTCTTCATTGGCCAAACCTTTCAGTAGCACAGCATTCCATTTCAACTTCAAGGGAAAAAAATTAAATCAATCCTGTAGCTGAAGCTTATATTCCATAAATAAAACATGAAGTCGATTTTACAGCTGTTTTTTTCTGCCTAGATTGTGTTATGGATAATTTTAACTGGACAGAGCAACTGAAATAATCAAATTAGAGAATTTGCTGTGGGCATATATAATGAAGATGGCTCATAAATGTAAAATCAAAGAACATTTGAATGTGCTAATGGACAAGCCTGTAGATAATTAAACAAACTTGTCTGGGAAAGACAGACAAGTCATTATAGATATGTTCCTCTAAGCATGAATCCAGTAGGAATGACAAAATATCTTATTGAGTTGCTTCTGCTTTGTATGCCAAACATAGGTTTACTTGAATATGTCTAAATTTTCCGATAGCTTGTAATCATCTGACTGGAAAAAATGGGAATTAAATAACAAAGACTGTGTGACATGAGAAAACCTACTATCTAGTAATTAGGCAGACTTAACATGAACAATTCTAATTTGATTAAAATATACTCTGAAGTAGTATAAAGGTAAAATTGACTTTTTCCTTTCTCTTGCTAAATATGTTGTTTAGAGCAAAAATAAAATATTTGCATCAGAAACTCATAAATCCAACTGTTTTGAAACTGGATATTCACATTGTGTTAAGCAATCTGCACCCGCAGTAAAGAAGATGCTGATTTTCTTAGGGTGCTGTAGCATCTGTCTTGAAAGTACTACAGCTGTTTAACATCTACCTCAAACACAGCACAGTGAGCAATGTTGAAATTAATATGCAAGCAGTCTTTGTTCAGCTGAGTATCTTAGGAAGCCACATTTGGACAGTTTTGTTAGGTCTAATTACCTTCCTGTTACATTCATGGTTGATTATCCTTTTCTGAAAGTAAAAATTAAATCATTGCCTTTATGTTTCAGCCATAAGAATTCTATGCAAAGGCATATTTTGGGATTTATTATGAAAATGTGAAGAATAATAAGTGTCTGCCGACCTTATCTGACTCAGAAAGAAGAGAATTATACCATTTAGTTACTTTTCGTGATCTAGCTGCTGCTGTGCTCGCATTGTAATGCTGGCATCTAGAAAAAAAAAAAAAAAAGAAAAAAAATATGGCAGATCAATTGGTCTATAACTAAGTCAATAAACCCTCAATTACACTTGCATATCACAACATCAAGTGGTTATTTTATTATTTTTAGGGGGAAATTTTGTTTAAAACAGCAGATCCATAAGTAGGCCACAGTTTCCAAGCAGAAGGAAGAATAATATTCAAGTCAGCTTCATTTAAAAGCATTAATGCAGAAAGTAAGGAAAAGCATTTTAAATGACAGTGTTCAATTTTCTCTTAATAATTCCTTTTTCATTATAATTTGTTGTCCAGCTTGTCCTCTCCATTGTAAAATAATCAGCCAAGGAGAAGAACCTGGATTTGAATTTAGTTCAGACCATGAGAGATCCCAAAGAGTATTTTTGCTGGGGTTCCAAGCAAGAAACACAGAAGACCAGTCTTTGCTAGCATTTGAATCTTGTCCATCTGGCTATTCCATAAAGGAGAGAAAGGGATTCTATCCCTGCCCTGTGTGTGCTTATAAATCAGTTCACAACTAAGCTCTAAGTGGGCAAGAGATCCACAGCATTCATAAATTACAGCTTCATCTTCAGATACCCGTTTTCACTGTAACCAGCATTCCCAATTTACAAACCTAAACCCTAAACTTTCTATGCAGCTCTCACTTTATATTGTTCAAAGTATTAAATTTAAATGTCCTTTATACTTTTATGATGAGTTTTTTGTCCTGAAATAAGGAGGAAATATTTGAAATAAAACAATCTTTCATCACTGAGTCTCCAGTTAACATGGCCTTAAGCCATGATTCAGCACAGAGTTCTTGAAGTTTCATATTATCTAATCATGGTGTGTGTTTTCTAATGTTAAATTCATCAAGACTTACCCTGATTTTCTTGGAGAAAAATGACACAATTGAATATGGGCCTATTTGCTGTTATTTTTGTTGTGCTGAATCTTAGATGCCTTCTACTGAAATGGGAAGGGAAGGGAAGGGAAGGGAAGGGAAGGGAAGGGAAGGGAAGGGAAGGGAAGGGAAGGGAAGGGAAGGGAAGGGAAGGGAAGGGAAGGGAAGGGAAGGGAAGGGAAGGGAAGGGAAGGGAAGGGAAGGGAAGGGAAGGGAAGGGAAGGGAAGGGAAGGGAAGGGAAGGGAAGGGAAGGGAAGGGAAGGGAAGGGAAGGGAAGGGAAGGGAAGGGAAGGGAAGGGAAGGGAAGGGAAGGGAAGGGAAGGGAAGGGAAGGGAAGGGAAGGGAAGGGAAGGGAAGGGAAGGGAAGGGAAGGGAAGGGAAGGGAAGGGAAGGGAAGGGAAGGGAAGGGAAGGGAAGGGAAGGGAAGGGAAGGGAAGGGAAGGGAAGGGAAGGGAAGGGAAGGGAAGGGAAGGGAAGGGAAGGAAGGGAAGGGAAGGGAAGGGGGAAGGGAAGGGAAGGGAAGGGAAGGGAAGGGAAGGAAGTTCCTATTAAGTTTATGAAAGATGATATTCTGAGTTTAAGTTTATGCAAACTGCTTCCCCTTAGGCAGCCATATGTCTCTCTTACTTAAGATTATGTTGGTAACAACATCAGCAGTCTATGTCAAAAAAAAAAATATCTAAAATGACGTAACTTAGATACAGTTTTATTTCAAAGACCTAATATTTGCAGGAGGCATTGCCTAATTTGAAAGTGTGAATGTTTTCATTGTTCCTATTTTCATAAGACATTTTAAAAATTGAAATTATATTTAGGTATATGGAATGTAGAGATCCATTTCATGATGAGAATAAAAGATTCAGGAAAAGTGTAAAATTAGAGTAAGCAAAGTGAAGAATTGGTAACAAGTGAAGAAGCTCCTTTGGATTTAAGTTCTATATATATGTACTGAAAAAAAAAAAAAAAAAAAAAAAGAAACAAAAAAAAAAAGACAGAAAAAAAAACTTTTCTCATATTTCCTTAGATACTAACTGTGCAGCTTTAAGGTGTTTTTTTCCTTTTCTTTTTGCAGTAGTACCCCATTAAAATCCACCAAGAATCAGGAAAAACACAGAGTCCTCTCTAGCTAATAGTTAGTTCTGCCTGAGAGTAAAATTTCATGCCATTGAAAATCAAGTAGAACACCTACAACCATGTTATGATCTTCTAGGTAGTTTCAGTCAGAAGTTCTCCGCAATTGCTTTGAATCAGTTTCTTTGCACTTACAGTGTCGTAAAATCTTGGTTGTCAACTCTAGTAATAGCAAGGAATCACTTCTTCAAATTACTCATTTTAGGGTTTAGGGCAAAACATTGTATTCTTGGGTAACGGAAGCACAGAAAAAAAGAAAAAAAAAGATTTAAAAAAAAAAAAGATTTTTTCATTGGCCTTGATGTTATTTTAAAAGAATCATTTAGCACCATGCAGAAGAGGTTTCTTTCAGTCTCTGCAGCATCAGAAGGGTGCAGCACTGACACTGACTTGTTTATGCCCAGCCAAAATGGGACAATATTTAATAAATGTGAACATTTGAATCTGTAAGACTTCATTCAGATATGTTTAGTCAAAGAAAGAAAGAGAGATTCCAAAGACTTTCTAGTCTACTAGTAGCTGTCTCTATGTACTGAGTTAATAATGTAGCAGATATTCAGATGGCTGGAGTGAAAAGTCCTGTGGTCAAAGGTATAAAAGCAATGAAGCATGTAGTGACAATGGTGCATGTTTTTTCTCCCACGTCTTGAAACTAGTCGTTATCACCTTGATTTTGTATGCAAAGATTATCCTGCTGGAATTGTTTACATTATTTCTTCTTTTCAAACAGTAAGAACTGTCACTACTTCAAAGATAAGAAGATATTAAAAAAAAAAAATGTTAAAAAAACAAAAAGTGAAATGAACCTTAGGACTTGCAATAGTTTCTTTAGGTATAGATTCTCTTACCAGGTTGTAACTTAAACATTTGACAATAGGAGAGAAGAATACTTCAGCTTTTCTACACATTTAAGAAAAGTCTATATACTACTCCAAAGAGAAATAAAAGTATTGTAGGAGTAAACTAGATCTGAAATAGTATGAACTTTTAAACCAGACAAATGTCATTGCTGACTGCCAATCATCGGTTTGTGATAGCATCTTCTGCATGTTATGTGGCTGGTGACAGACCCTTTTTGGACACTTGTCTGATGATGTTTTTGACATTCCCGATACAGACAAGCTGCCTGAGGTTATTTTACTTTCATGCATTGTCATTTGACATTAATAGCTGTTGAAACAGGTATAGATTGACAGTCCTGGGGAAATGTCTAATTCCCACGCCAGATTCTAACTGGCCTGTTAGTTTCAGTCACAGTGCAAATCTTTCCTCTGTGTTCAGGCAGGTTTTCATGAGTCTTACTTTGCATTTGAAAGGAAGTTTGCATTAAGAGTGAAAGGTTGCTAGGGATATTTTTGAGTAATGATGCTCTATCAGCTTACTGTTGGTCTGTTGAACATACTAATGCTTGATAAATATTTGTGGTATAATAAGAGGAACTAGTCCCCAGTGTGAAGTAGTATACATGGTCCATAAGGGTACCTAGAAATCTAACCTCAAGGACTAATTAAAACACTAAATAGCATTTTCTTCCCAGAATGTTCTCATTCATTTCTGTAGGACTAATCACTGAGTAAAGTGATGGTCACTTTTTTTTCAAAATAGCCATTTGGAAAAGGGAAAGGGAAAGGGAAAGGGGAAAAAAAAGAAAGCTACATTAGCACTGGTATTGATCAGAGGAAATCACTCTTTTGTAGATTAGCTACAATATCTCTTAATATCTCCTCATTTTCCCACACATTCTCCATTTTTAACAAGTCAGCAGAAAGCTCTTGTTCTGTATGAAGAGTATTCTCAAGCAGTATTTCAGATGAGAAACTTTTTTTCCTAATGTTGTAACTTTGGTTACAGACTACTATTCAACTGTGTATGGCATTTCTGAGTTTGAGCTCAGAATTTGATGCTCAGATTTGAGCTCAGAGTTTGATGCTCTTTCACTTGGAGTGTTTCATTAGCTATCATTGTGCATGGACCCTTGCAGTCCCAGAACCATTCTAAATTGGCTGGCGTATTAGCCAGCTTTGTAATTAGCAATCGCTATTACTTAAAAAGCATCCGATTAGTGCTTTTATTACATACACTGCATATATTGTATGTTAATTTCATATTGCCACGTTTGAATGTGATATGGTGTAAATAATCCTTCATTGGACAAAGCTGTTCTCAGAAGAGTAAGTCTGGTCCTGACTCTTTTGGGGAGATAATATCCCCTGTGTCATATATCCAGCAACCTGTATAATAAGCAATGTAGGTAAAAGTGTAGATTTTATATACAAATAAAATGTACTTTAAGGAATAGTTTAGTGGATGGTAACATCAATATGATAAATCTTTTTAAATGTCATTATTGTCTTCAAAAGCAGTCACATAACATTTAATGTTTATGTTAAAGACAGGATAGTAGATGATATAGTGGCTGGGTACTGGTTAATTAAGCTGACCCTTTTGATCAGACTTTCAGAAATGAAGGGGGAATTGTCAGGAAAATGTCAGTTTTCATATACCTACATAACTATGGGGACACACAGCTAGCCATTTGCAAACATAGATATCCGCAGAGACTAAAATTAGCAGAATCCTATTTGTGATGCCTCTTCCAGCATCTCTAGATAAGTGGGAATGACTGCTGGTAGAAATATCAGTTTTGATTTTATTATAACTAATAAATGTATTTTGCCAATTGTTGTAATTAGCTGTGCTACCCTCATGCCAACCGAAGTTTAATGTTCCCAATGATAGGAAACTAAAAAAAAAAAAAAAAGCATTAAAAATATACCAGTGGTTAAAGTTATGAAATAATATTTGCTCATATACTGTAATTATTCATTTAAATTGATTACTGCATCATTCAATATTTCCTTAAGCAAAATTTTTATAATGCTAGAAATGTACAGAGAAATGTAGGGATGTTATTGAATTGATGTATATTCAAAAATATGCATACATTTAAATACTTGGAATTATTTAAACATTATTAAGTAGTGAAAGAAAAAAGTGGCAAAAAAAAGTGGGATTTTTTTTTCAATGAAAGTTGTCTTTATTTCTTGTAAGATTATTTTTCACATATTTTTATATGTTTTTTTCCTTTATGAATTTTCTTTTGACTTTTTAGTTCAGTGATTTACACTTACATAATAATAGGACACTCTGCTGCAGGTGAAAGACTCAAAAAATCACATATCAAAGAAAATACAAAGCGGTTTCTTTAAAGGTTGTATTTGCTGAAACACAAGCAAAAATTCCAGGTATTATTCCCATATTTCATAAAATATCTTCAAGTATAATTTGTCAATAAAAAATAATTTTAGTAACAAAATTGCTTTCAATTTTAATATATATACAGACTAATTTTCTGTTCTTTTACACTAAACAGAACTTATATCCCCTTCCTATACATTATAATAAAAATTGTGTAATTCATGCATGACCAATGTTAACCAGTAATATGTTACTACTCAATACAAGTAATATCCGTATGTTCTTCTGAGCCACAATAAGAAATAGCCACATAGTTGCTTCACAATTGCTGCATATATGCTCTATGGCTCAGTAAGATAGTACTGCAGTCCTGTGGGGATTCTTTTCTTTTTTTTTTTCCTATTAAATTCTAATTAATGCTGGGTGATTTTTAGAAGATATATTGGTACATATGGTTTCTCTGTGCCATCTTTTGTTCTTAATAGGGAATATCAGATCTAAGTCCTACTAACCCAAGCAGGAAACATTTTCCAGTTCAATCAGAGTAAGCATATTTTGCTGGGTTTGAACTTCTGATAAAACTAGCTTAGTTTAGAAAGATGAGTTCAACAATTTTTGGTGCAAGTACATAAAAATGTTTCAGGAAAAGCTAGCATTTTAGCTTTGCACAGCTTAATATTAGGGAAAGCTCAGAAAGTACATGAAATTTTTGAATATGCATCAGGACAGTTTCTGTTATCCACCTCTAATGTTGCATACATTTTATTTTCAATTTAAATCCATGGTGAAACCACTTTAAGTAGGCTGCATGAGAAGGGGAAGGGACAAAATTCCTCATCTTTGTTTTTAAACTTTGTGAATTACATAGAAATTAAGCCCTTTTTTACCAATGGAATAATGTGCTGTTGATAGTGACAGGAGGGTGTTTCCTGGAAGAGAGGGCACAGTCTTACAGAGCAGGAGATGGCGTTGCGCAGAGGGATGAAAACTGAACTGAGCAACAGAGTGGGCACCTATTTGGGGCTTTACCTCTTCGACCATTCTGGCAGCTCATAGTAGTGCGTGATGACAGACTGTGGAATGTGAACTTCGGAGATAAGAAAAATCTGACATTATCGGAACTCAGAAGGTGTGGGGTTTAGTCCATACACAAAAGATTTCCTAAGTTAGGATTCTGAAAACAGTCACACCTCTAGCAAATATAGACAAAGAACTGTAAGTATAGCGAATTTATATATATATAAATCTGCCCCCACCACTTCCTTCCCAGAGCATATGTTGCGTGGCAGCATGAACTGTTTTAAACTTAAAATACCAGAAGAGCTTTTATATCACCTCATGACATTTGTATAGCAGCATCTTATGAATGAATTATGGGAAAGATGCAAATGCAAGAATTTTGATTTTATTTATAGCTGTGAATGCTTTTTTTTTTTTTTTTTTTTTTACAATTTATCATTCAGTCCCAGAATTCAGTTATCTTAAAAGGAAATTAATTTTTTTTTAGTGATAAGTATCAGTTACCACTAAAAAGTCAGTGTTTACCACCAATAAATTTAATCTACATGCATTAAAGAGAAGAATTTTGCTGACAGTATTTTATGGCCTTATTCTACTGTAGTATTTCATGTTTCAAAATTTACATGTAATCAAAACAAAGAAGTAATAGTGATATCTCTCTTTCGCAATGTGGTAACTATCATTCTTAAAGCTTGCTATTGTGACTAGTCCATTTATGTACTATAAATTATAATAAATACATTTTAAAATTCGTAAGTAATATTTAATTTGTTACCTGGAAACACAAAGCATTCTAGACTTGCTATGGATAAACTGCTTTATAGATACACATGATGAAAGGAGAAATATGGCTTTAACTTTGAAAGGTAATTCACCTACTTCTAAAGAAGATTTCATATGTAAGACAAGGAAAAGGTCTAAGGCAATCCCTTGCAATTAAGCAATAGCTATCAGGATGTATTAGGTAAAACTAACTCACACAGTACCATCCTACGCTTGACGTTCCAAATACATTTGGAGATAATGTTGATGCTTCTGACAGCATACACAAATCCTCACAGTTCTTTGGGAAGATATTTCACTTCTGCATTGAAAGTGTATTCTTTGTCGTATTGTGTAGATAGTTGTAAGACACACATTTTTAGTTATACAACAATACAGTGCATGCATTACAGTCTACTTTGCAAAATACAGCCATAATCTTTTAGCACTCATATTAAGAGAGTTTCTTCTGTGTGGTAGGTGGAGAACGGTCTAATCTGGGTCTGATCACAAACATCTTGCAGGGAAGAAGCAGCAGCTTAAATTAAACTACTAGAGTCAAACACTCTGAAAGGCTGTTTCTGAATCCAAAATTTCAAGTTCTAGATATTGCTCTAATAGAAAGAGGCAAGTGAGCAAGTGGACTGGAGAGATGAAAACAAAAACACTCACAAGAAGCAGCTTCTAGAACTCTTTTTTGTTTGTTTGTTTGTTGGTTTGCTTGCTCGTTTCCCCAAAAGTCTGCTGGAAATGTGGTGTGAGAATGCATATAAATGTAACTTATTGCTTTTACATGAGAGTAGTATTTTGAATATATATTGATGTTAAGCTAGAGTTATGGAAATGCCAATACATTTTCCTTTCTCCTTAGATGTTTGTAAAATTAGAAAGATTAGTTTTGTATGTTTACCATCATCTCAGTTCATGAATGTACTCTTTCGGACTGGATGCAGGCAAATGAAATAAAGTAATAAAATATAGATTTAAGTAAAATTTTGTATCCTGATCATCATCCAGGAAAAAAAAAATGCAGGCTCTGTATAGACCTAGGCATCCTGTCAGCATTTACAATAGTCTGTAATACAATTTAGTCAAAAAGGAAAATGTGAGAGGGAAGGAAAGGAAACATGAAAGCACCAGACTAGATTTGTTCTGTCACTTGTATGCTACAAGCCTTTCCACATTGATTCCCCAGAGCTGGAGTAGTTGTTGGTGGAGTCAACAGTAACCCTCCCTTGAGGGCTTGGCTTACCTGTATGTCAGTGCACTGCCCCCATGCCCCCCTCTCCATGCTGCCAGCATACGACAATGTGTCTTGTGAAGTCCCCTCCTTTATAGACATAAGTCTGCTTCATCAGACCTCACAAATATCCAAGGAAAAGGCAAAGGTGGAAAGAGAGGAAGGCAGGAAAGCTGGAGGGAAATGTATTTTCTTCATGCATGAGCAGAAAATGAATTTGGGAGGTAGAATTTTAAATGAATTCATCTTATTACTATTAACCCCCGTTTTATTTTTATTTTTATTCTCTAGTGATATACCTGCTTTCTCCATACTTCCATCAAGCAGGCTGTATCGGTAGAAAAAGTGTTAAGAAATAGTATGCTGTTACCTCAGTATTTTCCTCTTACATACAAAGTTAAATGTCATCTGGAGATTACTGACAAAAGTCTCTTACTACCAGCAGCTGAGGATGTCATGAGAAGACCAGCTTTGGAGATATGTGTCCTGAGGCAAAGACTTCAAAAAATCAGGAAGGGTTAAAGGAAGCCTTTTGGCTTGCAGCACTCAAAAATAAATAAATAAATAAATAAATAAAATTGTATCCCTGCAGCAACAGTCATGTTAGTCTCAAAAATTCCCAGACTGATTCAGTCATTTGAACTTTCTGCCTGGGAACTCTGTCAGCTAATAGACAGATTAACTCAGGAACAATCTATGCATGGATTATTCAGGGCCCAAATATATTGTGGGGACCTGGAAGAAAAAGGCCTTTCTTCCTTTCTTGTCCAGCAAATGTTTCTGTCACTTGAGATCTGTGCCTAACCAGGCAAGGATTCAAGGACTGTACCAATTAGGCATGGAAAGATTTTGCTTGGATATAATTTTTTACTAATTTCAATGAGTCATCGTGATTAGATGCTTCAAGGGATGCATGTAGTTGTTTTTTTTTTTTTTTTTTTTTTTGTCTTTCTGAATTTCAGCACTGCATTGGAGAGATTGTCACCAAAGGATTTTCCAGATGTTCCCAAAAATAGGAATGAAAAATAAAATAAAATAAAATAAAATAAAATAAAATAAAATAAAAGTGGCAGTTTAATAGAGACATTTCTAGATGACTGGAGTCAGCCAGTCCTAAGGAAGATCAGATATAGACTATGACAACAGACGTTCATTTTGGGCCTGGTGTCCAGCCTCCTCTCCAGAAAGTTTCCCTTAGGTGAAGCTTACTCTGTAATAAAAGGCAGTCAGCCTAGCTGCATGATTTTTATTAGTTGTGGTTTCACACTATGTGAACGCCAGTTTGAGATGTTTGTTTGACCAATACCAGACATTTTGTGATGTTAAATTTGGAAAGTGGATAAAATGCGAGTGTGTTGGAGAGCAGCTATTGTGCTGTCTCAGAGGGAGTTCATATCTTGGTAAACTGGCAGATAGGGAGCTCTCAGATAAAGATTAATGGGATGAACTGGACAACTCAGAAAGGATGAGGAGGTTTTGAATTTTCATACAATAATTCCAACTAATGCCTAAATTGCTCTGAGATCAAAAAGGTGAGCAGAACTGAATGAATTCCTTATTCAGTCTGACTTGATGGGCATAGGTGTTCAGTATAGCAAAGGAACAAGTTTTGCATTTAAAGAACTTTTTATTGCTGTTGTTTCCTTTGCCCCTAGAAAAATACGAACCTTTAGAAAAAGAAAGATTTTCAATAGTTCAGCTAAAGAGCAGTAAAGACTATTTCAGATATTATGTTTGATGCTTTTTCTAAATTGCATTTTTCTTTCAGGTAGGCCTTCTAGAAAGATATTGTTTTGAAAACTCACTTGTCTTTTCTCTTTTCTGTTAACTCCATCTCCTATCCCCAAATCTGAAAATGGGAATTGCAGTATTCATAGTGTAAAAACCCTTTTTTAAGTTCATAAATCAAGGCAAAGGGATAGAAGAGGAATTTTGTGTTACTAACTTAAGCTAGTTTTTAAGAAGTTACTGATTTTTCACTGTTACCTTTTTTTTTTTTTTGAGTAAAACGTTAACGTTAATATTTATTTTTATTATTTTTTCAGAATTAGAGGCAGAGGAATGGTGCAAACATCTTTGCATGGAGTGTCTAGGAACCAGGCTCAATGATATAAGTCTTGGGGAACCAGATTTGCTTGCTGCTGGAGTTCAGAGAGAACAAAATGGTAAGTAACTTTATAAGTTCGGCTATATCGGTTCTTGGCTGATGTCCCACATTATCTTTGTTGGTATTTGTGTCCGCAGGGTTTTTTTTGCTATTACCTCATTAATAACTAAACTGTTGGATGTGATTTCAAGGCTTAATCATATTTTTTCTACAAATAAATATGATTAAATTCTACACCAAATAGCATACATATAGTGACTTCATGTGTTAGTTGTGTTCACATTTTCTTCTCATGGGAAAGGATGATAACAACCTTTCTGGTTGAGGAAGCAGTAGACTCTGTGCATTGAAATAAAGCAGTAGCTGTTGTTCCACAGCCTTTAAAAGACAATGATGAACATTTCAACAGCACTTTGGACTACAAAACACATATTTGCTTTAAACTCATATCTGCCTGGAATAACAAAAAAACTAAATCTAAATGTTGTCAAACACAGGTGGAAAGGACAATGGCAGGTGCTAATCAGCCCTAAGCCCAACCTTGTAAGTCTTTTGAACAGAAATTTAGACACATGCACAGGAAGGATGCTAGTGGGTGGAATATGCAATAACAAAACAAAATCTGTGATTTTCCTGTCATTTAATTCCTATTAATGAACATGAGGGCAAACACAAAATGTGCTCATTTATTCCTCCCTAAATTACATCACTCAAGGATTATTACTGTCTTGATGCTTTTATAAAATCCAATAGCTTTTAACAAAGTAATAAAATAAGCTGCCTCAATGGTCATAATGAAACAAGCAAAATATTATTATAAAATGACATAATTAAATTATAGAATGAATAGCACTATATCAATTATATTGTATTAATTTCTTATGAGATTCTGGACATCTCTGAACCTAATAGCATAAAATGTACGGAAATCTTCAAGGAAATTGATTCAAAGATCAGGTATTTTTTGTGTGTGATCTAAAGAAAGTTCAAATGTTTGTGAAGTTGTTTCCTTTTTATCAGAGGCAGGATTTAATTTGTGACTTGGTTTAATTTTCCACTTGTCTCAAACTACAGTACAAGTATAGAAGGAAAAGCTACTTATGTCATAGGAAAGTGATAAGGATCAGAAACCACTCAACGTATCCTACCTGGCTATCCTATAAGCTCACCACTATAAGCTTAACAAATTATGACTGATCAGAGGGTGGAATCATTTGGGAGCTCTAATGAAAAATTAAAATTAAAATTTTATTTTCTTGCCAATTTTCTTCATGTTTATTCATATATATTCCTCATATAATTTACTTTGTCCTAATAATAATATTTTTAATACATTATGTTCTTCATCTGTCCAAGTGCTTACCCATTCCTGCTTTTAGAGTACATTTGCATGCTCATAAAGACATGCTATCAAAAATTTTAGTTCAAAACATATCTAAAAATTTTTTTAAGACTACTGAGCTTTTTTTGACCTGAAACTGAAAGGTCTGTCTAAGTTACGTTTTGAATTTAAAACTCATGAAAAGTGAGTATATTTATGATATATCTATCTCGTTCATTTTTAAAATGGAAGCTGTATCACTGCCAAGGTCATTTTGTTATTTTCACATTAAATAATAACTGTACACTGATAATTTATCTTTGAAAGTCATTATTTCAAAACACATAGCAAGTATAAGTCAAACTCATTTTGAGTTTGACTCTTGAATTAGTCTATGTAGTAATTTACTTGAAAAAGAGATGCAAACGTATAGTTTGTACAATCTGGAGTAGAATCAAAAAGTCTCAGCACCTTATTTCACACATTCTGTAGCCATACAAAGGCTTTCTTTCAGGTCACTGACTGAACAGAAGATTTCTCTTAGTACCTGAGCAAGACCATAGATTGTATTCTCATAGAAACTACAGTATCAGTGGGTTTACAATTTTAGATTTTTTTTTTTTGACATTTTAAGGGCTAAAAGCAATTGAATAATAGTGTTATGCTGTTTATATCTCTATGATATGACAGGATGTTAGACATGACAGGATGTTAAAACCACTAGTCCCTAAAGAGCAGGTGTTAATCCCATCCCACTATATTTTTCAAATGGTTACTTTCCCTAAAGATTTTTTGAAATGTTTACAATTTGATAAAGATACTTCTTTGATCAGAAAAGATCTAGCCTAATGAGTTTTCTTTCATAAGATATTTTACTTTGTCCTGGCAATAATATTTTTAATACTCTATGTTCTTCATCTCTCCAAGTGCTTACACATTCCTGTCCTTAGAGGACATTTACGTGACATATGGCATGTACTTCTAAGAGTATTCAGTAAAGGGATCAAGTAAGTCTACTATCCCTTGACAAAAGAGGGAAGGTTTTCTGTTGTGTAGGTTTCTGTTTTACTCATTGGATATGAGAAACATATCCATATTTACTCATTGGATATGAGAAACACACACACACCAACCGGCATATTTAGTTTGGAAGGTTAGTAATAAATCTCTTAATTGTTATCATATATGCCCTGGAACCATAAAAAAACTCTGTGTTACATGCTACTGATAATTTTATACCCAAAGACTCATTGACATATGAAAATGCATGGCAGGAAAAATATGCATTTTTTTGTGATTTGTCTAACATCCATTTTTCTTATATCTGAGTTTCTCTCACTCTTGTAACTCTCCTGAGTGTTTTTTGTTTGTTTGTTTGTTTTGTGTGTTTTTTTTCTTTGTCTGTTTGTTTGTTTGTTTTGTTTTGTTTTGTTTTTGTGAGAAATGCAACAATTTGTTTTGCAAAACCGTTTATTTTAAAGACTGGCAGAATTGGTGTTTAGTGTGCAAATGTCATGGTTAAAAGGCTGTACATTATACATGTATTTCTGTCACATGAGGATAAAATGCATGATAGCACAGCAATCTGAAACATTAATTCTTTTTTTCAATCTGAGTTGTTTAGTAGGTGTTAGCAAGTTCTCTTTTATTGGAGCTGCACTGTTGCTTGACCCTCTAGCGCCAAGCAATTCTGTGGTGATGGTAGCTACAAAAGCCAAACTATAGATCTCCACTGCTTATAGCAGAGACCTCTGGCTACTGTGAGAAGAATACAGAAGACTTCTAAGTGATTCCAGTGCAAAGCACATCAGTAATAGAAAGCTTTTCATTGAGTTTCATCTCTGTTATTACTTTCAAGTATTACCACAAGCATTAAGGTTGTAAACTCCACTGTGGAAAATGACCCTTAGGTGGTTTTATTTTTTATGTCTAAGGCTCACAACTAGTGTCTGCTTAGTTTAGTGATATGCAGTTTCTGTTAAAACGGAGGTCTGAATTTAAGCTTCCCTTCTCTCCAACCATTTTACTTTCTCTCTCCTGCAAGTGCATGTGATTTGGTAGTGTTTGCCAGCCCTATAACAGCAACCCTGTTCCTGTTTAAATTTATTTTCACAGCAGACACAGTTTCTTACTATTTGTGAATGTCCATTTAAATTATTTTTTAAGGAAAGAGAATACAGTATTAAATCAAAGCCAGTAAAGACTACAAGATCACATTTAGATAACAAAATTAGTATAATGGCAGTGGAGCTATATATACAATGATAGGCCAAATAATAATACACAGTAATAACTTCAGGAAAGAAAGTCTGGACTCAGTTGCAATTTATAACAATGATGACAAGTGGTCTTCTATCCTGTGACAGTTATACACACCCTTAGGTTTCTCAAGATATCCCTCAGATTTCTCAAGCTGCTGATAGGGAAAACATGAATGTAGAGTGCTGTCTTCATTTGGAAAAAGTGGAGACTTGGTTTCCAGATCTCAATGTATTTGCATTTCTATTATGTGTTGCTTTGCCTGATTTTTTTGTTTTGTTTTGTTTAGGAAATATTTTATAAACATTTGAAAGATAATTAATTTTTACTTCTTTTACTCCCTGCCTAATATTTCAATTGATAACTCAGAAAATTACTTCCTTTGTAAAGTTCTCTCTTTCTCATAACTGTTCTACCTTCCTTTTATATTTAAAAAGATAGCACCATACTGCAGTCTTGCTTTCTGATTTTTAATTGCCACTAACTCATTAATTTGTTAGAAAAAAAATGTAACTCCTTATACTGAACAATATCCTTAAATCCTCGGAAGATGATTGCAAGTTATTTCTTTATGCTACATGTTGAGATTACAAACTACAGACAAATCATAGGGATTTCGTAATGAAGTTCATATAGCTGACCTGTTTTAAGGCATTTTCTAGGGTCTGTACAAGTCCTGTTTGTGATTTACTACATGAAAACATTGTACATGCTTTTTATTCATTTTCTGTTATCTTTAATCCACTGTTACAGGGTTGTTGTGTGTGTGTGTTTTGTGTGTGTGTATTGTTTTTTTTAAGATAAACCAAATATAGGCAACTTTATTTTATTTGATTTTTTTTTTTCTCCAGAAAATAAAGACATTTACAGTTTTAATGGCTGGGTAAGACAGTCAGTTTTCAGATTCTTCTCTACCTCACTATTTATCAGTGAAGTAATTAAAAATAATTAATTAATTGTAGCGCTTTTTTTATTTTATTTTCATTGAAATGCTAATAAGCATTTCCTCACATTATTAACAGAAACAAAGCCATATTTTTTTTAATTCTGAAACCATGGTTTCTCACTTTTTAAACCAAGAGAAATTGTTTTAAGAGACCTGACATATGTATGACCACAAAGTGCTGTGACCAAGTCTTAGAGTTTTTTTTCCACCTGAAAATAGTAGCTTCATAAAATTCATATATGGAGAAAGAGTTTCTTCCAGATAGAATGTGAATGTTTGCTTTCAAAGCCTCTTATATGGATTTGACCAACCTGACTGCCTCCTTTCATAAGCACTTTTTCCCTCACGTTAAAGCTGAAATGAAATTAAACCTCTGATTACAGGATTGGAATGTTGTCTGTTCAGATCTTCATCTAGGATGATTTAGGCAAAGGAATCCAGTGATAAAATGATTAGAACCAGGACCATTAGGCCTCCCAGTCGTTTTTTTTTCCCTAGTACAGCTGCACTTCGAACTGAAAGACTGAGAACATTTCAGAGCTGCCGCCAAGTCTCCATCTCAGTCAATATGCCCATTTTAACAAAGCCTCTTCTGCTCCTGTTCTCTGGAAACCATTATTAAAGGTCATCTACTTGCAAAAGCCCAAATGCTAAACACTTTTATGTAGACAAAGCGTATGACGAAGCATTGCTGTGCTTATTCAAGGAGATGGGAAAGAGCAGCTACACTGAAAACAGTGTGGCAATATATCAGCTCATCTGGAGTCCTCCACTCCCTAAACTTTGCTCTTACCAGTTTTAGAGGAGAGAGGAAGATTGTAATGCTAAAATGATGAGGAATTGTACCTGCTCAGTCTCAGTCTTGACTTATCCAACAGAATAGCATCTTCTTGTTTAGCTTCTTCCATTTCCCTATTTGCTGAGGCCGTCATTAACTTCCATGTATTTAATCTTACCACCCAGTGGACAACTATTATCTCACCCCACTGATACACAGGTGATGACTGATCCACAGAGAAGCTAAATATCTCATTCAATGTGATTCAGAAAATCTGGAAACTGAATTCAAGTGGAACTAATTCCAGACATCCCAAATCTAGACTACGAATGACTATTCTTGCCAGTATGAGTTTAAGGGCAAAACTTGCCTCTAAAAACTGAATGATTTTATTACCATTATCTAGAAACTTGTTCAAATGGACAAATTAGACCCTACATTTTAATTCTTGAAAACATTTAATAGTATTCACATTTTTTCATGTCCTCAGTTTCCTGCTATTTTAAAGTGTTAGTAAATTTTAGCTTCAAAAGCACGTTTGTATGCTTTCTTTTCTTGCCAATTTGAATAAGTACCAATAGTCCTACATTTTGCCCTGCAGCTTATGGTCACTTCCATCAGGCAGAATTTCTTTAATTCATGACACCTCACCTTAGACACCAACCTCCATTACAAAGTAAATGAATGTCTCTTGACCTTTCAAAGATACTGTATGTCCTCAAGATCCTTCATGTCCTCAAATGCTTCAGAGAAGTTGAGCATTTTGAGAGTGTTCTGGTGGCTTCTAAAACAGCTTGAAACAGCCTTCTGTCTTCAACAGAATAATTCAATGTCTACTTTGGAAAATAATTGCACCTTTCAATTTTCTGTGCTGTCCAAGTACTCTGTCAGCGAAGAGTTAAAGGAAGGATTTCACCTCTCATATAATAGTGCCCTACGCATACTGTGTGACTTGTGTGTAATGGTGAGGCCTAGAGAACCAGCTGATATGCTGAATCTTTCTTTCAAAGACTGGAGGTAAGTAATAGGAAGCAACAGCATGGTAGTGTAAAACTGGAGTCTAGTATATGATAAAATCACATCTGCATAGCTCCTAGGCAGTTTTGTATGACTCATCACAGCAGCATTTAAATACTGAAAAAGGGCAAATATATACAATTCCATTGTAAATTGTGTTATCTTCTCCACCATTCCTTTTCTGATGCAGTCATTGGCCTGTACCTCCATGTGTGAGATTTCTGTTTATTTCAGTAGGCATTAGATTTGACCCGTGCCCAACACATAACTCTGAGAGTTAGGGGAAGTTCTTTTCAGCAATTTCAACAGCATGTGCTAATCTATTTATGCTGTATATCAGAAGACTTTTACAAAACATCAGGAGTTTTGCACTTGGGACCTTAGTCCTAAAATAAAAGTTTTAGGGATAAGACCATTAGCTTGATTAATGAGAACTGGAGCCTGGGAGAAGAGGTTGAATGGCTATGAGACAGAGTGAATCAACTGAGGAGTCATCAGTGGGACAAAATGAAATTGACTAAAATAGAATAACATTGTGGATGACAAGTTTGCGTACAGCTATGCAGGACAGCAAATCTTACTGCTCACCCAGCAGTTCCATTAATTCTTCAGCCAAACTTTTGTTACTTTATTGACACTCACACACTCATTCACAATTCTGGCATATTTTATATTAACTCACTTATTTGCAGTATTTTCACTGATTTGTCAAAAAAGTACATGTAACAAACAATTTAAAATGGAGTAATAATGTTGGAGTTATTGACCATCAGACACAACTGGAAGCTGCATCTCATTTTGACTGTTATGATTATTTCTCTCATTTTTTACCTCTGATTACTTTAAATTCCTTCCTAATTTTTAAAAGAACACTATGAGAAAATACAGTGCAAATAGTGTGTTCAAAATATTCCATGCCAAACTATCATTCATTTATTAAGTAATAGGAGAGAACTTTTCTAGCAGGCATCCCTTCAAAGTACATTTTTCTAGTCCTGTTCATAGAATGAGCATTCATCATGTTCATGCTTCTAGTTTTTCTTACTTTTTTTTTTTTGTCAACACCTTTCAATATAACAGTATTGACACTTTGCATTTCCAACCTGTTTCAAAAATGAAAGGAAAGCCTAAGGTTCCAGTGCCTTTAGAGATTAAGTACTCTAGCACTTCCAAATGTACAACCTGAACATTGTTTTCCTTTCTTTGTAGAACTAACATTAGTTATTCTTCAAAACAAATTACATTTTACTTTAAAACCCTTTTACTATTATTGTGGTTTGCTTATTTATTTATTTTTCATTTAAGTTAGTTTTTGTTTTGCTTATTAATTCACTCGCAATATAGGCACTTCAGAAAATTGTTAATGCCCTTGAACTCGTATTACAATGACAGCACTATGAAGTAGAAGTGCAGCTGATAGCAGCTGATGTTGAGACCATAATATTATGTAGTGTTAAATGAGATTTTTCAAGAAATCAACTGATTATTAAAAATGTTCAGAATTTTACTGAGTCGGCAAATAAGTAGAAACTGAATGCAAAAGAGTAATTATTAACAGGCTTCAATAAGTAAACCTGGGTTTGCAAATTCAGCTTTAGGGGCAATGATTGTATAGACCTGTTTTGCCAAGATACCTATAGTTCTATTCTTTGAGAGAGCAGTCTCTATCAGAGTTCAAGCCATTGCAAATTTTGATTTGCAAAAAGTCATAGACCTTACTGTAAGGATGCAGATTTCAGTTCAGTTGCTGGGGTCATATATTAAAAAGTACTCTGAAGATCATGTGTGAAAGATCTTTCAGTCTGCTGCATTATTTATACTGCAAAAGAAACGAAAATTCTCCTCTTGGAGTATTGGCAACACTTCCTGGGCATCAGTTAATCCCCACCACTGTTCACAGGCTAGAAATTTGGCCTTGATATCTGAACCTTCGGTAACTAAAGACTTTATTGTTGTAAATATATATATATATTCAATGTTAAGTCTTGCTTAAACTGTCTATGTCTTATTCTGCTTTTGTCTTCCAGAGCGATTCAATGTATATCTTATGCCTACACCAAATTTAGATATCTATGGGGAATGTACAATGCAGATCACACATGAAAACATCTATCTCTGGGACATCCACAATGCCAAGGTCAAGCTGGTCATGTGGCCTCTGAGCTCTTTGAGGAGATATGGACGTGACTCAACATGGTTCACATTTGAGTCTGGAAGGTAAGAGTTAAGGAGAAACAGCAACAAGAAGTAAACAGTGATTTTTGGGAAGCACTCTGATAAGTTAGATTAGCCTCTCATCTTAAAGTAAGAAAGATGGAATACATGGCTTCTCCATAGACTTCCATTTGTTGAATATCACATTTCAATATATTCAGCCCAGTGTTCAAAATAAACATTAATATACCTCATATTTAAAATGAGCATAAACTTTATGGTTTGTCACCTCCCCTGCCTCTGATTTTTATTTAACTGCCATTGAACTGTCATTCTTAGGTTTTATGGGTCTCACTATGCTTCTACACTAGTGTGCTATATATTTGAGAAGAGTTGATGCAAAAGAAGTGAATTCTGGATCATGGAAAAGGCTCATTGTACAGGGGAATAGCTTCCATCACAGTAGATATTTTTTTTTGGGTGTTTCTGATGACTGATTGCCACCCTGGTATATAATTGCAAGCAGGACTACAGAGAACATTGTGAGCCCATAAAAAGGCTAGCTCTATTTTTCTGCCTGCAGTTTTAATCCTCACTGCCATTTCTTTTCTCAGAACAGTTTTAAATATCCATGAAGACATAATTCTTTCTTCTATTTAATAATGTTTTTCCAAAAATCAGCAATGGCTGACCCATGTTTCAGTTTAATTTCAATGATTAAACTGTGGGGTTCATGCAAGTATACAGTTTTAGTAAGAATCATTTGGTAAATCATACCTTCCCTCAGGCCTTAAACTACTACTTCATGGGAAACTAAAAGGAGCGTGCCTGCTCAGCACCAGAAATTACCAATCAGTACCATATTACTCTGGAGAAGAAGGGAAAAAGAAGGGGGGAGGGGGGAGAGGAAACTAGGATTTAGCTTTATCTCATTCTTCCTGAATATCCCATTCATCTGACTCTTTGACTAAATTTGTATTTTCAAACATGTGTTCTATTAAGGGGGAATGGGGTGATTTCTGCATAAAAAGATAATGATTGAACTGTTTCCTTATACAGATTAGTATATCTATCTGTCTTCTCTTAATTGATTCTGAAGGAAACTCTCTTTGGAAATGAGAATCGTCATTAACTCAAAATTAAAGTGCTAAAACTAATTCAAATTAATCACTTGAAGTTGATTTGTAATACACTGTTCAAAATGTGGGTGTGCTTCTACAGTATTTTCATTATGAAAAATTTCATTCTATACCATCCTGAAATTCTAACTTTTTCAGGATGGTTGCCTTCTGCACTGGTCTATTTCTATCTATTGCACATCAGTACTAACAGACTGTATATAGTGACTGTATTTATTCAAGAAAAATGAGTTTTATCTCTCTGTTTTTTCAAGCCTCCCACAATATTTTAATTTCATACTAATATCTAAATATCATCATCCTCTACATCCACAGGCCATGCAACCTGATGAAAGTGGATTGTTTTCCTGTGTTTTATTAGCATGAGCTAGCTCTGCCTTTATCTGTCATGCTTTATTGACTTTGATCTGATTCGTCCCTTTTACTTGCTTGGGAATGATATATCTGTCTGATTTGGAATTGTGTAAGGACTAGATTTTGATTGGCAGAAAAATATAGAGGTAAAAAATAGGACTAGAGAAAAATACAGTATCTTCAATAACATCTGAAGCCTATAAAGGGCAACTCTAATGCTCATTTTACAATCTGCTGTTGATTTGTTTTTATTTTTTAAATCAGCATCTTCTTTCTTATCTTCCTGAGACATTAATTTATCATTGTCCCTTGATCTCCTAGTATCTTAATACAGTAAATTCCTGATGCATGCTGTCTTATCAGAAGCAAAGCGCTCATCCATGGTTTATGAGAATGTTACACAGTAAAATCGTTTTTGCTTTAATTTTTCCCCAAGCCTTAAATACTAAATAGAGGCAATTTCTTTAAAGGAAATATTTTGAAATAGGTTCTTATTTTTTACTGAGCTTTAGCAGTTATGTTAAAGTATATATGAATGTGCTCAATTTGCATGAACATTGAGAGCTCATTTTCATATATATTTATTTATTATCCAACCTCAATTTTGGTATTACTTTCACACACACACACACAAAAAAAAATCCCTCACATTAAAATAAATGGACATATTCACAACAAAGTACTATAACAAACAAGTGGATCAGAATTAATCTTTCAGACAATTAAATTTATCTTTAATAAACATATTGCCTTGCATTTAAAAGGAGTATGTATTCAGATATATAAAGCTAAAGTATTCATTTATATAATGAAATCTAATAAGTACACAATTGAGAGTATGTCTAAATCATGGGTGGAATGAACACAGATTTCTTTTTTCTGTTGTGTTTTCAACTGAATTGGAGTTTCTGAATATGTATCTTTGTACTAGCTAGGAAGTTAGATGTATCCTTATTTTTCATTATTTAGCAGATTGGTGAAAGTAAATATTTCTTGCAAACTGATTTAGTCATTTGCATTCTTTGATATTCAAGTTCTGCTGAAAAGTGGGGGAAGAACAATTTTGTGTGGCTTAGTTTGATGCAGAATGGTGAGATTCTCATTATTTAAAGTATCTTATTAAGGGCAATCACACTCAATTAATCTATTGATCAAAAACAGTAATTCACATCTCTGTTGGGCACTACAATGGCTTTGTACTGATTAATGCTGTACATCTGATATAGTGAATGGGAATTCAGTAATTCAGAGCCCCAAAGGACCTAGCATTTACTTTTTCCAAGAGCCAGGCTTTCCACCTAACAAGCTTCAGATTGGCTTGACTGGTTTTATTGTTGAATTATCAACAATTTTCCTTAAGGTATGTACACAGGTAATGTGTTCAGATAATTCATTGTCATTATTTTGGTTATTGGATGTGTTGGAGACACTGTGCCTAAGAATGCAGTTAATCTCTGCAAGTTTCTCTTGGCGTTTATGGAATTGCCGCTTCACATGGGTGTTAATCCTTGACTGACCCTGAAATGGCAAACAAGTTCCTTATGGAAATGCCTACTCAACTGTCTAGATGAAGATACTGTAGATACGCTTTGGAATAATTAATTTTATGCAATCTAAGAAACATGCCAGAAAAGCAGTAAAATAGGTACAGATAAATTATCTCAAGGTCCACATTAGATGTGAAGACACTGTTTTCAGTGCCAGAGTTTCAGGATTCATTTTTCTGGTGCAAACCAAACATTCTAAAGGCCATAAACAATGTTTAAAATTTACTGTATGGGAACTACAAAAGACAGTTATCCAAGCTTTCCTTTTGGCAAAACAAGCTGGCTGAGGCACTTTTTGTAGGAGCATAAGAGGAGACTCCTAAGAATTGATAATTTTTTCTCATATCTTGGGGTAGGACACTGTGTAAACATATATGGACGTTTCATTGTTTTTGAAGTGTTCTTTTTTTTTTTTTCACTTTGCTGCAATTCTTCCATGGACATTAAACAATATTTTCTGTCTATGGAAACTGTATAGTCAAGTCTGTTAATATCTGAGATATCTGAGAACAAAAACAAACAAAAAAACAGTCAAGCTGAAGTCAAGTACAGTGAGAAGTTGCAATAAGGGAATATGTTGTGGAATGCCTCCAGCTGAGCAGAGAGGTAAATATGCTTCTGGAGTTTTGAGGAGAATAAAAGTAGCCACGAATCCATGACACCCTCCTTTTTCTGAAGTATACTTTCTTCTATTTCATAGACAAGATGTAGAAATTTAAATGATTTCAGTATTTCCAAATTTATTCATGCTCTGCATTTGAAGAACATAGTGTGAATACTGTGGCATTAAATCACACTAAACTTTTGCTTCTTTATTTGTCTTTGATTGTGTTTTTCTCTTCATGAGAAAAAAAAAAATAGTAATGAAATGTGATATTCCATGACACATGACACTTCAAAGATCTGGAATCTGTTTGTTTGGTTAAAAAAATATTAAGCTCAAGCATGGCAGAGTGGTTACATGAGACTTCCTCAGATTTTGTTTTCTATGTATGTGACCCACAACTGACATACTCATTTTCTCAGTGCATACTCATTTCTCATACACAGATGCTAGGGTTATCTGAAGCAGAAAGTTCAATATTTGCTTCAGGCACTACATCTGACTAATATCTTTCATTTGTCTGTCAGTGTTCTGTGGTGATTGTGCGAATGTGAAAAGTATTAGTCAATTAACCCTTAAGTTTTGGGAAACATCCTCTTTTTCTTCCCTTATGTGAGGAGAGGTCCCTTAGGTATGTGCCTTATGAGACAGTTGTTCTGGGACTTCACATGCTGGCGTATGTAGCAGCTCACGTCTACACCTCCCTGAAGAAAAGCATTTAACTCCTGATTGCTAGTGGATTGTCTAAATCATGCAATAAGCTTATCATAGGTTCAGACTAATGAGGTTATTGCTATGTAATGTGTGAGCAGAGAAGAAACAGGCAAAATAATTCATACATTTGTAATCATATTAGGACTCAATTATTATTACTACTACACATTTTAACTGTTGAACTCCATAGTGGGCAAAAATTAATCTCATATAGCAATTCTGAATAACTGTAGATGCCCCAGCACGTGGTCCTTTACTCTGAAGGAGTTGTATTAACCTTTAATCTTCTACCTCAAACTACAGGACAACTGAAACATCTCAGACTTGAAATGTAAAGCTATAACAATGCTGTTTCACCCATTTAAAAAATAAATAAATCAACAGCACAACTCAGGTACTCATGTATACAAAATGCTAATAAATTTCATAATGGTGCTCATTTATATATATATAACATTTACATTAAGAGACAGGGTTTCTATTTTAGCTCTTAAACACTGTTGCAACCCCCACCAAGCCAATTTTCATGAGCTGATTAAAAATGCTGAAACTATGCAGCTAATTACCTATACAGACAGTAGGAGAGTGCTAAATACCTTACGCAGGGAAATCCAGAAGGCAACACTTTTAACAGAGACTATCTAGACAGCAAGAATGCTAAACACAAGTAAATCCTCCTTTTCTCCAAAGCTTATGAGTGTAGTACCATCAACTAAGGAGGTTTGAAATATCCTCTATGTACTGTGTACTGCACAAATGTAGAAGGAAGTAATCAAAATGCAAAGGGTGGAATTTGCAAAACAAAAGAGCATTGCTCATGAATATGTAGGAACCTTTGCAAAGGCATACTTGCACATACACACACAGAGCACTGCAGAAGCATTGAGGGGCGTGTTTTTAAACATTTGTAAGCTCCATTTGTTGTCAGGAACTGTGTTTCCTAGGCCTCAGCTGGCATATAGGTTTATTCTAAAGGTCATTGGTTTCAACAGTAGTTTCTTGTGTGTCACACATGAAAATCTGCAATGGAAGTTTTATTTTTCCCTCAGTCTTGGGACTTGATTATTCTGGAATCAAGTCTCATAGAGCATGACTGACAGCCATAACTCAGGAGCTGAGAAGCTTACGTCAGCAGGCTGGTCTTGGAGGGTTTGCCTAATATCTGCCAGATTCCCTGTTCTCAGCTAGTGTTAATTCATTGTTATCGCAAATAATATGTTCACTGATAAAATGCCTATTGGCATCTTTTTATTTAACTTTACTAACACATATCACTTGTGGAGAATGAGGGCAACCACTGATTTCTTTGCTTCAAAAAGAGGTCGTTGGAGTGGTTTGGGCATTGACAGAACAGTACAGCAGTTCCAGAAGTACCTCTGTGTTCTGGATATAGCAACTGTGTGACAGCAGAAACTCTAGTGCAGGAATGTTCATGTTTGTTCTTTTTATTAGGCATTGAATTCTTGCTTGTGATTATTAAGTTGAATGCTGTTATTAACAGAACTTTATACACAAGTATATTACCTATATACTTTTGGATACATACTTATATGTGTGAACTCAGTGTACCCAGGACTGTGTTGGAATATGTGTGACGGTGGAAGGTACTATTTTTTTTCTACCGCTATAGTTATTTCAAATTTCATTTAAGAATCAAACAATAATCATTAAAGAAATTAAATTTTTTATTAAATTAGTTTTTTTCACTTCCATTAATTTCATTAATAAATGATTAATTCCATTAGCTATGCCATCAATTAGAAAAACAAAATATTCTCCACTGTAAAAAGCTATAGCTATAAAAAAACAAGAAAGTAATGTTAAAAGTAAATTGATGAGGAATTTTCTGTCATTTGCTTTTTGTGATTTTTTTTTTAATTTTATGTTCGTAGAAACCAGAGAACACTTCGGATATTTTGGTTAAAACATGCTCAGAAACTGATACAGATTTCTCATCACTTCTCAACACCAATGATATCCAAGCTGTTTTGTGACTATTTGCTACAAATACAAATACAAATACATGAAAAAAATATTTTACAGATGTATTTTACTTATAAAATAATATAAAATACGTATTATTCCCAATTGTATAGGGAATACAATACAGTAGCAAAATGTCTATACATACAAATAGCCAGGCCTGGAAGAACTATCAAATTGAACATTTGTGGGTAATTCCTTTTATTTTTTAGATAGTGATGGCGTACTGTGGTGAAATACAAATGTCCATGCACTAAATTTCAGTTTCTGTTTTCACAAAGCATTATCCTAAGGAGAAGAAGATGCTAATAATTGAAAACCATATCACAGCTTTCCCAGCATTATCATGCCCCCCTCAAGTCTTTTACTGCAACTAAGTGTTCTCTCATTCTAATTTAAATTAACTAAAGAATTCTCAAAATACTGTCACATAAGGGAGATGGAGAGCACTTTATACACAGTGCCTGCTCAGAAGCATTCTAGAAAGTGAGGCTATTTTTGAGGTGGGCTTGACTGGTCCCACAGGCTCTTTTAATCTTCCGCTTATTTATAAGGTACTGAAGGAAGGTTTGTCCCTTAGCCCCTGTTAGAGGAAATGCTATTAGCTACTGTGTCCCTCCTAATAGTACTTCTTCACTATCACAGTAAGTTATTGCTATTATTGCACTATTAATAATTCTGTACTCTGAGTAATAGTGTGATGGTGTGTGATTTATTTCAGCTGTAAGTAGTCACTTGTCACATATTTTCTAAAAAGCTTCCATCTTATTAGAAAGAGGGGAGGGAAAGGCAGTCTAATGGAATCCTTCAGTTTCAGCAGTTCCAGACATCATTTGATCTTTCTGACTTTTTGGAAGAAAACTCAGTACAGTGCTATAACTCAGCAAGATGCTTCATCTAGTTGACTATCCTGTCGGTTGCCAAAAAGTCAAATATAACATTGCATTTGCATGACTTGTTTGAACCAGTGCAACAAAGCAGATTTTCACATTTTAAAGACAGATATAGACACATATATACTTGGACAAGCTTGAGAAGTGGGAGTATGTGAACCTAGTGAGATTCAACAAGTCCAAGTGCAAGGTGCTGCATCTGTGTCAGGGAAATCCCAGACATGAGGACAGACCTGGTAAAGAGCTCATTGACAGCAGCCCTGCAGAGAAGGACTTGGGGGTTCTGGTGGACAAAAAGCCTAACATGAGCCAGCAGTGTGTGCTTGCAGTCCAGAAGGCCAACTGCATCCTGGGCTGCAACAGCGGAGGCCAGGGATGTGATTCTCCCCCTCTACTCTGCCTTTGTGAGGTCCCACTTGAAGTTCTCCATTCAGGTCTGCACATTCCCCAGCACAAGAAGGATGTGGAGCTGTTAGAACAGGTCCAGAGGATGATCAAGGGGTGGAGCACCTCTCCTATGAAGAAAGGCTGAGAGAGCTGGGGATGTTCAGCCTGAAGAAGAGAAGGCTAGGGGAAGACTTCATTGTGGACTTTCAGTACTTAAAGGGGACTTATAAAAAGATGGAGAGAAACTTTTTGCTCAGTCAGATAATGATATGACAAGGGAGAATGGTTTCAAACTAAAAGAAGGGAAATTTGGGTTAGATGTTAGGAGGAAATTCTTCACTCAGAGGGTGGTGAGGCACTGGAACAGGTTGCCAAGAGAAGTTGTGGATGCCCCATCCCTTGAGGTGTTCAAGACCCAGCTGGACAAGGCCCTGGGCAACCTGGTCTAGTGAATAGCATCCCCGCCCATGACAGGGGAGTTGGAACTAGATGATCTTCAAGTTCCCTTCCAACCCAAGCTACTCTATGATTCTATGATATATTAATTTCTTTCCAACTTGGAAAATATCCCTCCTTTAAAATGATATTTTAAATGATCTTTGATACACTTTTTGAAAACAGCATCTTGGGATGAATGACAGAAGAGGCTTTATTTTCCTTAATTGCATGCTATCATGCCTGCAAATTCATAAAAGTTGGCATTAAGTAAATAAAAGTGCAAAACTGCATTTATTTGTATGCAGTATATAAAAAGAAACAAACAAAATTGAAACCCTCTGATAAGTACCATTTACTGTTAGTGACGGTATTGAAGGAGAGTTTAGATGATGACGCAGTGGAAAACCCTGAATTCCTTTCAGATGATGATTGAGGGTGCCTTATCTTTTTTAGTGGAAACTGATTGGATGATACATATATTTCTGGTGCCTTACTTGTCTAAGAGGACTGTCACTGCCACCAGAGAATAAAGAGTGACAGCAGTGATCCAAACCAACAGTGGTCTGGAGACAATCATACCATGAGTGTGTTAAAGGTGTTTTGCACATACAGTGGATGTCAAGTGGACCAGCTTGCTGGGACTAATAGAAATGAAAGAAATTGATGAAAAACTGTTTTGTGGGGGGACTAAGTGCATGGAATCAGAGGAGGAGACAGGAATGTGGTGATGAAATGCATAGGCTGGTAAAACAGAAAAAGAAAGGGACTTCTGAGTAAAAGCAAGGTACCTGATTTTTTTAAAGAAGCACTGTAACAACTTTTGGAATACATTTAGCATTTCAGGAATAACATCTAGTCAGAAAGTGTGGAAGATCTGAGCACAAAGGAGCAAGAAAAGGTTAGTTGAATAGATGCTTGTTATTGGTAGACTGACCATCTTAAATAGTTCATGTCACAGGTACTTTGCCATTTTATGGTAGGCTTCTTTAAGCCCCATTGGACCAATTTCTTTCTCAGAGAGGAAAAAAAAAAAGGCAAAAAAAGAAAAAAAAAAGAAAAAAAAGAAAGAAAAATGAGCATGATTAGCTCTCAGCCTTAGAAGTGCAGATGAAATGGAGGGCAGCCAAGAAAAAAGTGTTCAGTGCATGAGGAAGTAGTGTCAAATAGCTGGTAAAAAGGACCAGCAGAGAAATTAGAGCAGAAATAGTAATACACAGAAATAGAAATGTATATTAGCATTTGTCTTGAGACTAATATTCTGTCTGTGATATGAAGGATACCTATAATATGAATGTTCCAGAGTGAGAAAATAGGAAAATACTTCAAAAGACTTTTGTCAGGTATACTCAAAATGGTTTTAATGGCATACACGAAATAGCCACAAACATGCCCAAGCTATGATGCATAAGTGTCTAGGGAAGGTGTGGTCATCTTTCACTGCATAAGAAGTATCCATTATGTATGATTTTGCACATAATGGAATTGTGTCTTTTGTATTCTGCCACCTATAGTGTTTTCTTTTTGGATAGCTATATATAAATGTTTAATGAAACCAGTAGGTCTATAGTTAATGGATTTTTTTAACCTGGCATACAAAATCATGGACAGAAGGGCTTGATACAGTCCAGTGTTCAGAGCAGTTCCACGTCTGTTATAAATTTCTTATAAAAATATTACCAAAGCAGTGCAGGAAGTGGCAGCTTAAATTATGAAACATTGAACCAGATGAGTAAGCTCGAGTTTAAAAGTAGCTTGTTAGTGTTTTTGTTGTTGTTGTTTTGTTGTTGTTATTTTTGTCGGTTTATTTGTTTTTCACAGCAAAGGTAGATTGCTTTTTTTCATTTTGCTTTCTAACAATGCCCCAGATTCAATGGGAAGAGAGCAGGCACACTGTGCTTGAAAAGCTTACGAATTAAAGAAAATAGATTTGAAAAGGTTATGCATTAAAAAAATGGATTTCATGCTTTTAGATTCTACTCTCCCATATTTGTTTTGAAGTCTGTGTGTTTCCTCTCTGCTGGTGGATTTGTCAAGGAGCATTTCTTGTCAATTAGTAGCATCTCGTGCCATGCAAGAAACTGGACTGAGGGAATATTTGCAAAGAATAGACAGTGGCACATACACAGAATCACCAATACTTGCCATTCTTACACTCTTTTGTTTTAAGCAAAATCCTCACTAAAACTAACCCAAAGCATTTCTTTCTCTAGTACAGTGTAAGTAGTTTCACACAGGACTCATAGTAGATATTCAACTAAGAGAACCTAATCAGTGTAATTGATCGCTATTAATCAGGGTTAGAAATAAGCATTTATCAAAACATCAGAAAATGGATAGCCATGCCAACCAGCAAAGTTTTAGAAATATGATACTTCTTGGAAAATATGTGGCGAGCCAGTCTAACTATGGAATTATAAACGGCAACTACTGATTTGTAGTTATTTTTCATCCTTTTATATGCTTTTCCTCTCCTTTTTCTGCATCATTTTGGTCCATGTTTCCTTGTGTTCATTTTCTTTTGCAGGCCACCTGCCACTCATTTTTTAATCTCTTTGTTTTTACACTCCTTTCGTGTGAAGTAAATACTAGTACCTTTTCCTACATGCTTACTCCTGTAATTGAAAAGACTGTCTACTTTTACATAACAAAATTTCACAGAAATGTTTTAAAGGTTCTCAAGTACTTATCAAGTTGCTACTTATCTGAACACAAACTATTGCTTATTTTAACAATCAGGCTAAAGGGAAATTCTTGCAGAGATTTTTCCCCTTGCTGGAAGCACCAACAGAAAGATATCATATACACAGTCAAAGTTGGAGTCAGAGATGCCAGGCAAATGCAGTGTGATTTGTTTGATCCATAATAGAATTGCTGTTGTTATCAATTGAGAGAAGAAGGGAATAAATGTCTGTTTCAATTCTGCTTGGCTTAGGTAAAAGAGGAAAAGTTAAAGTGGGAGGAAAGTCATGTTTCCTCTCTACATACCACAAGTAAAAAGATGGTGGAAGTTCAATTAATGTTTTATATTTGTGGTGGGGGCCATGCCTTTCATGTAATTATTTTTTATATTATGTTATTATTGCACATACAGTTTACGACCAAAGGACTTAATTGACTGCTTGTATCTGTATGCACGTTTAGCTAAAGTTAAGACCAGGAATGTGGTCTTAGCTAAGGTCTTCTTTTCTTACTGTAAGCACCTGAGAAATCAACCTTTTTTTTTTTTTTTTTTTAGCAAATCCCCATCCTGTCTCATCCCCAGTGTTTTTTCTGTCCCATGAATTGCTGCTGTGGCAGGCTGCTCCCAAACAACAGCTGACAACCTGTCAGTTTTGTGATTAGTGTTGGTGAGTCCTTGGATATCATTAGCATATGTTAATTACTCATTAGTGTACGTACATAGCATGGTGAGTGTCTCTGGACAACCATGTGTGCCCATAATATTTGCATATAACTTTCTGAAAATTCCTCTTTCATCAAAGTAGTCAAAGCAGTAGCTCTCATACTTTGCAGACAGTGACATTTAAAGAAAACAACAGTGCTTATATCCCCATCACAATAAAAACATAGTGTACGGAAAGTTTCAGAGTGGCTGACCACAAATGCTTTAAAGTGGCCAAACCCATTAACGCCGGTGCACTTAAAAGAGGGAAAAAAAAAACAAACAAAAAAAAAAAAAACTTGAAATGTCTTATTTTTGAAGTAATGAAAACTCACAAAGCAAACAGCATAGAGTGCTGTGTTCTCCCTCCATTACTGCTTTGCACTTTGTGTGTCCCACTTTTGATATGGGAAAATACAGCTTTATTTTCCATAACCTAGAAAAGCTGATGTTTTGAATATACATCGTAATTAACTACAATTTGCTTTTCTTCACATGTTCTATGGTACTGAACCTGGCTTTATATTAGCTCATTAATATTTTTTACTTCTAGTGTCTTAATATTTACTCAAACACTAAAAACGTTAACTTTATTAGTTCATTACTGTTCAAACCTCCAGAAATTTTCCCTGGTCTCCTTAAAGGAGTATATACTTATACTTTTATCAAACTTCAGGAAATACCTGTGTCCTCTGCTTCTGTCAACATAAAAAGTCAAGTAACAATACAAACGCAATATCTGACTGCATCATGTTAGCTACAAAGTGTTTCCAGTAGCATTTAATATGTAGAGGCATTATAGGAAAAATTTTCCTATAGATCATTTTGAACATGGTCCTACATTTAAAATTTTATATCATATTATTGGTAAGTGCAGATGCAAAGTGTGTTTTTTTGTTTTATTACTTCTTTTTGGTTGAACTTTTAGGTTGACCATGATCAATTACTCCAAATATTGTTGGCATATGTGCAATAGTGTCCAGTATCATAGCTTTGGAGCACCCCCAGTTCCTCAAAAATGAAATAAACAATTTTATCTACTAGCATTAGTTCCTTGGCTGCTACTTTGCTAACATCTGTAAATTGGCAGATGCCTCCTTTACAAAACTCTGTTTCCAGAGAGATGATTGAATAAGTTCAGAGTTGTGCCTCATTGTGTTCAGAAACAACTTGGACACTAGCAAGTCTAAGCTAAGAGGATTTCCACCAGCAACACCCTCACTGGGAGTAGTCCCAAACATAACAGTGCCTTTAGGGCTTTAAAAGGGTAAAAGAAGAAAATGAAGATCCTAAGTTGCTAAGTTTTATTGCCTCTGTTGTAGCAAGTAGTGATGCACTGCCAGAGGGTTCCTGTATGCTTTTGTTTTAAACAGTAGTGATCTTATTTGAGTTTTATCTCTAACAATTATATATTTGGCAAAATCAGTGTTATTGCTGTAGATTAATGCCACTTCACCTGTTTCTCTACTTAAGACAGTGAGAGGAACTGAGTAATATTGTTATGAGATGTGCTTGCCTTCACTAGAGAATAATAGGGTGGCAAACATCCTGTAGCAAATAACTGTATTTGAATATGATCCCATGATCCAGGACTTGGAGACTATATCCCTTTCATTCAAAAGTGACATGAAGAATAATAGCTGAACCATGCTGAGTGAAATAGCTTAATCAAAAACATTTAGCTGTTTGTCATCTTCATAACATCTTTATTTTTTTCAGACCATTGTTTTCAGTTGTCTCTTTGCAGTACACCCAACTGTAACTGTTGCTTCTGCACTAAAATGATAATAGTGATATAAGAGTTCTTGGTTTATCTTTCTCGGAGCTGCTAAGGACATATAATCTTCCAAGACACTGTTAAATAGTATTTCACCATTATCAACAAGATCTGAGCTTTACAAACTCACAGAACTAATTTTTCAGGAACATTTTCATTTTTGTTCTGTTAAATTGTAAAAAATGCAAATGTCTTGTGTATTTAAAAACATGATTGCTTTTATTATCCTCCCTTTGTTTTTGATCAACTTCCTTTTTGCACTATATATATAAGATTAAAAAAAAATAAATAAAAACAGGAAAGAAAAAGGGAAGGGAAGGGAAGGGAAGGGAAGGGAAGGGAAGGGAAGGGAAGGGAAGGGAAGGGAAGGGAAGGGAAGGGAAGGGAAGGGAAGGGAAGGGAAGGGAAGGGAAGGGAAGGGAAGGGAAGGGAAGGGAAGGGAAGGGAAGGGAAGGGAAGGGAAGGGGGAAGGGAAGGGAAGGGAAGGGAAGGGAAGGGAAGGGAAGGGAAGGGAAGGGAAGGGAAGGGAAGGGAAGGGAAGGGAAGGGAAGGGGGAAGGGGGAAGGGAAGGGAAGGGGGAAGGGGGAAGGGAAGGGGGAAGGGAAGGGAAGGGAAGGGAAGGGAAGGGAAGGGAAGGGAAGGGGGAAGGGAAGGGAAGGGAAGGGAAGGGAAGGGAAGGGAAGGGAAGGGAAGGGAAGGGAAGGGAAGGGAAGGGAAGGGAAGGGAAGGGAAGGGAAGGGAAGGGAAGGGAAGGGAAGGGAAGGGAAGGGAAGGGAAGGAAGGAAAGGAAAGGAAAGGAAAGGAAAGGAAAGGAAAGGAAAGGAAAGGAAAGGAAAGGAAAGGAAAGGAAAGGAAAGGAAAGGAAAGGAAAGGAAAGGAAAGGAAAGGAAAGGAAAGGAAAGGAAAGGAAAGGAAAGGAAAGGAAAGGAAAGGAAAGGAAAGGAAAGGAAAGGAAAAAGGGGGGGTGGGGTCAAAAATCTCCACAGAGTGGGTTGTTCTGCATATACGTATTTATTAATTACCTACACTGATTAAACAGTGCAAAGTGAATTGAATACTGACACAAGATAGCAATTTGCATGTTCAAGCTAGTATACTTTTACTTAGAGGTGATAAAGCATAACACCATTCAATCTTCCCCATCAAACTGTTGATGTTTTATGAAACTAGTATTTAAGCAGGAAGGAATAAAGTTCATAGTTATAGTCACATTAAAGTATTTGGGATTTGGCTTATTAGACCAGGATATCTCCTCTTACTGGCTAAAGTTTAGTTTCTAGTGTTGAAGAAATAGAAAATGTAGCCTCTGTATGGTATGTTTACCATTAAGTATGGATATATTTCATAATTTTATGTCAACCTCAACATTCTGCTTCTTATGCATGACTCCAATGAAGTCTGCTTCTCTGCTTTTTGTACTTTAACTAGCATTGGAAATGAGTTACTAAATTTAACTCTTCAGCATTATTTCACATTTATTCTGATACACCATGGTAATTAAAATAAATAAATATATTTTAATGGCAATACAGGAGGAAGTTTGTTAGTTACCCAAATAAAAATGGTCTGAGAAAAAGTCCAAAACAGAGTCCTGCTTATTATCAAAACCAAGCCTTGGGAAAGGAAAAAAAAAAAAAAAAAAAAACTAATTTTTGCCACTGTCTCTTAACTATGTCTTATGATGGACAAGAAAATATTGGTGGAAATGAATTAGAGAATTACAGTGGTGGTGGACAATCACTCAAGCATTGGTATAGTCCAGAGAAAGGCACAGCTTTCTTTTTGTGCTTCCATTAAGCAAAAAGTGGACAGCATCTGACATGCAGGAATGGGATAGTGTCCCTGAAGCTTTAACAATGAGATATATGCCCCACTAGTCTAAATGGGCTAAAACAGAGGGCAGTACAGACACAGCAATTGTAGAAGCAGCCCAAGAAATGAGAAGAAAAATTTCCCAGGAGGCATAATTACCTCAAGTACTGTACAGAAATCTCTCCCATCTGACAAAACAAATAAAAACATGTTTTCATGATAAAAAAAAAAGTCTATATTGTATTATATTATACCCCTAAAATCGTCACTTGGTTTAGGCAGAAAAAGAAATAATCTCATCATGCTTTTTTGTTGTTGTTGTTGTTGTTTTGTTTTGTTTTAACCATGACTGCATATAATATCTTAAAAAGCTATGTAACTATCACTTGGAAAGTATCACGGTCCGCTAGGAAATAATGGAGAAGGACTGCATTCCTCTGAGTGATTGAATGTCAGCTTTCTTGGAGAAAATCATCACTCCTTTCCATCCTTATGCTCTCAGAATTGCAGAATGATGCCATAAAAGGACTTATTAGGAAAGCTGTGCCTTTAGTTCTTTTAGTTGAAAACACTGAAGATGACTCAAGAAATACAAGATCTGACCTTGAACAAATCTAAGCTGCATGATCAAGTTACTGAGCTAAATCATGTGGCAATACTCCATGTTTCCTGTGTTAACTTATGCCAAATTCAAGGAGATTTCACATGAAAGAGACAATTTAAGATTAAACACTGCACTACTTCATAACCCATGTGCAGGAACAGTGGAAAGTTACCCATCCCAGCTGAAGTGCAACAACATTACAATAAATTTTATAGAGGAATGTCTACAGCCAGCAATTAGTAGATATCTTACATAATTACTTTTTCTTGTTGTATATTCTTGCCAGTAAATAACTATAATCTAGGGGGACAGGCAGATGCCTCATATATCAGATAATTTTCATTATTTGCTTCCCAGATCATGAAATTGCCAGGATATCCCTGTCTGACACTCCAATGAACCTCTGAAATGCTGACAGCAAAGCAAGGCAATCTAACTCATTAGTCACATAGGATGTGAGCAACAGACAAGGCTCAGCAGATTTTGAGATTCTGTGTCTGCTTGTTCTGTGTTTTGCCCTTTATATTGCTGCTGTGCTTTGTGTTGGTGATTTCCATTTCCCTTTTGTGGATATTTCACAGGACATTTCACTACTTTCACTGACCTTGTCCCACATTTAGGGCTTTCTATCCACGTCTGTATCTGAATTAATTACACTTTCTGTACATTTCTCTCATTAATTGTCTTCTCTCTGCTTCACTCATAGACCCTTCCTGGATCCCATACATATCCTATTTTTGTAGTTATCTTTTTTCTTACTGAGTCACCCACAAAATATATCACTTTTTTGATTGCTTTATTGTAAGTCAGATTCTTAGCAACATTTTCTTGCTTCTTCCTAGTTTTCTGTCCTTTCAACATAGAAGTTCACGTTACAGTTTTATAAAAATCTACATTGTTTGTTTTAGAATTCTTGTGATAACTATTCCTAGGTATAAACTGAGTTGTTGTTTTTTGTTTGTTTGTTTTGTTTGTTTGTTTGTCTAAATATGCTCCCATCAGAAGGAGTTTATTTGTTTTTCTTGCTATTATTATCTCAGGAAATAGCAACTTTGGGAGGAAGCAAGTTAGCGTGTGTTGAAAGTTGGAGAGAGCAAAGCTTTTGGACCCTCAGGGGAGCTTTGTATTCATTTCTCTGTGAGCTCTACTGGTTAGCAAGTCTGTGTTTCATGTGTGCTGTGTGTAACGTCCTTGCACACAAAGAACAAACAGGATTTCTGTCAAACTGGCTTAGTCCAAGTTGAGATAACAACAAACAAGGAAAGAAAAAAAGTGAAACATCCACAAGGGAGACAGTGGATGTGCATCTCCTTTGATAATCTAATTAAACTGAAAGCAAAATTGCTACTTTCTACCACTTTTTAGAAAATCAAAGCTGTAGTAGCAACACAAGAAATAAGTACCTTGGTTCAAAGTTAAATATTGCATATCATATGGCTCTTTCCCAACAGACATACGTATCTTTGAGGCTTTAAAGAAAGGCCATTTATCATTTACTGCTCCTCTTGTGACAGAGAAGGTTTGCTTCCCTATATCAAAACTGACCACATTCTTTCCATACAGGAAATAAGCACTAGCTAACTTCTTTACTGCACCTTGAAGTATCTGAGTGAACAGCTTTGCTTTTTAAAGGAAATCATCTTTCACACATTGAGTGTGGACTATGCTACAGTAATTGCATTCATTTTGGTACTGCTGACTTTTAGCACTCAGATTTCTGGACAATACTTAATCATGATCTAGTCTCATTCAAAAATTAAATTCTATTTTTATTTAAAGAACTAGAAATGCCAAAAAAGGGTACTAATTTATTATGCATTAGTTATTAAGAGCTATTAAGAATTATTGATATTAAGTATTTGTTAATTCTAAAAGTTATTTGTTCGGTGCCTATTTGAGGATATTTACAATTGTAAAGTTATTTTCCTGTAGTTCTAAACATTGCAGAGTAATGAATTTACAAATCACCCATTATTTCTTTAATGCTAAACTGCATATGGGTAAAAAGAAATCTCTCAAAACCATTAAAATATAGATATATGAAGAACTAAACTCTTTCTAGTTACAATTGTCATTGTTCCTTTTGTTTTAAAGCAAAGACTTATAGCAAATAATGTTCCTAGGCATCTCATATTTCAGACAACCTTCATTATTGTGAAAATACATTTTACAGTTTACTGAAATACTGAAATGAAACTGTCAGGCATGAGAGTATGAACCTCTTTTTGGCAAAAAGTACCATTTGTATATGGTGGTCAAGTCAACAAAGTTTCCTTTTTGGAGGGAATTCTATGAGGTTACTATATGGTATTGATTTTGCTCTAAAAGACAAACTTCTGTAGTGAGCAGAGGCAGTGGTAAACCATTATGCGGATTTGGGAAAGATTGAGAACATCTGGCAGGAGTGGTGGGAAAATCTCTTTTGGTTGAACAGAAATCTTACCTTTGAGTACAACCAGGAACTTTCATTGTGGATATCTGAATCCACAATGAATCCACATAGTTCTTATTTTAAGAACTAAAAATTTTATGATGATTTTCAGACCTTTTGTATCTACTTGTTTCATTATCTGCCCATTTATATAATTCTTTAACAATAGAGGAAAAAATATACTTTTCTATTTCAGTCAAAGCACTTCATACATTTTAATGCATTGAATCCTTAAATATCCTAAAGCATAGGTTAATCATATCCCTGTTTTAAAGTTGGAAAACACAGAAATAGAGAAGCTAACATCGGCATTTTTCAAGCATCCACAGACTGCTAAGTCTCTCATAAAAAATTGAAGTATACAAAATCAGTGAATTTTTTTGACAGTGAAGGTCATATCAAGTTGGGAGAGCTGCAGTGCAAACCTGTGGCAGTACCAGGAAAAGAAGAGTTCCACGCCTTCATTCTGTCTTTTCTCTAATGTGATTTTAGGAAATATAAAATTTATATGTTACTAAATGGACATAAAATAATTTTTGTTTGTTAAGAATAAAAAATGGAGAAAACTATTTTGCAGAAAAACAAAAAGAAATAATGATGAAAATTTTTGGTTTATGCTCTGGAGAAGGTCATTTTTCATTTCAAAAGATTCTAGAAAAAAGAGTTTTTAAAAGTTTTTGAGGACAGCTTGCAAGCAACAATAATTTGATTGAATTTTAATCATAATTCACTCAAAAAAAAAAAAAAGGATGCATCAAGTACAATCACATATGGTGTGTATTTTGAACTAAGAGTATTTAATTTACTCACAGTTACTTCACATTCACTCAACCAACATGTTAGCAAAGTTAAAGCTGAAACTGTAGTTTGAAATGGACAGTTATCTGGCACCTAAAAGAGGCTGCAGGAAAAAAAAAAAAATACTGTCTTTGCTCTGCTGACTATGTTTTGATTGTATATAGAACATGTCCAGAAGTCTGTTTTAGCTTATTTGTTTGTCCATTCTCTTCGGCCAGATAAGTAAAACTTCCCTGTCTTTTCAGGAAAACTCATAGAGCACACTTACCCCTTTCCCTGTCCCCATCATGCTTCTTCTAGTTCCATAAATTCTTCTAATTCAGGAGTTCTTCTAATTCAGTGTGTTTCAACCTTCCCTTGAAAGACTGTAACTAAACCTGAAACATGCCTCTCCTCTCAGTGTCCTAACTAAGGTCTAATCACTTTTCATTTGAATGAAATAATAAAATATTGAGGAGCTGAACAAGAATACTTCACTATAGCAAAGGGAATCACCTTTTGGAAGGCTGCTTGCAAATAACAAGTTTAGATGTCAGAAAGGGAGTTTCATTCAAAGTTTTTGCTTTTATAGAGCTCAGGCTTGCCAGGTACTGTTGGCTTCATTTCTGGTGCCTTTAAGTCATGTTAAACATAAAAGGGCTATTTGGCACTCGAACAAATGAGGCCCATAATTCTCCTCCACCTCTAATTTTGAGCCTCTGCATGTATATCGTACACTGTTAGCTAGGGAAACCCATAATCCTGGGAGGCTGCCATCAATAGTTTTCTGCCATTGGCGTGACATGTCTGCTGTGGTCACCCGCTCCAACTGGAAAGCTGGTCCCCGTGGTGCCATCCTGGGTTGTGGGAGCGGTGCCGCAGGGGTGCAGCAGCCTGCATGCCTACCTCCAACTCGGCGGCACACACACGATACAGGATGTGATCGAATCAGCAGTGGGGGCGATTAGGTTTTGCTCGGCCAAAATAAACAGCTTAACTCCTGAATCTTAATCACACTCCATTGCCTGTTTCCTTGTTTTTATCCCTGTAGGATTTTTCATCGTCTGAAACCAACAAAGAGATCATATTTTGCTTCAGTTTCTGAAACCTCGTCATTTTTTCCAGACTTTCCATTTCACGCTGTTTGAATTTTATTAAGATCTTTTTACACAAAGCCAGAGTACCAGCTATATGATGCCCTGAGGGATCTCAAAGACTGTTGCTATAATGTCTCAAAACTCTTGAGACATTTTATTTCTACCATAAGCTCTTTGGAGGAGTGTGGCTAAGGATATAAAGTATCTTAAATGTTTATAGCAGGGATCTTGGTCTCCACTGGAATTTAATGTGAAAGTTTGGGTATTTTTTCCCATTTGTCTATTAATTGGCACATCACATTAGTACTGATCAAATAATACCTGTCTGGAAAATGGCTCATATTTTTCTTACATCTTGGGATGGGGGGAGACTTTTTGTTTCAAAAGTATGGATGTTTGTAACATCATGAATCATCTATTCCTAAAACTATGACTTTCTTTTCAACATCTCAAATGGTCATTACTAAGTATGTTCACCATTTTGCAGAAAACACCTCTATTTTACGTTTTATGTTTCTGCTTCCAATACTTTCTGTTCTCCCCAGTACAGCCATGCATATGTTCTTTACAGGAGGCTCAAAAAAGCATGCCTCCTCCAGTGTACAAGCAAAGATTTGGTAGGTGTTAATAAGGTTTTATTTTAAGTGGTCAGTCCTGAAATCAAAAGGAACTGCTGGACTCTCAATAATCTTTTATAAAACACAATAGCCCTGTTTAGAAATAATGTTAAGAATTAGAGAGACACATTTTGAAATAAAATTTCAGATTAAGAATTCTTTAGAATTCAGAAGATGTATTTATAAGAAGATAACTCATGAAAAAATTATTCAATTTTCAAAAAGCTGTTTTGTAATTGTGTGTGTGTGTGCGCACATATAAAACAGCAGGAGACATATTTAATGATTAAATAAAATAATCACAGAATCACAGAATCGTCTAGGTTGGAAGAGACCTCCAAGATCATCTAGTCCAACCTCAGCCCTAACACTAACAAGTCCTCCACTAAACCATATCACTAAGGGCTACATCTAAATGTCTTTTAAAGACCTCCAGGAATGGCGACTCAACCACCTCCTTGGGCAGTCCATTCCAATGCCTAACAACCCTTTCAGTAAAGAAGTTCTTCCTAACATCCAACCTAAACCTCCCCTGGCACAACTTTAGCCCATTCCCCCTCGTCCTGTCACCAGGCACGTGGGAGAATAGACCAACCCCCACCTCTCTACAGCCTCCTTTAAGGTACCTATAGAGAGCAATGAGGTCTCCCCTGAGCCTCCTCTTCTCCAGGCTAAACAACCCCAGCTCCCTCAGCCGCTCCTCATAAGACTTGTTCTCCAGACCCCTCACCAGCTTCGTTGTCCTTCTCTGGACTCTCTCAAGCACCTCCATGTCCTTCTTGTAGCAAGGGGCCCAAAACTGAACACAGTACTCAAGGTGCAGCCTCACCAGAGCCGAGTACAGGGGGACAATCACCTCCCTAGCCCTGCTTGCCACACTGCTTCTTATACAAGCCAGGATGCTGTTGGCCTTCTTGGCCACCTGAGCACACTGCTGGCTCATATTCAGCCGACTATCAACCAGTACTCCCAGGTCCTTCTCTGCCAGGCAGCTTTCCAACCACTCCTCTCCCAGCCTGTAGCGCTGCTTGGGGTTGTTACGCCCCAGATGCAGGACCCGGCACTTGGCCTTGTTGAACTTCATGCAGTTGACCTCAGCCCATCGGTCCAGCCTATCCAGATCCTCCTGCAGAGCCTTCCTTCCCTCGAGCAGATCGACACACGCACCTAACTTGGTGTCATCTGCAAAGTTAATACAGATCTATATGTTAATTTGATTGGACAACATTTTATAAAATTTAATTTCTGAATAATCATTCAGATCCTGGATTCAAACTTTAAATATATTGATATTTAAAACTTGTTTGAATGTTCAACCAGTCAGGACACATTTTTCTAAAATGCTTAGTAACAGTAATTCTGTATGCCTTGGGTATCCTGGGACCATACTGAAGGTGTTGAGATATTCAAAAAATCAGATGTCCTATAAAATAATAAATCAACCAAAAAGAAATTGAAGAAACCTGGTAGTTTAGGGAAATTCAAGTCTTTCTGTTGTTGAAGGATGTTATGCATCAGTGACTCAAGTCAACAATTTTCTGTCAAAGATAACTCTGAAAATCTTTACAGGAAGTATCAGACCAAATCAAAAGGATTTTTATTGTTCTGTTTCTAAAATTTCAAAAAGAAATATATAAAAATACAGGGATCAGACATGGATAACGTCATGGAACTACTAATATAAATATGTCAGATTCCACTGCTGTTTAACACAGTATATATCCTTAAAGTAACTGTCACTCAGTAGTCTACCACTTGTGGTCTACTAATTTTTTCTGTGTTTCTCAGCCCTCTTTGTCCTTGCATTTACTATATACCACTTTTCTTCCTCTGAATAATGCCACAAGGCTGTCACAGTAAGGGTGACAGAAGTTGCTCTTTCAAAAGAAGACAGTTAATTTTATGGAATTTTTTATTTATTTAATCTTCTTAGGCAACAGAATTGCTGTTTCTATTGTCAAATAGACTGAATGTCTCTTGTAATTATAAAGAGAACTTTAGATATTGCCTCACACAAATGTACTGAGGCAGATGTATTTTAACCCTTATAATGCTGCCTTTCCATACAGCTTCTTTGTAGTGATCAACCAAAGGAATATTTTTAATTGGTCAGTGTTATGTTAAAATGTCAGCTTTTCAAAGTCATGCTATGCTATGTACTTCTGTTATCAATTGGTTAAGATAATTAAATTTAGCTCCTACGTAGCCATGCAGACATTTGAAATAATGCTATAAACAGGTGACTGTATTACCTCAAGTTTTATTCTGTGATAAAACTTCTTTTTCACTGTTCAGAGGATGATTAAAACTGAATTTAGAGGTTGTGTTCATGAAGTTCTGCACTTTTCTTGCAATATGTCTCTCTTCAATGGTAAAAATAGCTGCAGATAGTCAGAACTGAAGAGATTAACTATAAAAGTTGGCATTTTCTACTGCAAGGTGTGCACTTTTTATAATAGATAAAAATTACACTACTCATTTTTTTTGCTTCTGTTCTGCTTACTGCAGGATGTGTGACACAGGAGAAGGGCTGTTCACCTTTCAGACACGAGAAGGAGAAATGATATATCAGAAAGTCCATTCTGCAACACTGGCAATAGCAGAACAACATGAAAGATTAATGATGGAGATGGAGCAGAAGGCACGGGTAAGGTCCCATCACTTATATATTTGAACTTATAAGGACTGGCAATGAACAAAAGAAGTCTGTATTATGTCAGTCCATGGATTCGGACATAATAACAGTATTAGCTGCATGACTAAGACAAAACAATCTTTAGCTTTTATGTATTTTTATGGTCATGGATTTTCAGCATTTGCTATACAGTGATCTATTGTTGCTGTCTTTTTGGAAGAGTAGATACCACTAAGTGCTAGATCCATGGTTACCTTCTTGAAAATTGTGGTTCTCTTACTCTGAGATGAGACTATTTGAAGACAGCTATGAGCTGACTATCAATGACTAAGTGTTAGTTGGTCCTCATGGCCTCACGTGTGGAAAAAGACCAATGTAAACAATCCAAGGTGACAGCAGGCATGTTCTGTTTTTCTTAACATAGGAAATAAATTAGTTCCCTTTACAATGAAGTGAACTCATAAAGAGCTATTTTTTTAATTTCAAGGTCAGAATTCCTAGTTTTCACAAGTTATCTTAAGCACTCATAGAAGCTACTGAAAAGTTCGGAATATTTAAGACAAAAATTAATAATAATAATATTATAATAATAAAAATAAAGACTACCTTTGTATGCTTAGGAGTAGAGATGATCTTAAGTGATCATTCTAGAAAGCTAACTTTGAAGTGTGGTTTGAAGCTACCTTTATATCCACCTAAGAGGAAAGATACGGGAAGGCCAGGAAACATTTTCTGCATACTTTTCATAGAATCATAGAATGATTTGAATTGGAAGAGACCTTAAAGATCATCTAGGTCCAACCCTCCTGTGATGGGCAAGGATATCATCCATCTTTCCTCTCAGATGACCACAGTTCTCCACACATCTTTGTCCCTAGAAAGAGATTTGAGGGTAATTGCACCCTTTCCACTGACATTCTCTTCATTCTTTCCTTTGCCCACCATGCAAGTGCCCACAGTCACACAAACATGACTGCATGATCCTCTTCCCACACACTCCATCACTGTCAAAATATCTCACGCTCCTGACAGAAAAGCTCTTTCAAAGGACAACTCAAGACCCCAGTGTTCAACTCCTTCTCCTAATTACTCCCCAGAGCAGTCTTTCTTCCTCTATTTACTGTACAAGAAATTTGAAAAAGACATATTTCTATGATGAAAGTTTATGTTGAATGATCCCCTCAGACTCTGCATGTTTCTAAGAAAAAGCAGAGATGGAAAGCAATAAAAAGTGCTTTTTTCTGTGGTTTATGAAAAAAAGGTGAATGATTTTTTCAGTAAAACTGAACAAAGTAGTACCATGTTCAAAAAAACTTGAGTTACACAAACTTTGCACAGAAAAAATAGGAAAAGGAATATTCACAATCAAGATATAAGGTTAGGGACACAAGAACAATTGCTAAAAAGTCCAAGCCAAGATAGATGGCAGAGTAAATGTAAAAGTATCTGAAATACTATCTGAATAGTACCTCAAGCATTGGGGGGGGGGGGGGGGGGGGGGTGAACTGCATTCTGTTTGGCTGGAAATGATTTAATAATAGTCCAAAACCAGGAAAAAGCATCATTATAAATATTATGCTTTTAAAATGTCTACACCTGTAAGAAAAATTACAGCATTTTCATGCTGCCCTAATAAGCTCTTAGACCTGAATCCAGGATTGTATGTGATATTCCTTTCATGGAATCACCAATTTCAGATTTTCCACCAGTGCTTCTGATTAGCAACTTCACTGCTTAGCAAAGCTGATCCCATTATGCCATCAGATGACTTCCCTAAAACCTCATTTATGATGACTGTGGTCATATGGTATCAAACTCTAAGAGCAGACTAAGAAGTTGAAATGACTCATCATCCACGCAGCATATAATATACTTGGTTTCTGGATAAAGCTGTTCTGTGATCAGCATGGGGAGATGGGTAGAGGCTTGTGGCCTGCTGTAGGCTATGTAGAAGCTGTAGGCTGTGCAAAGGAGGCTTAAAAACTTGTTGATTTTTAAACTCCAACTAGTAAGGTAATGTTGTTTTGGTTTTGGAAGCTCTGCTGCTCTTGACTGATGGGGTGCTGAACCTTTAACAGGTTTTCTGTGTTAACTGCAGCATCTGAGTTGTATTCATATTAGGGATAAAATATGAAGATATTAAATAGATTAAATGTGTTATTTTCCTTTTAGCAAGTATAACTTCTCTCAAATATCTAAATACTACAATTTAACCAAATGCATATATATATATTTTATTTTTTTCCCCTTAACTTCTGAAATCAAAGTACAAGCAAGAGTATACTTTTAAATCTGGGATCTAGGGGCTACAGGTCTTTAAGCCTTCCTAAAGCTTGACCTTTGTCCCTTTGTCTTTACAGCCCTATAGTTCATTTGTATTGCTTTGTTTTACTTTTTCTTGACCCCTTCTGTAATAAACAGCTTATGTATAATATTATATAATTAAATATTTTTTTGTGAAAGTGAAAATGAAAGAAATTTAAGTAAAGGAAACTTAATAGTATATCCACTACTATACAGATCAGAAAAAGGGAAGAAATTTAATGTCATTACTTCTTCCTTACAATCTTTAAAAGTTAAATATTAGGAAGGACTCTTGAATATATATGTGTTCTCTCCTAAATGTTAACACATTTTAAGTAACTAATACTCTAAAGTGTAGTTTATTTTTCCAAATTATGTTATAATCCAGTATTATAAAAAGTGAAAGCAGAAGTCAAAATGCATTCTTTACTAGAACAACCTTGATGAAATGTGTAGGTAATGATTAGTTCTCATAATGAATATATAAAGTAAATATAGAATGTATAGGACTATACAAACCTTACTGATTAAAAAACAAACAAAAAAGACAGGAAACACACACACACAAAAAAAGTCAGCTTAAGTAGGTAGCCAGGTGCACACTTTTGTTTTCTGCCCACAACTCTTTCAAAGTATAACTCTGGAAGAAGGACCTGAAACATGAGATCAATTGTCACTGGCATAGATGTGTTTTCAGGTTGATTATTGGTTTTACTGTGATCGAAACAGACTGGATTTTATTCAAAAACTAAATCAAGACAAAGTGAAGAATGACCTAATTTAGCTCAGGTGCTCTTCTTGATTGAGTTTGAAATGTTAAATCGACAGTGTGATAATGTTTTATGCTCACTTTGTTTTGGACAATAGCAAATTTGTGTTAATGCTACTACTTAAATTGAAACTATTTGCAGGGAAAGTGTTATCTGTATATTCAGGTTTTTTTCAGACTTCCATTTTTTAATTGTTGAGTGTAATAGAGATGACAATTAGGGCTTAGAGTTGTGTGTGTTTTGGGGGGGAGGGACTGATATTGGAGTGTTTGTTAGTGTTTTTACGGTATCAACATGAAAGTGTAATTAAAAAGAATAATGCTTGTATACTTATTTTTTTGTTGTTGTTGTGCTGTCTATAAGAGACTATCAACATCATAGCTGATAGTCTCTTAAAGATATGTTATCATAGATATGTTATCAACAACATATTTTATCATCAGAATAGTCTGTATTCTTGTATATAACTTCTCTCTCTCACACACACACACCCTTCTTTTTTAATGTAAGATTTATAAATCCAGATGGATTGGTAGTCCTAGAATTAAAAACAAAAATGTGATATATCCTCAGGAATAGCAAGTATCACCACCAGTATTGTGATGTTCAGCATGGAAGATATACGTCTGCATGTCCAGATTCCTTCCCTGTCCCCAGGCAAAGTCCTTCCACTTCGCTTCTGTAAGCTCAGGTTCTTATCTGACACAGTGACACAGCAAGTTAATTCAGTTTGCTAATATGGCCAAAAAAAAACCAACCAACCAACCAAAAAAAACTAGCTAAAAGGAAGAGGGTTCTGTAGGGTTACTGAGCTGAACTGGTTTGCAGAGGTACCACTAAACCATTAGATCTTCTCCGTTGTGTCTTCACAAGGAGAGGAGGAAAATCAGTTATTAACTCTCTGTAAATGCTGAGCATCATCCTTCCTGCAGCCAGTAAATGAGGTTGATTTTGGTGATCTTTTTAAAGAATCTCAGTTACAGTAAATTTCATGCATCAGCATACAAACACTGTTGTTCTCAGCTTCACTTGTCTATCTAACCTCTACAGCACGATAACAACATGCGTACAAACAGCATTGTGATTTAAGGCATGATTTTCCTCCCCAATGGCAGCTTTATTCTTCTGCCACTCAGCCTTCACTGAAAACACTTCTGATAGAACTACTTCACCTATTGTTGTTTGACTGTATAAAATATGAGCTTAAGAACTTTAGATTTCTCATATTATGACTCATATGAGGGAAGCACGCTAAGGAAATAGTGCTATACCTTTGTAACCTTATAATGACTTTTTTCAAGCCGCCAATAGAAAACTATTATGCAATCTCAAAATAATACTACTACTAATAATAATAATACAATATGTAGAACAATAATTCTAAAAGAGATAAAGTTGATGTTGACCATCTGATGTTAATCAAACATCAGTAAGACTGAAGTAAAAATTCATAAAAAATGAATGGTTGGAGTTTCCATAATTTATTATCATACGAAACTTTCTATGACACTTGTTTTTCTTAACACAGCAAAGCTGCAAAAAAAAATGCAATTTTAAATTGTGATACTTTTAACATTTACCGGAAGATAATAACATTACTAAAACACATCTGTATACTTCTCTTCCATTCTCATTATTTACAAGCCTTGTATCTAATACTCAACTTAATAAAAGTGAATGAGTCATAATGATAGAGTTTTGTCATTTAAATAAAATAATATCAGTGATTTTGTATTAAAAAAAAAAAACAAACTCATTAATAGGGGAATAACAAATATACCAGAGAAGAAAAATATCATGAAATTTAACTGGACTTAAAAAGATGCTGGAGAGGAAGGTGGTTAAGAAATAAGCCTGCAACTAACTTAACTTATCTGAAATAGGATGAGGACAGTATTTCATAAAACTGGTCTGAGGATAAATATAAATTACAGGGTTGTCAGGCATGGTATGAATGAGGATGTAAATAGAATTAAGAATATCAGTGTAAATTGTCATAGAATCAGGAAAAAATAACTGAAGCAGGAGAAAATAATATCATTAATTTCATAGAAAGCTTTTAATTTAGCTTTGCTCTTTAAACAATTCTTTATTATGTATTTCTTTACGTATTTTAAGCTGATCTCAGCCTAAACACGTATTCATCAAAACATTACAGAATCAAGCATTGTCAATGAACACATCAACAGATTCTAAATTCTTCACTTTCAAATGGTGGTTTCCATTTGAAGTATCCTACCTTTGCCAATGCATCTTCAAGGCCTTGCCTGGTATTTGGTTGTCATTTATGTCTTTGTGTAATGTTACACCTTATTATTTTCCCACTGTGAAAGACAGGAAATGCAGGAACACACTAGTGGATATTGCAGGCACAATGATTATATGAAATATTTACTTAAAATATGTGTCTCTGGGGCTCCACTTCAACACTGCAGTTTACTTAATATGATAAAGCTCTTTCATGTTGTTATTCTGCCTAAGTGCATTTGGCATTTACCTGGAGTCAGTAAGTACCTGGAGGAGAAAATGGAGGAGAAAATTCCAGAGTTCACCCATACATGGTCCCATGTCATGACACACTGGTTGTTTAGGATGTTTCCTTCTGCTTCCATATGATGTATGAGCTCATGTATTGAGCTTCTGAATACATATGATCATTCATGAACTCATGCATTTTATGGTAATTGAGGTATAGCCTCAGGCTCCTTATTCCTGCAAATACTCAATACTGTTCTGTATTTCCCACCTGAAACTACTGTATGATATTGCTGTAGAATATTTGTTTAGAAAATTGATAACTCTATAAAAAACTGTGTGCTTTATTATGATGTATAGTTGTTGAATTGTTTACTTGGTTCACACAGGTATTATGAAGCTTCAATTACTCATTCTAGAGGTCTTTGAAAATTACAGGTTAAAGTTGAAATAGTCTTTCAGTGTGTTTGGCAGAAATGACTTCCAGAGAAGCAGAGCTCGCCCTTCTTTGCAGTAGAAAACAATAATAGAAAAATTGGAGTCTTCTACTGCATAACCTGTCTATCCAGTGGTAAACTGTGGCCATCTGTAGTGGGTTTATGTGGCAAGGTTTTGGTAGCAGGGGGCCATCGGGATACCTTCTGTGAGAAGAATCCAGAAGTTACCCTATGTTAGGTAAGGGTCCCACCGCTGGCCAAAGCTGAGCCAATAAGTGATGTTGTTTGTGCCTCTGTGACAGCAGATTTAAGAAAGGGGAAGAAAAAAATGCTGCTCAACAGCAGCTGGGAGAGAGAGGAGAGAGGAGCGAGAACCAGCCCTGCAGACCCCAAGGTCAGTGCAGAAGGAAGGCAAGAGGTGCTCCAGGCACACAGCAGCAGTTCCCCTGCAGCCTGTGGAGAGGCCCCTGGTGGAGCAGGCTGTCCCCCTGCAGCCCATGGGTCCCACACGGAGCAGATCTCCACGCTGCAGCCCGTGGAGGAGCCCCCGGTGGAGCAGGTGGATGTGGCCTGGAGGAGGCTGCGGCCCATGGAGAGCCCCCGCAGGAGCAGGCCCTGGGCTGGAGCTGCAGCCTGTGGAGAGGAGCCCACGCAGGAGCAGGGGGTCTGGGGGGAGCTGCCGCCCGTGGGGGACCCGTGCTGGAGCAGTTTGCTCCTGGGGGATGGGCCCGGTGGTACGGAGCCATGTGGGAGCAGTTCTTGAAGAGCTGCTGCCTGTGGGAAGCGCACACAGGATCAGTTCGGGAAGGATGGCATCCTGTGGGAGGGACCCCATGCTGGAGCAGGGGCAGAGAGTGACCATGAAGGAGCAGCGGAGACAAAGCGTTAGGGACTGACCACAGTCCCCATTCTCCCATTCCCCTGCACCACTCGGGGGAGGAGGTGGAAGAGCATGGATGGGGGAAAGGTGGTTTTGGTTTCTTTCCTTTGTTTTTCACTTCTCTAGGTTGTTAGTAATAGGCAATAAATTTTACTATCTGAGTCTGATACTTTTTTTTTTTTTTTTTTTTTACTCTGAGTCTGTTTTGCCTGTCACTATAATTGTTGAGCAATCTCCCCATCCTTATCTCAACCCTTGAGCCCTTTGCATTATATTTTCTCCCCCTTTCGCTTTGAGGAGGGGAAGTGAGAGAGTGGCTGTGGTGGAGCTTGGCTGCCCACCCAAGTAAAACCACCACACCATCAGGAAATATTGCTAAGATGAAAAACAAAACCAAGAATGCTGCCTTTCTTTCCCCATAAGACAGAATCTGTGTACTTTTTGGTTTGAGTTTTGTAACCCTAGTTCCCATAAGTAATAAAAGATAAAAATGAATATTAATTATATATTAAAAAAAAAAAAAAGATTCTTACTTCATTAAACACATAATGATATTTTTCCTGATTCATATTTTTCTGTGAAAATTTGTTAAGAATTCTGCCAGGGTCCTTGTTAGTACTAGGACTCGGAAAATTATGTGTGCTTGGATGAAGTAAATCCTAGAGCAGTGAAGCAGGTCTATTTCTGACATTCACCCCTTCAGAAGAAAGTAATGGATTTTTGAATATACAGACTGGATGTGTTTTATTTTTTAATTTTATTTTAAATAAGATATTTTCTTGAAAGTACGTGTATTTCATTGGCATTTTTTTCAGGGGCTATTACTCATATGCAAAAATAGACATTCAAGTACTGCAGCAACATTCAAGAACTATGCAGTAGATGCCATGCAATTCCTAAAAGAAAGTACTTTGCTCTGCTATGAAATTCTAACTTCCACTGCCACTATTGTCCCACATACATTACTTTTTTCCAAGGAAACACTTTTTAACCCTGTCCCTGCCCCTTCTTCTGTCAGCTTCAGGAGTCTACTACCTCCTATAGGGTGCCATACAAGCCGTGAAAGGATGAGGTGGGGGAAGTTGCCGGCAGTGGTTGTTGTTGAATGTTTTCTGTGTATTTGAATGAAACCACAGGATAGGGAAAGTCTTTACTGTGGTAACAGAGTGTTAAAGCAGGTGGGAGGACAGAGCTATGTTTTGTGTCAGAAACACTGCAAACCACATGAACTTCTGTGAAGTGTATAGATAACTATTGTGGGTAGGTGCAGGAGCAGAGCTGGCAAATCCTTGTATAAGAGTGTATCAGATATTTTGGTAGTTGGTGATGTAATATAGGTGCAGTTTTGCCTTTTAAAAAGCTATTCACTAGAGCTTGCACTGGCTTTATTAATGTTTTTTGACGTGGTCATAGTCATGAGGGCTCTCACTCAGAGCATGGTGGGATAAATTCAATTCCTTCCTCTGCCTGACAGAATTTTGAACTCTCTCTTATCCTTAGCTATTGGTCTGGATGACCTTGAATGCAACGACATGCTCTAAATCTGCCCTAGGGACTAAAACCCAGGTACCTCTTTCCGTGGATATATATCCTAACCTAGAAATTCTTCTGATCCTTCTTAAAAAATTCTGAAATATGTTGTATAATATCACAGTGCTCTTCTAGATTTGTCTTATCGTGCTACCTAAGATTCTGATTGAAATCTTCTTCCTAATATGAAGTAAGAGCTGAACCAAAACCTATTTGTAATAAAAGCTTCTCAGAGGTATCTCATAACTGAGATAACACAATTTCTTGTCTGACAGGACCCTGTTTCATCCTATGAATCTGTCCTAAACCTGCTTGCATAAATCCTGTGAACACTGTTCGCCCTGTTCTGTGGACCTCATTTGTATACTTGAATTCAAATATGTTGTACTGTGAACATTTTAATTTAAGCAACTAAATAAAGTCTGTTTTTTTTTAAATGCAATAAGGCACAGATTTTTACAGAGTCATGTATATGCAGATGCAAGCCCTATTGAGGGTTTAGCCTGTGAGCTCTTTAAAAATCCAGGTAGCCACCTATCTACATTTCTAGGAACTTTTTAAAGAGCTAGGTACATATTTCTTAGAAGTCGGGTGTAGTTTATTTCAACTGTACAAAGTTAACCTTTGAATATAAGTGAATTTTAATGTTGGTAACATAAGTGCATTTGAAGTTTTGGTGTTGTTTTTTTTTTAAATTATTTTATTTTATTCTATTTTTTCTTTTTTATTTTTTCCAATATTTTACAAAATACTGCATTTTTACAGAACTATCAAAATAGCTGGAGAGGCAATGTCAAATTAAAACTTGTATTTCTTTCTAGAAAATGCAAGAAATTGAAGAGCCAAAGAACTTTCCCTGAACAAAATAGATTATTTGATTAACAGTGTTATTTGCTAAAAGCCATAGGCGATACTAATTATAAATTAGGAATGGTTGTTGTAATTATACAATAGTTGTTGCATGTCTGACTGAGCACTATGTGGCTATTCCTAACCCTCCCCTTAAGTAAATTCTGAAAAGCATTTAGTATGGAAGGGAAGTTTTCTTTGGCATTGTGCACACTTTAAATAACTTGTTTGCATAACCGTGCTGGTAGTTTTATAACATTAAACTCTCTTAACAGAGGAACAGGTTATGTTGACTTAAGTATTACTAGAAAAGTAATTCTCAGGACAGCTTTCCAATGGGCTTAATATATTATTAATCTCCTCTCTGCTATTCTGAGAAAACCATTTCTTGTAAAATAAACTAAAGTAGCCTATAGAGCTCCTATTATTATTAGCCACAATAATAGCTGATGAAGCCACCCAATACTCTCAGGAGATAGGTATTATTATAATAATTATACTAATGAGTAAAATGAGGCACAGAAAGATTAAGGCCAAATTCAACTGTGTATGAATTGTCCAAGGTCACAGTGTAATCAGCGGTATGCTGGGAGCAGCACATCAACAAAACAAATCCTGGATCATAGTCGATTACTTATTCACAGAGGAATTAACTTCTGAAAAACACATTTTTCACACAGTTTCCATCAGTCTTTTGAAGTATAGTATCATTCTGCGTCTTCCGTCAGCTAAGGCCTCCCTCTATTTCAGTAACTCTGTTCTTTATATCACACAAGGGAATAGTTAATGCTTTGTCTCTGATTAATAAGAACCTTCTTTATCGATGATTTACAGGCGGACACTGTGCTTCTCAGATAATGGGAGATTTATAAAAAGTAATAATCTGAGAGGGGATCAGAAATTCTCATGATAGTCGTAAAGTTACTCTGTAAATCCCTTCTGTGCTTTATGTACTTTGGCTCATCAAGTACCTGTTGGTATGACAAAAATAGGTGAAATTCACGCTTTATCAACATTTTGCTTTTTTTCCCCATTTCTGTTCCTTTTTCTGAATATGATATATTTTTTAACTTGACAATTCCTTATAATAATGTCGCTGATTATGCTTAGACTGAAGACAACTGATACTTAGTATCTAAAAAAACATACTTGAATTATGGGCCCTTATCCAAGTACAAGCTGCCTTTGATATGAATTAATCAAAGCCTGTCCAGACAGGGTTTGTTTATGTTCCTTTTCCTGCTCAGCCTTGGGTCATGGTTCTTACATGACTGATATCCCCTGAATAATTCCAGCCGTACTAACAGTTTATATTTATCAGCTGCTCTGCAGTGCCCAAGAATCTGGTTCGGCAGAAATATAAAAGCCACTAGTACAGACAGACTAGTCTCTGAACTGTTGACCTGATAATTTCACTTACTGTAGTAGCTGCACATCTTTATACAATATAGTTGCTGTAGTTGCTGTGAAATGTCAGATTAATACACTGGCACAGTACATCTCATTAAGTTTTCAAACCCATTGATTATAACACCAGAAAAAAATAATATTGGAAAGGACCACTGGTGGCCAGATGATCTAATCTTTTCTTCAAAGCTAGGATAACATCAAAACTAGATCAAGTTGCGCAAGGCCTTAGCCAGTCAAGTTTTGAATACTTCCGAGGATGTAGATCCTGAGAACCTGTTCCAGTGCCCACAATCTCATTGTGAAGAATTTTTTATTATGTCGGGAATTTCCTATGCCGCAGCCTATGACTGTTGCCTCTTGTCCTTTCATTGTGCGTCTCTGTTAACAGCGATGATCTGGCTCTGTCTTCTCTATGGCATACCTTTAAGAAGAGAGAGAGAAATGGCTGTTAGATTTCTCTTAGCCTTCTTTTTATCGTGCTGAATAATCCCTTAATCCAATGTCGCTTATCATATTCTGCTTCTTAGAGGTTCTCTGCCAGGCTCTCCACAGTTTGAGGTTTCTGTTAATCTGGGGCACAAACCTAAAGACTATGTGAACACAGCTGAACTTCCTGATGTGGAAGTTCCAAAAATGCCAAATAGTGGAGAAACGTAACCTCCCCAGACCTGCTGGCTATGCTTTTGCTAATGTGGTCCCATATGTGGTTAACCTCCATCACTGCACATTTACAGTTGTCATTCATGTTATGTCCAGGACCCCGAAGTCCTTTTCACAGGGCACTTTCCTAGCAAGTCAGCATGTACTCAAGCACTGTGGTGTTAACACAGGTGCAGCATTAACATCTGTCAGTGCTAAACTTCATGGGGTTCCTGTTTGCCCATTTTTCTGCTTTGCGGAGGTTCCTCTGAATGGAAGCTGTCCCATCTGGGTTTTTGCCTACTTCCCTAGTTTGATGTCACCCCCAAATTTGCTAAGGATCACTTCTGTCTTGCTGCCTATGTCTGTGATGAAGTGTCCTGGTTCCAGTTAGGACAGAGTTAATTTTTCCTCATAGTAGCTGGTAGGGTGCTATGTTTTGGATTAGGATGAGAAGAGCGCTGATAACATGCTGATGTTTTAATTGTTGCAGAGCAGTGTTTACACCAGGCCAAGGACTTTTCAGCTTCTCGCTCTGTCCTGCCAGCGAGCAGGCTAAGGGTGCAGCAGGAGCTGGGAGGGGACAGACCCAGGACAGCTGACCCAAACTGGCCAAAGGGGTATTCCATACCATCTGACGTCATGCTAAACAATATATAGGGGTGGCTGGCCGGGGTGGGGGGCCGGCTGCTCAGGGATAGGCTGGGCATCGGTCAGCGGGTGGTGAGCAATTGCATTGTGCATCACTTGTTTTCTTACACATTATTATTAATAATACTATTATCATTACCACTATTATTATTATTATTGTTATTATTATATTCCTGTTTTAATAAACTGTCTTTATCTCAACTCACCGGCTTCACTTTCCCATTTCTCTCCCCCATCCCAGAGAGGGAGGGGGGAGGGTGAGCGAACGGCTGTGTGGTGTTTAGCTGCCAGCCGGGTTAAACCACAACATGAAGATGATAAAAAGTTTTGGAATACTGACCCATCTAAAATTCAAGAATAAGTTTTTCAAAAATATTTCAGTTCTGCAGCATTCAACAGCAAGAGCTTAATGATTTTTACATTTTTTTTTAATGTTATGATAGAAGCATATACCATGCTGTTACTTACGACTGTCTCAGGATAAAAGCCGCTGGTCTCATCAGGTATTCAGTCTGTCAGAATAAATTTCCATAAAGGTAGCTGCCAGGCAGGATTCATATGTATTCATATGGCTGGTTGTTGAATACATAACTTTACAATGTTTATGATTCTAAATCCATTGCCAAATCAGTATAGGTTCTTGTTTATAAAAAGAAAGAACTTGTGGTCCCCACATTATTCTTAATGATTTCCTTTTAGGGCATGGTGGTAAAAGTTACAATTACTACTGGCTAAGAGATTTGGTAAAATCTTTGTTGTTTTCATGACGTCTTTTTTCTAATGCTTTTTTCTGATGCTTCCCATTGCTTCGTGATCACCTTTACATACCTTTCATATTACATGAAGAAAAAAAAAATGTTGAGTTGCAGATTTCCATGGCAACAGGTATAACTATTTTCTTTGTTTTGTGAAGTTGGAACTTACCAACACAGCAGCAAAGGATTCTTTTCTGTTAAACGGCAACAGTGGATTTTAAAAGGCTTGAATTATGGGGCATTTGGTCATGCAACCACAACCTCTACTATACCAAGCAACTTCAAGTGAGTTATAGTCTGAAAATAAAATTTAATGGAAAAAAATGCCAATTGTAGGTTTGTTGGGCTGATATAATTATGTTGAAAGATACAGCAATTTACACACACTTCTCAATTTCCCCATTTCCAATTTGTTTTCCTAATTCGCAGTTATTTCTGTTACATTAGTAAACTAGCATCAATAAGGAAGAAAAAAAAAATCACTAGTTTCTTTTATATGCAGAAATTTGGACTGTGATTTGGAGAGTTTTGTCTCTCATTTTAAAATGTTTCTGGGCTAAAAAAAAAAAGAAAGATATTTATTTAAATCCAATATATATTTATATATTTATTTAGAAGTGTGTGAATTATTTTGAATGATTGATTATTGCAGTTCTAAAATTGAGAAATCTCAAGAATTTTGTTTGTATCTATATACATGATCAATGAGAGCTCCATTTGTGTGGGCACATACAGTGAAAAGGAATAGTTCTTTATTATTACATACTAGCTTCTCTGTTTATTTTAAATCTGTAAAATACACAAAAGGCAATGAAGCTATTGAAGTAAATATTAAACTAAATGTGAATAAATGATTTTAAGTGAAATTTAAAAAAAAATTTGTGTGTTTGCATACACAAACAGGCAAGTGTATTTAGCATCCCCCCTCAAAAAAAAAAAAAAAAGTATTTTTCTACTTTAAAACTTTATAATTTACATTCGTGTGCATTGTATAAATAGCCCTGATATGTATGACTGAAGATGCATTTGAGATGCTTAAAAATAAATACTTAATGGAAAGAAAACATATTTTTTTTGGAAGGTTTTGAAGAGTCATCTGTAGCTTTGCTACATGATACTGATTTTTATGGGTTTGTTGTGTTATTTTTTTTTCTTTTTAATTGAAATGTCTGTGTCTGACACATAAAAATAACTTCTGAAAATGTCAGAAAGTAGAGGTCAGCAAAACTGTATGTGTTACTAAATACTGGAGTCACTCACTGACAAGCTTAATAAGGAATATTCATGGCAAAGTATTGATGATTGTTTAGCAAGTATTCAGAAAATTGTATTGCTGTCATTTTATTAAAGTTCATTGGTATCAGCAGTTTCTATATACAGAGATGAAGTAACTAAAATAAATGTGATTTCCACAAATATGTATAATTGGGAACTACTGATCTATTTTAGACTATACAAGAAAAATGTCATAAACAAGCTTGTGAGGTCCAAGGCATTTATTTTATCAGAAAGACTGAAACTCAAATAACTGCAGTGAACACTCAATACAGATTCTAGCATTTTGTTGTCAAAACATGTGTGTAAGCCGTAGAATTCCAAATTTTCAGCCCCAAATTTACTCTGGTAAGGTTTGCCCAAACAGGGACATTCTTAATTCACCTTTCTTGCCACATACTAGAGAGAGTTTTGAAAGGGTTCTTCACAAACAGTCATTTTTTTCATGTCATGACTTTTACCATGCTAGCTCTAAAACTGGCCAAAGCAACTTCTATGAAGTCAGAAAGGCTATCTTTCCAATACTCTCAGGTAAAACATTGAGGACTTCAAGTGTCCAAAATCCTTCTTTAAGATGTCATACCTTTTGGCGAGCAACACCATGAAAAAACTTCCATACTCTGAAATCTTCTCTAAAGTATATCAGGCTGAGGTGAGAGACAACCAGCATTGTCAGAGAGAAGGATACCCAGCAGAGCAAGGACAGCAAAAAGTATACAGAGGAAGTAGGGCAAGACTGCGTAAGTCGGCACTGATAGCAAGTCTCACTATTTTTAATTTTGGTTTGACACACCTCATGAAAGTGAACCTTCTGGAACACAGTAAATCTCAGGTTGAATTCCTGAGAAAACATTCCTGGTGAAACACACCAGTCTTTGCAGACAGTGTCTTTGATGTCTCCAACTCCTTCATCTAACTTCATTTTTCCCACCCCAACTTATTTATCTCTATATTGTTCAGAAGATAGATAAAACACTCGTCCCTTTTCGGTTAAAACCTACTTTTTAATTTTGGAGATGTTAATCACAGAACCACAGAATGGCTGAGGCTTGAAGAGGCCACTGGAAGACATCTTGTCCAACCCACCCGCTCAAGCAAACTCACCTACTACAGGTTGCCCAGGAACATGCCCAGATGGCTTTTAATATCTCCAAGGAGGGAGACTGCAGAACCTCTCTGTGCAGCCTGTGACAGTACTCAGGCACCTGCATAATCACATTTCCTCTTGTTCAGAGGAGACTTCCTGTGTTTCAGTTTGTGTCCATTGCTCTTCTCCTGGCACTGGGAACCACTGAAAAGAACCTGACCCAGTCCTCTTTGCACCCTCACTTCGGGTGTTTATATACATTGATAAGATCTCCCCTGAGCCTCTTCTTCTCCAGGCTGAACAGTCCCAGTCTCTCAGCCTTTCCTCATAGGAGAGATGCTCCAGTCCTTTAGCCATTTTATTGGCCCTTACCTGGACTCCTTCCAGTAACTCCATGTATCTCTTGTATTGAAGAGCCCAGAACTGGACACAGTACTCCACATGTGGCCTCACCACTACTGGGGAAGGGGAAGGGTCACCTCTCTCAACCTGCTGGAAATACTTCTCCTAATGCAGCCCAGGATACCATTAACCTTCTTGGTAGCAAGGGCACATTGTTGGCTCATGTTCAACTTGGTGATCACCAGGTTCACCAGGTTCTTTTCTGCAAAGCTGCTTTCTAGCTGGATGGCCTCCAGCATGTACTGGTGCATGGAGTTGTTCCTTTCCAGGTACAGGACTTTGCACTTCTCCTTGTTGAACTTCATGAGGTTCCTGTCAGACCACTTCTGCAGCTTGTCGAGGTCTTCCTGGATGGCAGCAGAACCCTCTGGCACTCTTCCCAGTTTTATGTCATCAGCAAACTGGCTGAGGGTACATTCTGCCCCATCATCCAGATCATGAGAACATTGAACAAGACTGGCCAGTATAGACTGGCCTCCAACTAGACTTCATGCTACTGATCGTCACCCTCTGGGCCCAGCTGTTCAGCCAGTTTTCAATCCAACTCATGGTCTGCTTATGAAGCCCATATTTCAACAGCTTCTCTGAGGATCTTATTGGAGACAGTATCAAAAGCCTTACTGAAGTCTAGGTAAACAATATCTACTGTTCTCCTTTTTTCTACCAAACCAATCATTTCACCATATATGGTTATCCTGTCGGTCAAGCATGTTGGACTCCCTTGGAGAATCCATGCTGACCACTCACAATTATGTTCTTGTCCCCCATGTGCCTGAAAAGGGTTTTCAAGATTACCTGCTCCATCACATTCCCAGGGATCAAGGTGAGGCTGAACATCCTGTAGTTCCCAGGGTCCTCCTTCTTACTCTTCTTGAAGATATGAGTGACATTGGCTTTCCTCCTGTCCTTTGGCAAGCCTTTACTTGACTGTCTTGCTATTAACTCCTAGATTCAACAAAGGTCAAAACTTCTCCTAGCCCTCCCGCAATTTCATATCACCCACTAACACTCAGAATGATGCAAATAATTTACATGTTTCCGAAATGAGACAAAAATGAATATTTCAATGATGAACTGCTTGAGATGAATGACCCCTAGAACCTATCTTAGAAACTTAAGGTAATACAACACAAGCAGATCTATATCATTGCATTATATGCCACCTGTCTTCAGTTAAGCATATGAGGGCTTGTTCTAAGACTGTGATTCATTACCATTTTTAACTTGAAGAAAATATATAGGAAGGTGTTGTTATTTTTGATTTTGTTTTCAATTGTAATTGTTTTTTCACTCTGATCCTCCCCATTTCCCATCTGGAAATAGTCATACCTTTAAGCAAACCACTTTCAAATATCCCAGGAGATTTTTCCCTTTAAAACCTGAAGATTTTGTCCTGAGTGATGCTGCTTAGAGAAATTATTTTATAGTTCCACACAGTCTTATCCCAAAATTCTGTATGTTTGCAGGGCAGCAGGTCTACAAAAATCTTTTCTTTTCTGTCATCCAGCACCAATCTCTATTATGATAAAAGCTCCCATATCATGCTGACAGAAGGACAATCGATGTCTGCCAAAGCACCTGTGCAATACTGGATTCTCTATCACATATATATTGAACACATTAGTTCAACCTGCTAGGAATTGTTCCTGTTTGTTTGAGACCCCTAACAATTAGTTATGTTTGTTTTCAGTAAGACCTACTGTGTAGTCAGGATTGAAATAGTCTCAACTCTGTTCTTGGCAGCAGCATCTCCTGTGTTATTAGTAAATGTTTTTATGCAATAAAAAAATGATAAAATAGTTCAAATATGGCTCATAATAGAATAGCTCAAACCCTGTGAAGAACCTGACCTTCTGCCCTCAGAGTAATCAGTGTAGTTTCCATGGGTGGTAAGTGAAAGAAAGAAACAAAAATAAAATTTCATAACAGAAATAAGTGAAGACACACACCTTACTGACATTTAACAAATATAATCCCAATGCACTATAAAACCCAGCTACTTTCCTCCAACATTAATCTATTCTGTCAGAAAACAAAGTGATCTATTATTAGCTTCTTTCAGAGAAAAAAAGAAAAAGAAAAAAAAAAAAAACTTCTGCCAGAAAAGGAGCAAAATGTCCCAGTTCTTTCATTATAATACAGTCGTAAAAAATATCAGTCCCACTGAATCTCCCTTCAGAATGCTTTTCTTTCACCACTGTTTTATTATTCCTACATAATATTATTTCACAGCCAAAGACTAATCATCCACGTTGGCACTGCAAAGCAATGTTAGTATTTTGAGATTTTTTTCCTCCATAATTGATTAAGAAACTCTCTAAAACGTCCTTACAAGGTTAGAATTGTTACTGAAAACGCAAATGCTAGAAATATATTACAAAGGTTGAAATCACTGAAATGACTTCCGCAGCTATTTTTTATGTAAGTCTTTCCAGAATACTTATGAGGTCATATATCTGGAGTTCTTTGCCAATATTGTGTCAGAAACAGCAAACTGGATAAAAAGTAGATAAAAAGAAACATAAAGTACTATATAGGAAAGAATTAGTATGCTGATACCTATAAGCATTTTTATTGTTAGTGGGCACCTTTAAATACTTAGTCCAAATCATGCATGAATGACTATTTTTTAAGCAAGATAAGTGATTGTGTACAAAAGGTTATGGGAAAACTGTAGCCATAGAATAGTTATAAATAGTACATCACCAAAGGGCAAAACATTCACATTGGACTTCCATAGGAGTATATCCTGCATCCTATTAAGTATTTGCATAAGTCTTGGATAAAGATACTATCTAATCATTAAACTTCCTGATCTTACCATTACAATATGAAATTGGGTCAGTGAAGAGAGGGAATTCAAATAGAATTTTAAAAGGCAATGTGGACAAATTGTTTGCAACAGCAAAATAAATTCAACAGAAGCATATGAAAAGCACTATACATAAGAATAATCGGCTTCATAATACAGGACAGAAACTGCTTTTTGTAGAACGGGTCTGTGTATCACAGTACACAAGTTGAACATGGTACAATAGTGTCTGCTTTGCAAAAAAGCAAATATGACACCTTCTTCTTGGCTTTAACTTAAGAATCATTTAAAAAAAAAAAGTGTTTTACTTCTCTCTTTTTTGTGCTCTAATTTATGCTCGGCTGATGCTGCCTACTAGATTGTGTAATTTTTGAATTTCAATAATCTGTCACTGTGGGTACCAGTGAAATGAGTTTGTGCCATTCCACTGCAACTTGTGGATTCTTGAAGTGAAATATATTTCTTGTACCCCTTCTACTTCTACTTCAAAGCTAACTCACAAAGGAATCTTCTTTAGTGTTGTAAAGAAAAAAAATATCTAAATAGTAAAATTCATGTCTCTAGATTATATTTCTTGTTAGTCTTCTGTGACCTGGTTCTCTTGCTATTTTTCAAAGACTAATGAGAAAGTGAAATGGGCCAGCCTTTTTTATCTGTAATAAACTAAACTATTTCCAAAGCATATCTTTTTTTTTTTTAATATCTTTATTGCAGATTAAAATATGGATTGAACTGTATATTGATCAATTCTCCCCAAGACAAATTTATTTCCTTTTGCCCTTTATATTTTGACTATTTTAATGCAAACAGAATATTAGAGAATAATATGCTAAACAGATTAAAACTCAGAGACCTAATATATGTATAAGAGGCTCCATTCTTGGAATTGCATTCATTATTAATAACAGAGTAACAAATCTATTTAAGTCAGTTGAGTTGCCCTGTGGGAATTAAAACAAAAATTTAGCCCCTAAGCCTTGTTTCATGAAAGAACAATAGTGAAAAAATATGAGGAACAACTTAGAGAAACACATTAATAATTTTTTTTCATTTCTATTTTAATCAAATAGTCCTTTAAGAACTATAAAGTTGTCACTGGCAAAGTAAAGCTTCATATGACTTAAGATTTTAAGTAACCAAGAAAGAAATGAAGTGTTCACCATATGAAAGGTATCTTATCAAAGAAAGATTCTGGAAGAAATTAGGTAAAACCAAACTACTAGGTATTTCACATCTGATAATGAAAAAGCTTCGGAGATTTTTTTTTTACTTTTTATATATATATATATGAGTTAGTGTGCTTTTGATGTATGCATTCTACTCTTCTCCCAAGTTCTAATTACCCCATCACTTTTACCTCATAAGGTGGGCAAGAAAGTCTAGATTATGTTTTTTGTTTCCTGAAGTCTCATCAGATGTTAGGAACATTTGTAGCAAAAGCATTCTATGTGCATGCTTTATTTAATGGTACATTATTATATTAACGTTCTTGATTTGGTATACAGCTTTTACTTTCCTCTATATTTCTAAATCTAGTTAGCAAAGATTAAAGTTAGTTCATTCCTAGAGAAAAGTGTTTATTTCTTCTACATGATTGTGCTACTTCTGCTGTTATGGGCCCTTCCTTTCTGAACAGTTAATGCTAATGTGTCTGAGCCTGTTTTGCCAGCTCCTGAGAATGTGCTAGAGTGGGAAATAAAACAGAACTTTGGCCTCCATACTCAGAGATATTGATTTAATTCTGTAATTGGAAAATAAGCCTAAGGAGATAGCAGACATATTTTTTTAAAATCTATTTCAATTGCTATATTGTTAAGTCAAGGACAGAAATAAATCTATGTAGGAAACTGATGGGCTATATTTTTAGTCAAAGAGGAAAATTAGAGGTTTTTTGCTTGCTTTTTCCTGTAAGGAGATGTTTTCTGTTTGAGTTAGAGGAATCAGGAAAAGGTTGAGGACAATTCAGGTTTGGTTTGGTTTGGTTTGTTATGTTTTCTTTCATCTTTAAGAAGATGAAAGGGAAGAAGAATATCTAGGATGAAGTCTCTAAATTTACCCAGAGTGATATCTTCCACTGGTCTGGAGTACAAGTCTCAAACCTGAGTGACTAATTATGTTATAAATTAACAGTTCTGGTTCACCTTCCATGATCTGTAAATTGCTTGTTTTTAACATTGTTAACTAACAGAAGTTCATTTACAATTGTGGAAAAAAGGATTTTGAAACAGTAGATCTTTGTACATTAAATTCTTGTTTAACCTGTAATAATTAATATAGCAAAAAATCTATTTAATTATATATGAATAATTGATTGTATTTATGTTTAGATGCTTGTTTTCTTCCCCTTGGCTTGAAGTTTTTTATCTGAAACACCCACAGGCTAGCACATAAGATGTTCTCTACAGAAAGTAGGTTTCTGACAGTTGATTATCCATTTTCCTTTGAACATAGCAATATTTTTGCAAACAGCAGTTTGTAGGAGTAAGCCTTCTATCATTCTAATGTACATTTGACCGATAATTTAATTTTTATTCATAAAAATGATAAAAATAAACACTGTAGTTAATAATGATCTAACAATTAGTAAAAATAACTTCATGGACAAATCAATGTACAATGAGATTATCGTCCTTCATATTACTGACAAGATGTTAAGGTCCTGAATTCTGTATGTTTATGTTTATATTTTAAGGTCTCAAATTAAAAGCAAAACTGACTATTTTAAATTTTTTGGTGTTTTGTTTGTTTGTTTGTTTTCTGAGGATAGTATTTTCATAAAATATAAATTGTTTTTTCTCCCTATGGTGTCCCCAAAGAAATCTAGTTCTTCAGACCATATTGTGTTTAGCATATAGTGATACTTTTTACCCAAAAGGTGATATCAGAAGTTGTTCTTTAATTAGAGAATCTGAGGAAACAAAATATTGTGAATGCTCACAATGTACTACAGCATTTCTTATCTTAATTTAAAATAAGAATGATTTTTTTTAATTATTTCACAGCTTTAATATTTGCATCTGTTCTGCATCAGTGTTGGTCAAATCAGGCAGGAATTAATCACCTCAGATCATGAATAAAAAAAATAACTTTAACTATTTCAGTTCATCCCATAGATTTATCTTTGAGACAATGAACCATAGTCAAAGCAGTTCTCTTTACTGGAATTTGTTCACAATGCATAATAATAAAGAGTTTTGCCCATTGCCTAGACTGAAGTTTACCTTTAAATTATGAATAAATCATCCGTGTACTGAAGTTACATGATGTTTTATTTTTCTTACTCAACAAAATCACCTTTGTTACTCTTGCTATAGTGAAACAGTAATTCTTAGAAGGTTTGATATTGCCTTGATCTCCACAATAAAGGAACTTCTGTACATTGAAAAACTTAAACTCCCCAATCTCCCCAAAATAGATCAAGCTTTTGAACTTTTCTTAATGGTTGAAATGTTTCTTCACGGTCTTTACTTCATATTGAATGCTTGTAGTGATGATCTGCAGCACTGACAAATGAAATGAAATATTGGCTATAAATGAGCTGTGAAGATATTAGCTATAGAAAGGGATTAATTTTGATAATAATTCTCAAGAAAAAAAATGAAGTAATTACAATAGATTGAACAGAGATCGAAATATTCACCACACGTCAATGAATATTAATACTCAAAGATGAAATAACTAGATCTTTGGGTAAATATTGTTTCTAAACAAGCTGCGTATTTGTTGATTTGTTTGTTTTTGTTTGTATGTTTTTAATTAGTATTACAGAATATCATATGACTGTATGGATAAAAATGGCTTTTTGAATTTTGCATTATTCTGAAAGAGGAGTCCCTAGGAATTAATCATTAGCCTGCAATAAATGATCTAAACCATGAATACCTTCTGCTCTGTAGAAGGACTCTCTGAAAATGTGGGTTTCTAGGCTTACCCTTTCAGACTACCACCGTCACCATCCTGGTCCTGCTCCTGAAATTAAGGATTTTTTTCTCTAAATCTTTACATGCAATTGATCCTTTCAGTGCTGATCCTTCCAGACATCTGAAGAAATGACATGCTCCACAGATACCATGATTTGTTAGATCCCACAAATTACTGATTGTATTTTATATTCTGTAAAGCCAGAGATACACAATTTTTGCAGATAAATTTTCTTTTCTTCTAGCCAGAGAAAGCATAAGGTACACAGACGTATCCAAAGCATTATCAGATGTATTATCAGCATGAAAAATCCTCTGTCATTGTTTCTATTTCCTGTAGCCTAGTCTTGTCTTTCTTTCACATCTCATTTCACATCTGTTTTGGAGACAGAACTGTCTTTATTAAAGTTTACATTCCTCCTGTCAGGTTTCTGTGCTGTAGCTCTTGTAGATGTGGACACTTATCATGTAATTCATGCCTTCAGTTATATAAAGTCCCCAAGACTGGGAAATTTGCTCTTGAGATTGTAGCCTGGTACTGGTAATGAAATGCCTCCACTTAAATGGAGGGTTATGGGACTAATAACCCTTCGTTGCTAATTCTCTGCTGGTTGTCTCAGATTCTTTTTTAGCATCTTTATGGATATTCAATCCAATATGCAGGTTAAATGACAAAAAATAAATGTGATTATAGAGGGTTTTAAGATTTCAGGCATATGCTAATGCATCACTATAGTAAAGAAGAAAATAACAAAATCCCGGTGGTGGTAAGAATAGCCATAGACAAATAGGGACATACTCTCACATGCTAATATTAAATTCTGCTAGCAAACCTGTATAGCAAAGTATACTTCTGCATCCATTTTTCTGAGCATTCAGAATGTCAATGCTTACAGTGCATTTTAAATGATAGAAGAAAATCTGTGGTAATTCAGCAAATAGTGTCTTCATAACAACATTGGTTCAATTTATGATTTCAATATTTATCTATATAGTATAGTATAGTTATGTGTGATCTTTCCCTTATGTTTGATTTCTTTTTTTTAGCTCCAGACCAGTCTGTCTGAACCAATGACATTATCCAAGTCAATCTCACTTCCTCGAAGTGCATATTGGCATCATATCACCCGGCAGAACAGCGTCGGAGAAATCTACAGTTTACAAGGCAAGTTCCTTTTAAGTACATGCCATGACTATTAGCTTCTTTCCACTTTACCAGAATTCATGCAGATTGCTTTTTATTTGCGCTGGTTTTCTCTCCATTTCATTTTATCAGTTGTCAGGAACCGCAGCGGGATTCCCAAATTTACATAAAGCAGGTTTCTTTGAGTCAGTTTGTAAACCAGTAGTGAAAATTATTCCAAGAATCACTACATAAAACTAGATAAACAATTTGGCTCAATGTAGTTTCTCAGTAGCTAATGAATGTCAGGGTGCTTTAGTACTTGTCTTCCAATAAGATTGTGTAGATTTCCAATAAGATTTGGGCAACCTCAGGGTGCCCAATTAAATCTACATCAGGTGGCTGTATGAGTTGCAAGATTAGAATTAAGTAATTCTAGGAATAAGAGCTACTCTTGGTGAATTTGCTTGGAGAAATGTATATACGAATTGTTGATTAGACTAACTTACAGACATTCTGTATACAACTATCATCTGTTTCTGTATCCAAATCTCTTTCATATATTTAGATGCTAAGCTATTTGCTTAAATTGTATAATTAACATAAGGAGGAGGATAGGGAGGATTCACTGCTGTTAAGCTGAAATTATTTTGTATCTTTTAGGAAATTGACATTATCATTAAATTTAAAATGTAGACATTAATTAAGAGCATTGTTTTCACTTAAAAAAAATGTAGCAAACTTATTCCTTGAGCAAGAGTTTCAGGATTTCATTTGAATTCCTTTTAATAAGCTGTTTGCATAAGCAATTTACATTTAGATGGGAGGTTAGAAACTCCTCAAGAACCAGAGTATACAGTCCAAGAAAACATATTACATGCTTTCATGCAATATATAGATTAAATCCACAATGTATTTGTTTTGTAAATTGTCACATAAATTAAAATCAGCAGGTGAGCTGTGAATTCAATAGGTGACTCGTTAAAGGGTATGGCGTTTGTTTTTCCTCATCCTCATCCAACAAAGACAAAGTGAACTGCTGATCATGATTACAGACTTACAGTTAAATAAAACTAATGAAAAAAATAATAATAACCTTCCAGAAGTTGGGTGTGAAAAAGGTTGTGCTTGTAGATCACCTTAAAAAAAAATCATTGTCACTGATATCTTTCATGAACACAATAAGAATGGAAAAAAATATTTTTATAGAGGTGTTAGAGTTCCTTTTTTTATATTCTTGTTGAGATTTTTCTTTAGAAGAAGAATAGTGAAAGTGTTATGATATGCATGACGTGATAATATTGAACGTTATTTATCTCTGCTGTACCTTTTGTTTCTCATAACTGGGCTTTGTAATTCAGTACAATTTGAAAGCAAAATTTGATACATTGATACTCATTCAATATGCATACCAACTGCCTCTGCAGGAGGCAACATATTGGAAGTGTATTATTAAAAATGCAAGAATTCTGATTTTTGGAAGTAGGCAGATTTTATTCACACTTCCACTGAAACATAGGACTAATAAATATTTCAGAACTTAATATTTTCATTCCTCTTACATGTACTACAATGAGTGAAACTTGAGAAAGCATAGTAGATTTCAGGAGAGAGCAGTCCAGTTTTAACAGTGGGCTAAGAAATGCACCCAGAGGACAAATTTCCCTGCCTCCAATTGCAAAACTTTAACATGCAATAATATTATTCATTATCTGTAATGAAGATCTCTTTAAATTTTCTGCTGCAATGCTTCTGGCTAATTAAATGCAGTATATTTGTGCAGAAGCTTAAGGGAGCAGAAAGTACACCTTTTGTCCTAATACCTGTTCATACTAATAGTCTTTGCACAGGAGAGACCTACTAGTCGACAAAGCATTAGCCCACAGATGCTTCACACATGGGTGGAAGGTGGGTAGGGAGGAAGCAGTTTTAAAGCATTACCTCAACACTGACCTCAGCACAACACACAGGTGAGAAGAGTTGTTGCAGAGGAAAAAAACACTTGCTGCTACCATGATCTTCTCTGAGTCTAAAAAGGTATATTTCACCCTCAGAGATGAGACTTTTTATTTAGAAAATAGTCCAGCAAACTCAGTTCAGCACTTCATGTGTGTTTATGACAAAGCATATTACATTTAAAAAATGTGAAAATTTCACATGTTCTTCCCACTGTCTTGTAGATTCTAAAATGAAATAACTATCATGGTGTCTACCTATATCCAGATTGCTATCAATAACAGTAAAGTAACATCCAAACTCACTGTTAAACACAGTGCAAAAGTGTTTGCTTAATGGCAGATATTTCAGACTTGCAGTTTGAAGTGACTAGAACTTAATTAATAACAGCTAGTGATATATAAGGAGAAATGAATATGCACTCTTACTACCTTAGATAAATTGGCTCCTTGGGAGTTATTTAGCAGTCAAATTTAACTTAATTAGTAGTGTGAGTTGATCTGATAATGAATATGCTGCAGAGTAAGAAGGGGGGTGGTGGTGGTTTTTTTTAGAGCCTCTATTTCAGATGAAAAAAAGGCAATTCAATAGATGGATACTGGGTTTATCATCCTCCATCTGCCTGTGAAAATCCTTCATGTACAGACCCAAAAAGATTAAAACAGAGAATAATAGTGTTAAAGGAACACACACTGCACAAAATATCTTAAAATGATGTGGACCAGTTTCTCTTTATATACCTTTTCTTCTATTTGGTCTTCCTTGCACTCTTTCAGTTCTTGATTGCACTACTATGACGAAAGCAGCAATTTAGTTGTCTAATTAATCTTATAAATAGGAACAAGTTGGTGGTTGGCTTTTCCCAGTGGTAGCACATCACCAGTAGTGTTCATTTCAAATTTTACAGTATAGTGCTGCAGGTCTGGCAGAGTTGCCATGTGATCTGCAGCTGCTGTGTAGGTTGTGCAATGGGCCCTCGTTAGCTGACACAGTCATGTCCTTTCAGTGCTGTGCACTGCCTCTCCTCTTTTCCTGACGTGACATTGGGTATGTGGCAAGCCCTACTGCACAATATATAAAAAAAAAAAAGGGGGGGGGGGGGGGGGGGATTGCTGCCACGCAGATCACAAAGTTTTTAAAGCCATCAGGTTAAATTCTAGTCTTTCTGTGTTAGAATAATTTCACTTAAAGAAAAAACAGTATCTACCCTCATAAGTCATTGTTTATTGTTATTATCATGCATGTGATTTAGCATTGTTTCACAAGAAATTAAAAACTGAAGTAAAGAGAGCGTCTTTTTATACAGCAAATGTTAATGTCATTCACTTTTGATATGGTTTACAATTTTCCATTTGGGCATTTAGATTTGCTTAGTATGGAAAAGGATTGCAGATTGAATTTTCAGCTAGCTGAAATGTAGTTTTGTGGGCCTTGCTGTAGAGAATGCAGATAATACAAATTTTGATCATGGTTTAGATATTATTAAACAAACAAGGCCAAATAAAATTTTGGTATGGAAACCTACGTTAGCTTTTTGTATTGCAGTTATGGAAATCCCTTAGGAAACTATGTTCAGAAAATCTAATTACAGTTTGGCCTTTCTCCAAGAAATTCAAAATTAAGAATTGCTTTCAATCACCTCTGTTGTGTTTGAGTCTGGTTTGTTTCTTATTTGTACTTTGTTTTTGCATACACAAAGGGATGAACACCTACCTAGTTAAGCAATCCTGTTAATTTCTATGAAGGTATTCATGTGAGTGTGTTTGTATAAGAATTATGCCAGTAACACCTTACATGTTATCCTATTAAAAAGAACAGTAATGCTTTTTTCCAACACAAATTGCTTATCACAATTGCTTATCAAATTCTGTAGGAAACACATAACAAAGTGATTAAATAACACTAAGATTCCTGCTAAGAGTCTTACATTTTTCAACTCAGTGAGGAACTTGGAGAAATAAAACTATAATCTTCAATGAGACAGGTCTTAGGCCGAAAGCATCATTTAAGCTTGTAAGTATATATGAAAAATAAAAACACAGTGAATTAAAAAGTAGCCTCTCTGAAGTCATAGGAATTTTGCTATTGATGAAACTGCTTTTTGTATTTCACACTAAAGACATGAGAAACTAAATCTACTTTTGCAAATCAAAACAGAATGAACCTCTGGTTCTTCTTTAATGCAAACCTCCACAGAAATCAGGCCTGCATTGCTCCTTGTCTTTGGCCTTGTTAGGAGCTCTCCTCTCTTTTTTTTTCCTTTTTTTTTTCTTTTTTTTTTTTTTTTGAATATATTTTAAATAGAATAGCATGTAGGGTTAACCCATTCAGGTAAAAGGCTTTGTATTTAAAAGGAAGACAGATACATGATTTCTTCCAGCTACAAGTTTGCAGCCTTTCCAAAGTAGCCTTTTCATATGCCATTTAGAATAGTTAGATACTATTTGAGTTGCTAAATATTTAGAAGGATTTGAATCATCCTGTTCAGCCCTCCTTAGGCTAATCCTGCAGGAATTTCCTGTGTGGGCTTCTGCAGTTTTCTACAAATTAAAGTATGTAAAATGAATTGAAGGACATTCATCATTTTGGCATTTCCATTGTTTGTTCATACGCCCAGGAAAAGAGCACAGAATTCATTTCCCCATCTAATCTGATGCCAGAATAATGTGGATAATATAAAATGTTAGAATATATCTGTTATTTAAACCTGATCGTTCAGTAATGTTTCACTAAGTGTCTACCAGCAGCTTTGCTGCTGACATGCTTTATAGCCTGCCACCTTCCCATTTCCTTTTCTGAATCTCATCAGGACTTTCACATTAGCAGATGAAGCCTATAAAACTTGAAACATGAATAAAGGACACCTGAAACAAGATACAGAGTAGAGAATGTGTGAGAGCTACATTATTTAAAATGACTGTATTATGTGGCTTCTTAAGTCTTATGCTGAAGATTAGAACTTTTTCGTCTGAGCTTTGAAGTTCTGTGCAAAATAGTGCATCACTAAGCTGACTTTAAAATGTCATATTGGAAATGGGAAATGTCCTACTCAGAAACTAGTAAAGAAGGACCTCGTTTTGTTTTACAATGATTGCAATAGCTAAATAAGTGCATTACTGACCTGCTGTAGAGAGTATCTTGACACACTCCTTTTCATTCTGATAAACAGCTGTTAAGAAGTTCTTCTGGTTACAAGACATGAAAAACAGGGGGGAATGCCAAAAATGATTAATAAAGCATATTCCGTTGTCAAATTCAGAAGTTCTGATTTCATTTAAGGCCTTTGTTGTGATGCACTTTCTCTCAGTATATGGTCCTCCAGTGAGATCACTCATCTGCAAAGTCATTTTGTGTTAGACCAGAATGCTCAGAAGTTGCTGTAGTCTGAGGTTACAACTGAAAGCTTGAACAGTTTATGGAAAGTAGTTAAATATAATGATTGCGTTTTCTACTCAATGAAAAAAAATAATACGTTTTTAGTACCAACTACAGAAATTTTTAGTTATAAATCTCTTTTTATGTCTTAGGTTAATGATTTCATTAATAACTTCTCACTCAGTATGAGAATTAAATTAAGCTTTGGCCCTAGCTTAATTTAACCAAACCGAGGAATTTTTAGTGTGAATTAGCTCAAGACAACATGTATACTCCTGACTGAAGCTGGACTGCTGCAGTCATTTGATATCTCTGTTCTGTGATAAAATTCCAGGACCTGCATTGTGTCATGAGACCTGTAGTTCAGAAAAAGAACATGTGCTGTGGGAGAATAGATGTAACCAGCTCCATGGACGCTAATTGTCAGCTGGCATTGGATTGTCTGAACAAGAAAGGTTAACCATGTTATTTTGAAGAGAAAATTGAATTATTTGGCAAAGGTCAATTTTGTGAAAACTGCTTTTTTCTATTAAACCTTTTCACCAATAAATCCAGACTCTTCTAGCTAGAACTATTTTGTGTTAAGTATGTCATTACACTTACTATCAATAAGATTGTCAGCAGGCTTAATAGCTCATTTTTATAATTTCAAATAAATTGAAAATATCTCTAAGCTGAAAAACCCTATTTTCTAGTCAAATTATTACTCAAAATCATGAATGCATTAAGCCCCCTTAGAAAAGAAGAAAAAATAAAAAGAAGTAAAAAGAAGTAAAAAGAAGTAAAAAGAAGAAAAAAGGGAAGGGAAGGGAAGGGAAGGGAAGGGAAGGGAAGGGAAGGGAAGGGAAGGGGGAAGGGAAGGGAAGGGAAGGGGCAAGGGAAGGCAAGGCAAGGCAAGGCAAGGCAAGGCAAGGGGCAAGGGAAGGCAAGGGAAGGCAAGGGAAGGGGGGAAGGCAGGGGAAGGCAGGGGAAGGGGGGAAGGGGCAAGGGAAGGGGGAAGGGGGAAGGCAAGGGAAGGCAAGGGAAGGCAAGAAGGGAAGGGAAGGGGGAAGGCAAGGGAAGGGAAGGGAAGGGAAGGGAAGGGAAGGCAAGGGAAGGCAAGGGAAGGCAAGGGAAGGCAAGGGAAGGCAAAGGAAAGGAAGACCACGCCCTGCATACTTATGAAAAAAATATCTGAGCAAAAAAGATGTATTTTCTTTAGTTCCTATTTGCAGGAATTGTTTACGCTTCTTTTTCTTTCAGAAATTATTTCAAATAATGTGAAATGATTAAAATTGACACCTCTACATAACATGTTCACAAGAATTATTATAATCTAAAAACAGTGTAGGTTTTGAAAATAGGCTGTATAATTGGAAGAGTGGGGGAATGTTAATAATACCAGCTTTGCGTACAGTAATGAGAATAGGATTCACAAGGATTTCAAATACCATTGATTGTGTTCTACTTTAAATGGAAAAAGATATAATATCCCCTTCATATCCCAATGTTTATGAGTTGAAATGACATCATATAAATATCTATTTAACTGTTTGTCTGAAGTGACATAACATTGACCTGCCCGTTAATTGTTTGTTGTGAAGTTTGCAATATATTTGCTATAGAAAGAGCATTGCAACATCTCAGATATAGTAATATAACGTTTCTGTGAAATTGTCCATCATGTGTATCCCACCTTATTAGTCTGCAACAATATTATGGTGACAATATTTGTAGCACACAACATAGAGTCTGATATTAGTGCAGACTATTAATTTCATGGTAAGCATTTTCAATTTAACCATAATGGACACTCTACCCAGTATGTTCAGTTTAATCAAGCCATAAGAATATGTTCTTTATAACTCCATAGTGATTTTTTTGCTGTGCAGAACTGATTTAAAAAATCACAGCATTATTCAGTAATGTTCAAAAAAATCTTAGAATGTCTTCCATTCTCTATTTGTTAAAAAATCCTTTTCATCTTGGTGAATGCTTATATCCTGCCAACTTTTTATTTGATCAGAATGATATGTTGTAAGACACTATGATAATTTTCACAGAAGTAAGAACTGTGAATAATAGGAATTTCCTCCCAATGCAGAGTTAAAAAGATTTCACTGAAGTGGAAGCTTTTCATCCTTTCCAAAGCTGGTCTGCCAACTCCTTGTAGCTCCACGTTTGAATACTAGAAGTAAGTTTGCTGTTTAGCTGCTGGATGCTTGTTTATCCTTCCAAATTCTATGACAATGTCTATTGAGAGGGTATTTTATAGCTCTGACTTCAAGAGCACACAAAATATTCTTCTATTAAGCAGAGAAAAATGCACAACCAAACTGGGATAGAATGAAAAGTGACAGGATTTGGTATAAATGAGAGGAAGGCTGGAGTTGGCTGCTTGGTGATTTGGCATTTACAAATATCAAAGGCACTGTCCTTCCCTACCTGTGACCAAATACGTCCACATGCATATTCAGCATGAAGTAGCACTGTATGATAAAGCCATACCTATTCTAACAACAGACCAGAGAAGTAAAGCCATGAGTGGTACGAGGTGTTTTGCTGTTCAGCAGCAAATGCCTCAATTGGAAAGTGAGGGTGAAATGAAAATATCTTTACTACTATCATTAGTGACTTCATATTAATGTTGTTGCTGCTAGGCCAAGTTCACATGCAATGGGACTGTACATTAGTTTTCTCTGAACTGCTATTGTGTGCAACATAACAGAACATGAACAGCTAAGTTCCTAGCGGAGTCCCACCAGCCCAATGTCTCAGCCCAGCCCAAGTGGAGAAAATCCCGGTCTGGTACCTGCTTCTCCAGTCTGCCTCAGGCAGAAGCCTGGATGGGAGAGGCATGGCTTGATCCCTGTGCTGGCAGAGCTAAGGACGCATCTTCTCTTTGCCTCTCATCTGTCTTTCAGTTTCATCCCCATTCAGGGTAGCAAACAGGTTCTTCTCTAACCCTCTGTCTTGATGGACAATACTTGGTAGGAGCTGCTGTTGCCAGTAATCCTTTTTGCTCTACAAATTCAGCTGAGCCCTGTATAGCCACCTCGGACTGTTCCCATGTCTCTTTGATACAAGCTGACCTAAACAGGGAGGTACAACTTACTTATAGTCAGTATTATCGTGCATTCACAGTAAAACATCTACTTTCTTACCAGAACACTTAGCTGAGAATTAGCTATCCGTGAAAAGTACAATGGCCTGACAACAGAATTAATGTGTTGGGTTTTTTTTGGAACCAAATATTATTAAGAGGATTTTGATCAGCTGGTTTTTTTCAGTTTCCAAGAAGAATATTCTTCCCTTGTTTTCACTGTTGCTCATTCTTCCCACGTTTTACTAATTAAGCAGGTGAGATTTATTCTCTTCTGTACTGTCTGAAAAATAAAATAAAATAAAAAAAATCTTATTATGGTGTCTTTTCATTGAAGCTAGTGAAAACATCAAGCAAGTTTTCATCTTCACCTCATTTTGCTACCTTTCCATACATGTGTATAAATAGATAATGATAATAAAATGTTTTCTTCTTAAATACCTGTTGCTAACATGCCAAAGTAGAACTTCTGTGCTCATATACTGTCCTATATTTTTGCTAAAATAAGAACAATTCTTGCTTTTAAATAAGGTTTCTGTACGTTGTTTATATAACATCTAATGGGGAGTTGTCATATTTCCTAGTTTCTTGGTCATTAATTGATGGCATGAGACCAGGAATGCAGGTACCCAAATATGCTTTATGTCTCTGCTCCTCATGTGCATGTCCCAGGTTTCAGAAATATTATCAAGCAATGCTCTTGCTGAAAGTAGGGTTCAGAGCCTGCTTACATAAATGTTGAAGCTTAAACATTAATTTGAAAAAGCCTATTCTCATTGTAATTTTTATAAATGTAGCATCAATTTGATTGAATGATTGTTGACAGACTGGCCGTTTGTTTTTATCCATTATTACTGTTAGATTTTTCCAGGGTGTCTCAGCAGTTTTGCAGAGCTTCTGTTTGTGAGATGACAGTCTATCATTACTAAACATTTGATGTCATGAGCATTTTATGAAATTAGGAAATGGAAATGTATTATATAAATATATTATATAAATGGAAATGTATTATATTCATTTCCATTAGGAAATGGAAATGTATTATATTCAGTCATGTCAACTGTCTCATTATTCCCCATTCATCAGAGCAGGTATTTAATTCTGAGAAATAGCTCAGCAGTTTTTTATCCCTTCCATGCCTCTTATAGAAACACTTTCCTCTGATCAAGTATGTGCATTTTGGTGTGTCAATCTGTTGTAGTGCTTTTCTATGAATCTCTTTCTGAGGAGTCTTGTTTTTCTCCTTAACTGTTGCTATATATTAATTAGGGCAGCTTGTTTTTAAGAAGTAACTGCAGGGGGGCAGGGATGGCAAATATTGAGCATTATCTGTACCAGCGTGTGATTTTTTCTGCCATAATATATGCACCAATAACCTATTTTGACTCTGTAGTGCAGCTGGAAGAAGGTCTCTTCTCAATGCCAATGGCTGCAATACTCTAAGACCATTGATCTTCTATTTATCTTGTATAAGAATGAGGAATTTTTTTTTTCTTGAGCTTCTTTATCATTTTGTATGATTTCTTGATTTGCTGACCAGCATTTATGCTCATGGATTGGGCCAGCACCAAGGTGTCTTAGGACAGAAGAAATCTAGAAAGGCTTAAGATGCCTCTTCACATGCTCTTATTACCTTAGCTGTACTTCAAATCTTGTATTGAACTGTGGGAACAAGCGATACATTTTGCAGTGGTGTTTATTGTATAATAAAATACCAAAGAGGGAGACAATTTAAGCTGTTACCTTCAAGGTGTGACTGTTTTTTGTTGTTGGTAGTGGTGGTTTTTTTTGCTTATGCTGCAGTAAATCAGGAACATTTTCAGGGACATGAATGACATTATGCTAGTGTATAGCTACTATGAAAAAGGAAAATGTACAGAAAATTTAAATGGTATCATTGGTATGAATATAAGATGCTTACTCATTTTCCTTGTCTAAATATTCAAAACCATGCAAGATGCAAGAGAAAACCTTCATAACTAGACAAGAAAGAGAATTTACTCTTAAGGCATTTGTCCTGAGCTGCTGCAAGTTATCCTTGTTCTTGAAAAAAAAAAAAATTAAATCTGCTCACCTACAGAAGACAAAACCCTTCCCTATAACTTATGTCTGAAGTTCACTGTGGCATAAACACAGTTTAGCATTTCTTCAGTGACCTGTGTGATTATGTAGGGCTTTTTTGACTGAAGGTCATCTTTGTTCTGATGGTCATGGACCTCTGCTGGATTTTTATAAGGAAATGTAGATTAATTTTCTGTGATAAAATACCTGTACATTTGCTGTGGACCTAGAAGTCATCTGCATGAAGGAGATTCTCTTTCTTTAATTTAGTTACATTGCAAATGTGATTAGACAAAAAAGTAAACCAAGAATGTCAGTTCAACTATGGAAATGGTTTAGTAAAGCCTTCTTATTACCATCACATAGCATGAAATTGTCCCAACACATATATTGTTGCAGTGTAGGTTAATACCTAGAGAATGAGTCTACACCATTACTCTTGTCATTAAAGCAATATTTGACCTCAATAGTAGGGGAGTGAGGATGCCCTTATTTCACTGAAAACAGCTTTTAGCCAGTAGGAGCTCTAAAGCCAGATTCTGTGAGTAGTGGCCTGCTACTTGCAAATGTTTTTTTTTTAATCCAGAAGTGACAAGAGAGAATTGGTTTTGAACTCTGTCTTTTCTGACCTCAGAGGAATAAATTACCTTCTCCTTAGAGGTAGTATGACTGACTGACACTTTACAGAGTGTTCACAGTTTTCACTAGCCTAGGGAATAATCATTCAAATCTAACAATAATTGTGGCATCTCTCATCTGGCAGCCAAGCACTGTTCTTAAACTGTAATACTAGGGTGTATGTACAATTTTAGTAGACACTGTTTGAAATTGGCTGTTTCTTGAAGTGGACACTGAAGCTATAAACCTGTCAAGAATTTTTCCTAAGAGAAAATTGTTCAGAATTAGTTCATAGCATTTTATTGGAAATTTATATGCCATTCCTTTACCCAAACACATTTATAAGAAGCATTTTTTTCCAGATAACTGCAGTGTGCTGTGTTTTTTGTTGTTGTTGTTGTTTATTTGTTTGTTTGTTTTTGTCTCAAGTTTTAATAACAGAATCTGAATGCAAAACCCATGACTATGAATATATCGGTCATTACACAAATATCTCATGCAAATTTGTTAACAGGATTTTTAAACCTACACAGTGAATAAGCAAACAAAAAAAGTATTATGCAGACCAAAATGAAATACATGAATGTAGATAAGATGCACATATTAAGACAAACCTTATTATAGCGCATGTTAAGGTGAACCTTGTTATAAAATAATCATTTCAGTGTGAAGAGTTTCATCTATTAGTTTTGGAAGTGGTGTTATAGCTCGTTCAATGTGGAATTTCTTCTAAACTGTACAGATAAAAATATCAGGATATGCCATACCCAAATATGTATATGTTTGTGTATTATGTATTTAGTCCTTAATAGCTGCCACCTTGAACCCAACTCACATTCAGGTATTTATTCTTCACAGAAATGTTTGTTAGATAAAAAGTACAATTTAGCGAAGATTGGAATTAAACAGAAAGCCATCTTATCCATATTTTTACTTATGTTTATCAGATTTCACAGGCATAAAATACATTGCATACAGCATATTTTAGATCTTCTTACACCTGTTTAAGTTACATGTCTTTTACAAGTAGCCAATTATACATTATGTTCCTCTTAAAAAATCTTTTCTTGCTGCTTTTCTACGTAACATTGTTTTCATTTCTCATAGATCATAAGTGTATTTATTCCTTATCACTCAAATGTCTATGAAATGCAAGTAGTTGGTGACAATTGGGTCCAGTGTTCCTTGGTTATATGACTAAGCCAAAGAAGTGTGAGATACCAATCTGTTACGGGTCAGTTTAGCTCTGCTGAAGAGACCTCCTAGTTTGTTTGCTAAAGAGATTTCTATTAGTATTCTACATATCAGAAACATGTTTATTTCACCACCGTTAATTGTCCTTTATATGTTACTATTGTGTACCTATACTATCTGCTATCATAAATGGAGTTGTTAATAGTAACCATTTTAATATGCTAAAAATTTTTTTCGTTTGGAACTCCTTCTGGTCAGCCTAAAATTTCCTTTATTTAGTATATGGATTTGTGTTTTGTTTGTTATGTATTGAAACCTATTACTTACTTTTTATATATACATATATATATTTTTAATATGTTGCCATTATGGCTGTGTGCAAAATTATATCCCTGGTATTTTCTCTGTACTAAATCTAGTTTCTCTGGAAAGTGTAATAGACACATTTAGTGACACATGATAGCTGGAAGTGTCTTTCCTAATGACAGCCACTTCGGGAACAAAGAGAAAAGGAAACATTTTGCTGTTCTGGATAGTGATGATGAAAGAATTATGGTTATTGCAATATTGCACCATTAGACTGAAATGCAAATGCCTTTGACAAGTTTTCTCTAAGGTAATAAGCAGTACAGGGTTTTCATATTTGCTATGACCATCAGTACACTGAAGAATAAACTGAAGGAGAAAGAAGAAAGTCTACCTACAGGTCCACATTGGATTGTATTGCTGAGTATTGTCATGTTGAAAGACTTCATAACTTCAAGTGCTAATCTAATGAAAACTATTTGCAGTTGTATTGTTTGCTTGCTCATTTTTAATGGCAGAATCTGTGCATGGATATTGATATATAATGTAGATATATAAATTATTATCAGTGGTAGCGCTGTCTTGATTAATTTGTTCCCTTGTTTGCTCATGATCCTCTTGATGCGTGGAATAGACTGTGATTTGACAAGACAATAAATCCAGCTTGAAAGTGCCTACTGTCTGATAAGAAATGCCATGGCTGTGTGATTTGGAATTACTCAAAATATTTTGATAGGTAGCTTTGTGCAAGCAAACTTTATGCCAAACCAGATACCACTTGAACTTTATATCAAATCTGGTATTATCTTGTCTTCTGTTGCTGATATCATGCCAATGTAAAGGCATATGGCTAACGTAGACACTCCGTTCTATGTTCTTACTTACTCACAGTAAATAAAATCATGTTCTGAGGCTTAATCTAGATTCAGTCTCTGACTGAATGGTGCATCTGTGCCTTGCTGATGTTAATAATAATTTTAGAACAATCACCCAAATCTCCATTTTGATTTTTTCTCCTGGCTGCTGCAGCTGTGGGATTCAGGACGGTGTTCAAAGACTAGATCACCAACAGGGATGCAAGAAATAACACACACATTTGAGGACAAAATATACTCGGGCCGTGGTTCTGAACCAATCTAACATTTAAATTTCCCTAAATCGGTCAGTCTGCCTTTCTGATTTAGATGATTACTTCCTTAATATTGCAGCAGGTGTATATTTCCTTAGGCCTCTGGAAGGTGTAAGTCTCTAAATAGAAGTCAGCATTGATAGTTGTATGATTACAGCTGCTAACCCAACCTGAAGGTGTGACTCCTCCTGTTCACTGTAAGTGTGTGAATCCTGTGAAAGTAAGTGCCTTAAATTCCCAAAAGCTATGAGTATAGTGTCATTATAGGAAGTATTTTAGATTTTGCAAAAAAGCCCTCAATCCTCAAGGCCAGGTGTCAGGGCAAGGTTTCATAAAAACAATGCAAATAGTTCCAGATACCTATGCCCGTCCTTTCTATGCAGACTATGGCCATGAAAATCTGAACATTTTGAAAATTCTAAGTTTTTTTTTTTTTTAATACTTCATTTCTGCAATAACATTTTTCTTTTCCTCACTCTAAGCTTTTAGTAAATCCTTTTCTCAGCTCTCATAGCTTATGCAGTGAAGCTGGATTGTTGGGCTGGCACAGATAATACAATCATTTCATCCTTCTGGTAGATACTTGCCATGGAAATTATTGGGAATAACCTGCTTATCTCTGAGACTATTTTTTTTGTCACACTGAGAAATAGGGTGATTTGGAGAAATGTTATATATAATCACCATTGTAGTTTTAAGTATATGATTGGGATAAAGGATATTATTCATAAAACATTATTAGTGTGCGATTCTGAAATCAAAGAAATAATTATGTCTTAATTTCTTATCATGACTATGCAATAAATATTTTTCTCAACTGTTTTACAGTTACATTTTTTTTACTACTAACACTTGTTTCACTAATGTGAAATTTCAGTTTCATCATTTTACTGAAAAATCTGAGTTAATTCAAGAAGCCAGAAATAGCTGAGATACCTCAGGATGGGAAGGAAGGGGAGGTGGCAGTGGGAGGATGTTTTTGAGAATTTTCTTCTGTAAAGAGTTTCCAAGAAGTGAATAATCAGTATTATGTTGGGTCCCTCCCACCCAAGAAGCTATGTTCCAAAATTTAAGCTTCTTTTGAATAGCAGCTATGTTTACATGGCTGGAGAATTTGCTTGGATCTGTGGTTTAGCATCTGAGGAGAAAGAGGAAATGCATTAAACTCTTCTTTTCTTTTGATTGCTAATTGCTTAGAAACTGTACATTGTATCTACCGCTCATCTTATAGTTACTAACAAGCACCTTTATGTTTTGATCGAACTGTCTCAGGGCTGCAATAGTCTATCATTTATTTTACCTAGAGGAAGGAGTATGTTTAATATGGTAGGCCTTTGTAGTCCTATTGAAAATAGAGAGGGAAGAAGAAGGAGAGGTTATATTTTACAGTGACTCAAAAAAATGAAACATTTTGTTCTCTGCCCTGGAATGTTAATAAAAGCACTGTAGTGACAATAATATATAGCCTTTTCCAGGATGGAAGGAACAGAAACGTATGTTCTGCCTTCTGGCAAGAACAATGATTATGCGTTTTATCTGTCAAATCTATCTGTATATATAATGCTTCTAGAAGCATAGTATCTCTGTACTGAAATATGTGAAATTAAATTAACAATTCTACAAACCAAAGTCATGCTGAAAATAGAAAACATGTTCTGAATTATAACTGTAGTTTCTAGGAAAAGGAAGACCAGAGATGTTTATCCACCATCTAAATATTAACTATTTTTTTGCATGTATGAAGTAGATGTGTGACCAAAAAATAAATAAGCTTTTTAAAGACACTCTTAAGTAGCTCCATTTTGACAGAAGGTTTTGTTTATTAAAAAACTATTACTGAACTTCTTCCAGTAATTTAGAAGTTTAAATTCAAATCTTCCAAACTTTTTTTTTGGCAGACATTACTTTTTTGACATTATGAGAGGGTAAGCACAAATAATACCATATTTTCAATATTTTGAGAGGTACAATCAGTATAATCCAACACACTATCAACAGTTAGGAATAAAGATTCATTTCTGAAGTGTTTAATTTAGAGAAAAAAATACATAATACATTTATTATTTAGAGAAAAACATACATTTATTTAGAGAAAAAAATATCATATTCTATTGATATACTTCAGTCATTTGACTGAAATTTATAAGACTGAATTTAATTTTATTCAGTCAAAATTAATTTAATTTTGACTGAAATATATAAGAAAGTTTACTCAAGCTAATTTTAACTTTGAAAACTACTCTTTCTTGTAACATAGATCTGCTCATAACCTTTTTTATCACACTGCATGCATAAACTAACTGAATTCTACATCTGTATTCAGCTAGGCTTATGCTGACATCACTGGGTTTAATTTGTTAAAATAAGATCACTTTTAGGAATGTCCTTTTACTTGATATTTTCACACTTTGATTACATTTGTGTTCTTTACCTAGTATTTATTTTAACAACAACAACCAAAACCAGTTTTGGACTACTTTTCAGAATGATTTATGCGGTCTTTTGTTAGTATACTTTCTGATGACAACATCTTTATCATTTTCAGGATTTCATATAACATGCCAAGGATGTTAAGCACTGATATCAGACAAGAGGAACTAACAGTGTCTGTGAGCAAATTACCTTATCAGTAATCATTCTCAAAAGATTAGCTCACAGGTAGATTTCAGTGAACATCTGGATAATTGATCCGTTTTGTCTTAAATATTTCAATTATTTTCATTTCCAGTTGAAATTTTCTAGCAAAAAGAAGAAACTCTTACTAACTCCCAACATATATCCTGACTATCATTTGAGACATGCAATACAATTATGTATTCTGATTTTTTCTAGTATAAATATAATAGATGATAGAACTGTAATTCTGTTCACTGTGTTAGGAGAGGCCATCGCTTTACAACAGAATTCAAGCAAAGATAATAGAAAACAACTGTCAGAGCACATTCAGTTCTTATAAGACAAACAGAAAAATATCATGATGAAATACTCATATAAAAGGGTGAATGAATGCAGTAACAGTGAAGTTCATTTGAGTGAAAATTTTATCTTAACAATTAGCCTTTATTTCACGTTAAGTACACTTCTTTGTTGTTCCCTTTGGATATCCATATAAGAAACAATGTGTTATTTTTCTTCATTGGCATTTCTTCATTCTGAAGAAATAAGTTTATAGTGACATGATAAACTATACCCATAAATGTCATAAAATCATACCCAATCATCAACATCCATGTGGCTTTGGTCAAAAGTATAGAGTAAATACGATGAGGACAGTTGGTTTTATGACACAATCTTATTATTATAGAGCTCAGATGGCTGAAACAACTGCTTGAAACAGAAAGACCTAGATTTTACGCAAAGGAAGGGCACATTATCCACTTGCCATGAGGCGAAGTGAAATATGCTATTTCTATAAAAAGGAGCAAACTACCTTTCCATAGGTCAAGAGACATGCTAAGCTTCACTGTTATATGCACAGTATGTAGCTATGGACTATAATTAGAGGGCTCTAGGAGCTACATTTATTGTCATTATTACCATTGAATGCCAAAAGGTACATGACACTGAAAGAAAATGTGATTCTTGCTCTATGAAGACTTCAGTTTTTCTGTAAATGGAAAAAGGCAAGTATTAGCTCAGACTTTATTGTGGGTGGAAATTCCATATTTTTGTGACCTCTGCGAGAGGTTGTTTTATGCAAACAGACATTTCTATGAATTTCAGATGTTAGAATGAAAGGAGGGGGACAATTGAAAATGCATGATCAATATAACTTCTTAGTCTGTAATTTATCATATTGCTTTTGCTAGCTATGGGTTAGATTATTTATTCTCATTTTTAAAAGGGTTGTATTTTTCTCAGAGAGCTTATTTTTATTTTCATTTACTTAACTGACACCAGTCCACTGCTAGAACTTCCCATTAAAGATGACTTTGTGATATAAATGTTAGCTGTTTCCTTTGCTCTCAGTCTGTTAACTGCTAATGAGTAAGGGAGTGTTCTGTTTAAATAATGCTTAACATCTAATCCATGAAAACAATGTATGAAACAGTTTCTGAAGCCTACAAATATGGTCCCTCTGGTAATCTGCAAACTTGGCAAAACTACTTGACTGTAGATGAAATGCCATTTTGTGATCAGAAGGGACTGCAGATACAAGGCTGATAAAGTGCATCCATATCACTGAAAAAAAAAAAATGGCATAAATACTTCTCCAGACAGAGCTTCATATCACTAGACATTAGGTCTTTAAAGGGAAAGTGGGAGGGACTAAACCAGCATTTTTTTCTATTTTTCTTTTTTGTGCGTGTGTAACTGTGCACAAACAAGTATTTACAAACCATACATTAAATCTATTGCACAGCAATAGAAATACTATAGTGAAACAATTTCTATTTTGATTCAGTATTAATTATTATTAAATTAATGAGACTCATTTAGAGTCTTGTTTGGCTTGGTCTGTCTAGGATGCTGCAAAATACTGTGCTGATAATGGCATGCAAATCATTTTTCTGTCTGCACAAGTGCTCAGCCCCTTCCCAATCAAAAGTGTAAACTTCGAAGGAATGATTTAGCACAAGGGAAGTGTGTTTGGTAAGAGAAAGTGGAGTTATATTCACTTTTAAAAAAAAAAATGGACACTGACAGAGGAACAGCACTGTTAGCTTTACTGTGCTCACAAAATTAAATCCAGATGATTCATCTGACTAAAGCTGAGTACCTATTGCAATGGTTGCAATATTCTGTATGTATTTTTGTGTATGCATTTTTGCTATTTAGAAGAACTTTCCAATATGCATCTGTATACTTTTTTTTTTTTCCTAGAGAAATTTACCATGCATTTTTATATGAAAGTAGGGAATTCTTAGAGCAGGCTTATCATAGTTCTGCATGTAATCTGACAGTGGGAGAACTACTGTTTTCTTAGCAAATTAAACCTACAGGGCTGGCTTCATTTTCCATAATTTTAATGTAATAGCAGGATGGGACATTTGTTTTCTAGTGAAAATTTTAGAAGTTTAAAATATTCCTTCTTCTACAGGTTGTGAAACTAGATCCAAATGCTGGAGCATGTTTTGGTTTAAGTTTAGAAAAACAAAGCACAAGAATGATCGTTTTAATTTCTTAGCACAATATTCATTCTTTTCATTGTTGTGGAGTTAGACACGAGTTGTTAAAAAGGTGTTTTGTTTCATTTCCACACTGCTACATTTGAGTACTTCATTTGTATGTTATTCTCAGGCAAAGTATATAGAGGGGGAAAGCATGTATGCTACCATTCATTACTTTCCATTACACAACTCATTCTAATTATTCTTCTTGCTTTTTAATGATACAGTAAAAAATAGCTACTATAATGTTCTCAGTTGGTATTTTTATGCAATATCTGATATCAGATAGTGAAATTATAACCCATTTTTAATAGTAGAAAATGGTGCCTTTAAATTTCCTCCTTATTAAATACATCCTCAAACTTTTCAGCTTCTATATGGAAGGATACATGATGGATAAATCCAAGTATTTCCAGGGATAGAATGGAACCTAGAAACATAAACACATTTCAAACTGAAATACTATGCTATATAACAAAAAAGAAAATTCTTCAGGACTAATCAGGTTTTTTGTTTGGTTGGTTGGTTATTTTTGTTTGTTTGTTATTTCTTTTCTGGGCCTAACTAAATACGGTGTGCCTTCGGAACTGAGAAATTAAGATCTACTGTTCAGTACAGTACATAACTGGAGGACTTGAAAGTGTCCTTGACATAAGCCAGAGTTGGGACACAGAATCTGCTCTCTTCAAAGTAACCCTACAACAAGAAATTGTATTGCAATGCAATTTCAGTTTGTTTAAGTTTAATGTAGTATATTTAATGCCACCAAAAGTGGTGATTTGGGATGAAGAGAACACAGAGCTAAAGGATGTCCAAGCCCTTTGTCTTTTATACTGCCATGCTATATTGAGACATTGCCAGCATTGAGGCAATTACTAAATGAGTATTGGCAAATTCTTTTTGTATGATCAGCCTTTGAGTGTCTTCATGAGTTACCTAGTTAAGAAAAGGGTAGCTTGGATCATAGGCATGAAAAGGCTGTCTCTATTCTGGCGGAGATCACAGGGAAAGAATAATAGATTCCCTGTGTTATTACATTTCTGTACCAAGGGAATCTCCTTTAAACTGGATCCCTGAGCAGCCACCAGCTGTGACAATGTATGGCAACAGCAACAATTTAGCACAGATATGTAAAGCTTTTTCAAGCTGTACTTTTTTCTTACCAAGTTCTCATACTAATCCCAGATGTGTCGTCCTCCCTAGTCCATTCCCCATGGCAGGGTAGTATGAGTCCAGCTGATACTATTGTTATAAAAGCAAGCTTCTGCACCTGCATTAGCAATCCAAACATGTAGTATCTGAGTGAATAAAAGGTGTTTTCTTCCATTCAGCAGATTGTGTGAAATAAAGGTAGTTTTTCCCCTCGGTTTCTAAAGTGAAGATTCCCACAAAAGACATCAGTCTGATAAATATATGCAACAGTTGTATGTGCTGGAAGTCTGTGCAAGTAAATTAAAAGTAGTGCTATTTTCTGAAAGTAGAGTTTGAAATCTCAGTTCTGGGACTGGATGATTATTTTTAAAGCTCTTCCTGCATTTAAAGAGAGAGATCTTTTAAAAATCCTTTTTTTTTTTTTTTTTTTGTATTCTTTATTAAAATTTCTATGAACTTTTCCCAGCTCACAGGGTGAAAAGTGCAGGAAAATTAAAGCATTCACATGTGAGAAAACAATTGTTTGATGACATCTATACTTCTCTTTGTAATGCATTATTTATTCCCTTGCATACCTACGACTTGTACAATATATATGGAAAGGAGTGCAAAGTTCTGTCCCTAAATCTTATATTATGCCCTGGCTATAACATAAGCAGTATTTAACACAATAATATATGCACACCTACTTCTATATGCAATACAACTTTAATTACTGCTTTGTTTATTGTATATGAGTTAAGAGTCTCTGGCCTGCATCTCCTGCATCGAATAACATTGACAAGGTCACCAAGGCCTACCTATGTGGCTGATCAGTCAAAGAAAATTATCAACAACTTACCTATTTCATGTGTATCTGGTGATGTCTTCAGGGTTGTCTTACACTTATCTGCTATTAAAATAAAAATAAAAATAAAAATAAAAATAAAAATAAAAATAAACTATTTTTTAAAGACATAAATATCTGTCAAGTTTCAAAACAGTATTGACACTTTGCTTAAATAATGAACTTTTAAAGAAGTAAGTTTTCAGATATTTCCAAAGTGAAAACATTCTTCACTTCAGGATTTGGTCAAGTATATCTAACAATGATCAGAAACATATGTACAACATCCCATTTTTCATAGAATCATAGAATGGTTTGAGTTGGAAGGGACTTTAAAGATCATCTCATTCCAACCCCCCTACCATAGACAGGGTCACCTGTTACTGGACTGGGTTGCTCAAAGCTCAATCCCACCTGGCTTTGAACACTTCCAAGGATGCAGCATCCACAGCTTCTCTGGGCAACCTGTTCCAGTTCCTCACCACCTTCTGAATGAACAATTTCTTCACAATATCTAATCTAAATCTACCCTCCTTTAGTTTAAAGCCATTGTTGCTTGTCCTATCCCTACACTCCCTGACAAAGAGTCCCTCCCCAGCTTTCCTGTAGGCCCCCTGTGGGTACTGGAAGGCCACCATAAGGTCTCCCTGGAACCTTCTCTTATAGTCCGTCAGCCTGTCTTTGTAGGAGAGGTTCTTCATCCCTTGATCATCTTCCTGGCCCTCCTCTGGACTCGTTCTAATACTTCCATGTCCTTCCTGTTCTGGGGACTCCAGAACTGAATGCAGTACTTCAGCTGAGGTCTCATGAGAGCACAGTAGAGGGGGAGAATCACCTCCCTCAACCTGCTGACCATACTTCTTTTGATGCACACCAGGATGCAGTTGGCTTTCTGGGCTGCAAGCGCACATTGCTGGCTCATGTCGAGCTTCTCATCAACCAACATCCCCAGGTCCCTCTCATCAGAGCTGCTCTCATTCCATTCTCTGCATGGCTTGTATTTGTGCTTAGAGTTGCTCTGGCCCAGATGTAGGACCTTGCCCTTGGCCTTGTTGAACCTCATGAGGTTTGCACATGAGTTGTGATTCATGAAATTTCAGAGTCATATTAGAAATGAAATATTTTGCAAGACAGGAAATTAATCAGAATGGCATGATATAAAAGAAAAGGTTATTGAAATTTTTAGCTATTTCACAGGGAAACATAGCAATGTCTCTTCACTTTTTGATAAATAAAGGTTACTTTTTATCACACATAAGCTTTGAGGCTTGCTTTCTTTTCCCCGATATTTTACTTTCTTTGACTGTGGATCCCATGGCACTAGGTGAATGGAATAGAAAGAGGTGAACTCCCATGTAAGCCTAAATGTGTCACCAAATTTAAACTGTTCTGATTTGGGTGCATTCCTGTGTGGAGATTTAAAATTTGTTCTTTCCTACACCACATATTTCCAAACTTCTAGTTTGTCTGTGATGCTGAGATTCACAGCAAGGAGCACTGAACATGAGAGAGAGTGGCTATGTTGGCAGCCCATGCTGAGATTCAAACGGCAAGTCACTACCCTTTCTCCTTGCTTCTTTCTGTCAGTAGTATGGTTATATCCATACAGAACAAATCTTGCAGATAGGTGTCTATACTTCAGGCTTAGAAAATATATATCCAGCCACTGAGTGAAGTGGCTGAATAGTGGCAAAGTCTTTCATTAATCCTCTATTATATTCCACTCTTCCAGATGGAGTCTAACAGAAATAGTGGGTTCCACAAAGCATCATCTAAAAAACCTATACAACTGTGCATGTACCCAGCCACATATATTTCTGCAGAAGGAAATAAATTACCCCTATGGATGATGCATTATATCTAAATTTGGAAATGAGATTTCAGGACTAGATTTTGTGAACTTATTTCTTTTGATTACTCATACGGGTTATGAGATATGTTCACTGGTCTTTGTCAACCACTGTTAAATAGTTCTGAACTGACAAGATACCTAGTGAATCTACACTTACCATTTACACTTTCTTCTTCCTTACTCTTTCTTCTGGACAAAATATCAAGTGTAGATGTTCTTACTGAAACAGGAGAGATTGTTTTAAACTGCAGGAATTTTATTGCTACAAAATTCCAGCAACTTCTTCAATGTTTCAAAAGATTTTCATCTAATACAGTTCTGCAGCTGAATGAATCACAGCTCAAAGCCAGGTGGCATATGTCTTGTGACTGTACACTCTCATAAATACAGTACAGCAAAAGCCTAAATGGAAACACATCTTTTTGAAACCATCTGTTCTTACAGATATCTGCAACAATAAAGACAATAAAGACTTTAAATGTTGCTATGCTGTTTTAAACCGTAAAGGCATTTCTTATAGGTCTCTCATTGCATTCTGAAAAGCTCAATTTGTTTCACTTATAAATAGCTTAGCTGCCATGTTTGTTGCTGTTATGTTTATGAGCTTTAGAAAATCTGACTATGGCTGATGTACCTATATGTTAATATTTATAAAACAGAACCTTTGTCATGCTGGAAAGTGCTGGATTGCCCTCTGGTAAATGTAACTTTTCTTTGATTGCACGTTTTATAAAAATTCACAGGGTGAAACAGTTCTTTTAGTTGCTGATTTTTTATTTTTTTTGGGGGGAGGGGGGAGGGAGGCGGGGAGAGATGTGTGATATCTTCAAAGAGAATACTGCAGTGGGTCAAACACAAAGCTGATAATCTTTGTTATTTATTCAGTTGCATCACATTGATTTTATATCTTGGCCGTAAAAATACTCAGTTCGAACAGTATTCCTAAACTTGCAAATTTAGTAATTTCTGTGGAGTCTGGAAGAAATCCCTCTGAAAGATGTGGAATTGCATGGCTGCAGCATTGGTGTCTGATCAGCAAGGACTTCTCTGGAAGTATCAGGGGGAAATCTGAGACAGTGGTTGCTCTACCCAAATGGGGAAATGTATTGAGGGGAAAGTTTATATTAGTGTTAGTGACTCAGCTGCCAAGGTGAACTTAGTTTTAAGCATCACAACAAGTTGTTAAGACCTGTTGGTTAATGAGATGTGGGGAAAAAAAAATCGCCACTCTGATAACTGGAACAGTGATGGCGATTAGAGTGACACCTGGGTGTGCTAAAAGCTGTGTTCTGCTTCAGTGTTTTTTTGTTGATGAAAAAAAATAATCTAGCTGACCAAAAATGTTTGAATTAGAACAGGGATGCAGTCTAGTTGTTTCTCAGCAAAACTCAGCCAGCATAACAGTATTGTGAAATTTAATAAGGTATTGCTTTCTCAGGAAATTAAATATTTGCAGAAAAAAGTTTCCACTTTACAGGTGGGACTAGGTTGTTCTCATCCAGATGTTTTATATAAATGCTTTTCTGGTGCATGGGGAAAAATAATTATTATTATTATTAATTAATTAATTAATTAAAAGAAAAAAATCATTGTAATACAGTTAATTAATATTCACAAGTTTCAGCTGGTGTGCTAACTCCTAACATGACAGTGGGACATTCTGCTAAGTGCTGTGACATGACAGCAGTTCTGATAAGTGTAGCTTAGATATTAAAATATTTTAGGCAGCAATGGTATTCCAGCTGATAAAGCACCAGTTTAAAAAAATGGTTTTATTTAGAGTTTCTAAGACAGGTAAACAGCCAAAGGAGTCCATCAAGACACACTACGGGTAATAAAATGGTTAACGGTGTGTCACAGCTTGCTATACTTCAATATATTTCTCTTCATTTCCTTCAATAATATTTAGTATATAGTATAAAGCATCCTTTTTTATTGAGTCCCCTTTAAATGTATGGTCATTTGAGGAGCACATAATAGTGCTCAGTTTTTTTTCACCTGAAACATGATCTGCTTATATGAAATAAAGCCAACTTAGAAAAAAATACTATGAGACAAAATCAGTAAAACAGTAAAACTTAAAATATTCAAAATCTTCTAGAATATTTTTAGGATTCTTAATATTGCATTATACATTTACCAGAGATTGCTCTTAGTGGAAAGTGTATATGTGTGAGATATTGCTGATAAAGTTAAAAAAACAAGTTGTGGAAGTATGGAAATATTGGATGCAGATGATAATACTAATGGGAGGAAAATAAGAAAAGGCTCTGTTTAGGAAGGTTCTTTCTGTCTCACTAAAAAGACTATACTCCATTCCTGTGCCTTACCTCTGACCATCAAGAGTAAGGTAAGTAGCAGAGAGATTGCTATTACTACAGAATAATGAAAACAATGTTTTGCTCTCTGTATGATATTCTAGGAAAAAGATCAGAAACCTGGAAATTTCCTATTCTTGCACCCACTGCATCACAGTTGCATTAAGCAAGGGACAGAATTTTTTTAGTGGTTTGGTTTGGTAGTGCTCATCATTTGAAAAGGTTTCTATTTGGTAAGTTAAAACGCACATATATACTAGGTTCCTGTTAGGCAAATATAGGGCACTGAAAAAAATAAAAAGGATGGATCTGGTGCAAAATTAGGTGCTTACAGTAGTTTTAAAGAACCTGGTCAAAGGGTGATACTCAGTGAACCAAAAATCACATCTCATTTGTGGAAAGAAAAAAAAAAAAAAAAGCTTATGCTTATAGAAGTCCCTCCCCTCCACTTCCCTCCCCAAGGGTAGGAACTGCAAGGTATTGTGATGCATCTGCTGTTTTTTCAAGGCAAATTATTTAAAAAATGAAGAATAATATCTGGTAGAAACAGTAATGCTGCCTTGTCAATGTGCTCCTTGCTGCTACTGCTTCCTCATTTTTGCTGTTAAAGTAATAGTTGAGTAGTGGTAAGATGGTGCATCTGTTCTTAAACTTAGTGAAAACTTTTATTTCCATCCTTTATTTGGTTCAGGTGATATGATGGTTTTGTAATGTATCATGGTGGTCCAGTTGCCTGAATCATTGCTACTTAACTCTTCCACCAAAGACTTAAAAATTGGATATCCCCTTGCTCATTGCCTCTACTGAAATCCCTGAATATCTTCTGGAAAACACATTTATGGGAGCAAAGCATATGTTCTCAAAGCCTTCAACAGCAGGCCTGAATGTCTTCTGAAACTCTGATAGCTCCCCAGTTGTCTTTTAAATTCAGTTCCTGATTATCCTCTAAAGCAAATGGACAGAGAGGTCCTATGCCACAGAACAGTTCCTTTTTTAGCATATGACTGTTTTCATGAATTTCTTTAAAAAGCAGAAATATTTGTTTATTTTTGTTTTTCCTTTCAAAGTGAATTAATGAAGCCAGGGATTTTTATACTGGATATACACTGGCTGACATTTTGAGCTCCTACAACAGTTTCTGAGTTATTTTAGAGGCTTCTAGACTCATGCCTTTATTTCATTAAATATTCATCCTAAAGAAACAAAAGTGGAAGTAACTAGCTGTTACCTGGATCCTGTTCTCACACTTATGAAGATATGAAATCTTAAAAGAATGCGAAGATTTCATTTTGTGAGAGACAAGGCTCTCCAAAAAAGGATATAATACTCCTTCCTCTGTGAATTAGTTCTCATGTCTGCAGCTGCAAGACTATATAAAGAAAATTATTTTAACTGCAAGCTCTAGCTTTAGGATTTAAATATGGTGATTTTACGATGCAGAATCAATGTCCTGAGTAATCAGGACGGAGGGATGGAGCAGTCATCACCAGTGTGAACTATAACTTAAAAGATTTTACTTCATGGTCTTCTAATCGTATAAATCATTTATATTTTGTTGTTAATAGCATACCTGTTCCATGAGAGTTATCTCACACCTCAGCTGTTGCAGCGTGAGGACTCAGCTAAGAACTCCTCTGTATTGCTTTATTCTATTTAAACAAGTGATGAGTAAAAGTCCTCGCAATTACTGATTTTTGATTATTATTTCTACAGGGAGGAGAAGGCTATAAAGTGATAAATTGAAAATAACTGGAAAAAAAAAAAAAACATTGGCTTTCCTCTTTATTTTATGAAATTGCTTTGTTAGGTATTTTTTACTACTTTTTTTTTTTCTTTAAAAATGTCCTCAATATGCTCGTAAAATAGAGGATATATATTTTTAATTTTAGTTTGGCTTTATGCTTGCAACCTAGAGCCAGTACCTTATACAGCACACTTTTGCAAGCTGCCATTTTGCTTTAATGCAAAAGTATGCCGTCATGTTTCATTAGATACAGTGCCTTCAGAGTAGTTTCTGCTAAAGTTATGCTTTTTCTTTTTAAATCACAGTTGATCTCCAGCTCTCTAAATTCCCATTTCTTGTCCTTCTGAAAAACTATTTATATGCCATTATTTTTTCCCCTCCATTTAGAGCTGCAATAATAAACTTAGAATGTTATATGCAAGTTAATATTTTTGGCGGTGGTCATGAAGAAGTAGTGCCATAACTCAAGAATACCATCTCATATTGTATGCTTCTACATTATATGCTGCTCTGATGTAATATTAACTGAGAATAGAAATAGCACAAAAAGCAACAAGACAAGGCAATGGAAGGACGGAAGGCAAAGCTGATTTTAGTCTCTTTTGCGTTTGAGTGTATTTGGAGCAGCAATACACAAAAGGCTGCTCTGAATTTCACTTGCCTCTGTTGATGACAATAGCTTAAAATTACTGGAGTACATGGTCTATCCATATACAAAAAATTCTAGACATACACATAAATGAAATGGTAAAGTGAAACCCTGAAATCCAGATTTCATTCAGTTACTATGAAATAGGTCCTTTATGTTACTTCTCTTCTGCTGCTGATGGCTCCGTGCTGTCTTGCCCTTAGCTAAGCTGCTACCAAATACCAGTATCTTTAACACTGAGCCATCTTTGTTCACTTTGTTATGCACTACTACAGACACTCACAGTGAATTTGACTTCTGCACTACAGCTCTTTCCTACCAAAGCCAATAGCAAAATTATAATCAGGAAAATACCTTGGTTTAACATAAGGCATTCTTTTCTCCAAATATCTGTATGAAATATAATTACTTTGTACATGGCATGTTCTGAATATCATTGTTGGTTATTGCCTTGTGCTATGGGCAATTTTTAAAAATAAAATATTTTTTTATTTCCTAGCTTACTTTAATAACATTTAACTAATAGGCACTGAGAGAGGGCATCACTTAAGAGATGATAGCTTTCTGCCCTTTCCATCTTACCTGTGCTTTCAGCAGGTCAATCAACTGATCTGCCAGCATGCACTGTTTTAGTCAGAACTCTCTTCCAGGCTTCTGGGACTAAGGAAAGCTGTTGAAAGCACTGCTGCTGCATGGCTTTTACAGTTTTTGTGACTTGAGTGGTCACAAAAGAAATGCTAGGAAAAAAAAAAAAAAAGGAAAAAAAAAAAAGGACTAGATATTTACAGGTTTAGTAATAAATTTCTAGAGAAAGGACAACTGAGTGGTAATTCTAGTGTTTGTTATTATTATTGTTGGTTTTGATATTCTATTTATTTATTAGCTTATTGGAATGAAATAAGTGCCTTGACTTATGTTGTTTATGTTTTATGTTGTGTCATCTGAGAGAAAAAAGGAAAAGGGATGACTCCCATCTCTAGACAAAAACAGATCAAGTAGTTTGACATATCTTTTTAAGATTTACCTCAGCTCATTTCCTCTAGCTGTACACAAGTTGGATGAAAATGACACAGCTTGTTCACACTGAATCACAGTGAATTCCCTTTCAGGAGGAATGCAAAAGAACATCAGTCGCATCCCTCAATGAATTACAACCATTGTTTTTGATTTCCTAGTGGGTAATTGAAGGCTTTTACAACTAGAAGAAATAATGTATAGAGCCATGAAAAAACAGATTAACTTTTCTGAGTGCTTCATTGATGTTTTAAGGCATCTACTTTGTTCCAATTAAATTTATATAATCTAAAATCAATGAACTTCTTTATTTTAAAGAATAAATTATGAAGGAAAATAATTTGTTTAGCCTGTGTGAACTGCCTTGTCTCCACATATTTTATCTTTCTAATCTCTGCAAGGAAAGAAAGAATTCAAAATGCTGTTAAGCTCAATGCAGACAGAAACCTTACAGTGCCTTCAGAGGCTGCCTGTCTTTGGGAAGGCGTCTAGGAGTTTTCCTGCTGGGTTAGACCTATATCCATCTAATAAACTGTTCTACCACTTACAGTGTCTACTACCAAATGCCTTAAAAGAAGGCACAGAAATGTTCAGGACATCTGGTGTATCTGTCCCCTAAATTATTTTTATTTTATTATTTTTTGTAATGCTTAGAGAATTTCTCAAACTCAAAATAAGACTTAATTATCTATCATAAAATCCATTCTCTGTTTGTGTGCTTTTTTTTGTCTTGTTTTGTTTGTTTGTTTGTTTTCCATACAGTGTGTATGTTTCTCATCTGAGTATAGTAGGATTTGATTTCCAATTCAGATCAATATATATCGATTTATCTTAAGAGAATACCTGGCTAAGTAAAGATAAATGAAAGGTAAATGAATCTAATGAAATCTGAAGTGGAGTTTTTAATAGTCATAAATAATTTTAAAAAATATATAATACAATCTTTATTCATGAAAAAAAAAATCTGTCTGGACACTGAACACAGCATGGAGATGGTAAGACCATCAGTTAAATAACAGTGACTAGAACAGGTCCCTGTTACCATGCCAGCAATAAGCATCATGTCTCTTAACCTAGCTCAGGATGGGATCCACTAAGACGAGAATTCCAAGCTTGTTCAAGATGCTTAGTTTATACCAAGTTGATCTCAAATTATCCTATTCAAGATGAATTTTTATACCATAATAACATTGTGTCTGAGCCCTGAAACATTTTAGATAGGCAAGGTTTTTTATTTCTATGTGGTGAATCACGCCTGGGTTCACTGTGAAATGTGAGAAAACTGAATTAAATCCTGTGAAACTAAAGGAAGCATTAAGTTGGCATTCTTCAGAAAATGATCAGAAGTTCTGTTTGGGGCAGATGAAATACTGATTAAGAAATACCCCAAACTTAGGAGAATTAGAAATAGAAAAATTATCAAATTTTTTATAGTCAATCTTTTGTCTCAGCTTAAGTTTCCTCTCTAGAACATAAAATAAATTCATAATCCTAAACTGCAATAGCGAATTGGTAGCCTGAAAAATTCCTTACTAGAAAAGTATAAGTATTAAGTACTTTTTCTAGTAGAACTTTACAACTTCACCTTATAAGCAGGCATTGAACACATAATGATACTATCATTTAAACTGAAAAATTCTCTCATAAGCTTAACTTTCTTACTGATCATTTTCAAAACTCTGCTGATTTTTGCCTTCCACAAGTGTGTAAAAGGAACTTTTGCTGTAAAGATGACAGGAAAAAGACAGGGAGATTTTAACACATTTTCTAGTAATTCAGCCATAAGGGAAAAACATTCCCCTCATATGATAATCTTCTAAATTTACAACTAGCTATAATCATGCTTTCATGCAGTTAGCAACAGTGACCTATTTGGTCTAAGAAACATCTTTAACTTGGTGGACTTGGCAGTTCTAGGTTAAAGATTGGACCAGATGGTCTTAGAGGTCTTTTCCAACCTGAATGATTCTGTGATTCTGTAGTTGCATGTCATTCAGCAGATTGTCTTTGTTATTTCAGGGGGAAAGTATCAAAGCATTCCTGAATTTGGAGTTACAGTTTTCCAGTAATTTAGTCTATCCTTTTCAGTTGTTCTGGGAAGCTATAGTGAAAGGTGAAGTTTTGTATTAAAGGAACTCAGGAGACCTTACATTTTAGATAAAATGTCTGCAGTCTTGAATATTATTAGCTAGGTTTAAGGCAAGACTATAATTTCAAATTGCTTTCAGAATAAACCATTGTAATTTCTTCTTTACAACTGCTGGAGAGATTGCATCTTCCTGTCTTCAAGTGTTAGAGGAAACTTCTTAATCATTGCAGAGAGCTAATTAAGCTAATGTAACATTTTCACTTTTATATAGCATCTACTATTACTATCTGGTTGTAGCATGAAATAATTTCAAAGTCCTCTAAAGAATAATTCCAATGACTATTTCATAGAAAGCTTAAATCTGAATAACAAATGGTTCTAGAAATGCTTTCAACACATGAATAAAAAATAGAACATCGTTTAAAAGGTATAAGTTCTAAAAGCTGTGTTTCATCCCTGAATATATTAATGAGATCTATTATCTTTTCTGAAGTTTGTTCATTGGTGACAGCAAAGAAAAAAAATGGAAAATCTGTAGTCAGCTTAAATAACTCATTTTATTAAACTGAGGAGTACATTTTTGCCACCCACAACCCGCCCTCCTCCACTTCCCAGCAAAATACACATATGCAAGACTAATTCCTATGTTACACATAAATGTAATGTTCCTTGAATGACAGAAGTTTTACCAAGTCCAATATTTTTTTTTCTATCTTTGAAGGATATTATCTACAGCTTGAACAGAATTTGGTCCTCAAATATATATAAGGAAGTGCAATAACAGGATGACTCTGAGGTCTGTATCAGAGATAGAAGTATAAACGAAACAGCTGATGACTTTTGCAGCTTTTGTGCAGTGAACAGCACTAGCACAGCGCAAAGGAGCCTGAGGCTGTAGTGCAAAATTTTGGTATAGTAATCTAAGACATATCTGACACCAAAATGCATGGTCCAATTATACTTCATAACCATTTTTAACAGCAAGACATTACTACCTTTTCTCTGAACAGTCCAGAACTGAAGTATATCTGACTCCACAATGAAAGACAAGCAGGCATAAGACATGGTTCAGGATTGGATTTTTGATATTTGGTTTTTCGTTTTGGTTTTTATAAGGGTTAGTTTTGTTACCATTTATCTCCTCATTTCCCTAGCTCATTAGGTGTGCAAAGAAACTGGCTGGGAGAGTCGTAGGAAGGGCAGCTGTACTACCACACTCATCCTGAATGCCATAGACTTCGTGTTTTATATGTGTTTAGCTCTTAAATGATACTCACGTGATAAAATTGTCTGTTAAAAAATTAAAATTTGTACACTAGCTATCTATTTGGAGTGCTGTAAATCCTTCTCTCCCCACCTTTTCCCATGTCAAGCAGTGTAAACTATACTGTTTGCTGTTTGTTTGTTTGTTTTTCTAATCAAAGGTGTATTTTACTTGCACGTAAACATGGTAAAAATCATATACACTTCATCCTGTCAGATCAAATTTGCTCCCTGGCTTCAGACCTCATGTACTGAGTTTCGTTTTATGGCAACTTTTTATAGGGTAGTTATAAATCTTTGTGAATAGAGTGTTTATAATGAAAATACTACCCAGTGAGGAAATATTGGCAACATTAAATATCAACAGCACTATAACAGCAAAAAGATTGGACAGTACTAATCAATCAGTCTCCAGCAGCATTCCATTTTCAAAGGCGGTATCCTAACAACATTATATATTTTTGTCAATGAACATTTTTTCCTTCATATAGCTTTAGATATATTCTAATATGAAATTAGAAATTTGTTATTTCACTTCACCTCTATAGTATCAATAGATTGCATCAGTTTTTTGTAGTTGGTGGGGGTTTTTGTTGTTGTTGTTGTTTTGGTTTGGTTTGGTTTTGAATAGTGTATCCAAGGAGAAATACCAACATGGTTTGAAATGCAGTAAGTATTTAACAGTGAGATATTCTACATCATCAAACTGATATGCAGTATCTAAATTTGCATTTTTGCAAAATTTTTGGAATTTTTATCTACATGCTAAATCAGTTCCAGATTTAGGGGATGATTTTTTTTTTTAACATGTTAACTGATAAGACCCATATTTTGACTGGACATTTAGTTTGGCTTCGATAAAAATGCAATAAAAATATTTTCAGGAAAGGAAAAATTAACAGTGAGCTAACAAATTGGTAAGGTGAGATGATAACACTGCATGTATATCTACCTATCTTAAATTACTCTGGTAGATGTAATTTTCAAGAATGCAAAAGAAAATTATACTTGAAATCTATTTATGTACAGATATCAACAATCAGTTGACTCATATAATTACTTGCTACCCTCTCTACACGGGAACCAAAAGCAAACAAAGACAGCCAAGTGACCAACCAGCTTTGCCTACTTAAATACAGCAGAAAATCATGACTTGAGACAAAATAACTGAATCCACACAATTTTAGCTATCATTTGCATTTGTTTCTTATTTCACTACTTTTATATTCTTCCCACTTTTTTGTTATTCCACTAGAAAGGTAATTTTTCCCATTGGTACATTTTGCTGGTTTCTTATGTCCCCATAAGGCAAAATATTGTAAAGACTAAAATTATTTGATTTTTTTTTTAAATTGGAGTTTTCCTTAGCTATTTTGTTAATTTAGCCTTTCCTATATGCACTTAGGATCAGAGCATTTTCTTCTTATTTCTTGCTTTTTTTCCATCATCTTGTCATTTGTCAGCATTCTTAACCAATTCAAATGTTCTTTAAAGTAAAAGAAATAGTCACCTGGAATAATTTTCCCTCTGCCATTTTCTTATTTCCTTAGTATTGCTAACATGGAATGTCTCAGTACTGTGAAGATTCTGTTTAAAAAGCTCATTAGGTTTTGAGCTTGAATAGGCATATGAAATTAGCTGCATTTTGTGCAAATAAAAATGCTTAGTCTCTGTTTACTTCTGTGGTAAATGAAATAATTTTACTTGCGTTTGGACAGACAGAGTTCAGGAACAAAGTTATTATTCTCTTATTTAATGGTTTATATTAGTTTCTGGTTGACTGAGTCTGTGGCTGAAAGGATGAATTAGGCTGGGATGCTAGCCACCTTGCACAAAGTGTTCAGCCTTTTCAGGAAACTTTTTTAGGACACTCAAAATCATATTTAAGGTCAAGATTGTATTCAAGATTTCACATTTCACTATTAAACTGCACAGATTTCCTCTTGGAAGCTTTTCTTTAAGGTCATAATACCTGTATCTTTCATTATAAAACAAAAGCTCTGTCCATAGTCACTTCTCTACCACACACAAATTGTATCATGTTTGATCTAGAGAAAATCACAGGTCTCCTAATATAGCATGCTACTTATGAAAAACAGCTGAATGTTTTCTTTGAGTGATTTAAAACAAAGTGGCTTATTTTCTCTCAAAAAGCAAAATAGCTGAAAATGAAGTATTGCACCTTATCAAAGTATAATTTGAGTTGGAAGATAGCTCTAGAAGCGATTTCGTTCAATTTCATGACTAGCTTAAATCAGGTTTCCCTGATAAATGTTTTATAATTCATAATCAAAGTATCACTGAAAAAAAAAAATCACTTTTGCATAGTCTCTGAAAATGCACTCAGAAAACTCTTCTATATGAGAGTTTTCATCTGGCAAATTCTATTTGTTTTGAAGCAAAGTTGGACCTTAGCCTAATTGTGTGTTAAGTGAGAACATGATTATGCCTCCTTCAACTCTGTTGGCATAGTTAAGGAGCTGGACTCAGAACCGAGGGAGGGAAGAGGATTTTCTCATATTGTAACACTAGCAAAGTGCAAAAAAGATGGAAAGATAACATCAATTAATCTCTGTAAAGACCACTGTAGTCTGTATATGGAAGACAAAAGAATGCTTAGTATGAGCTTTCTGTCCTTATCTGCATGTTGGCTTAGAGTGCAGGAATAAAAACATTATCACTCTGGTTGGATAACTTCTTTTATTTAATCTCTCTGTGGTTCAGGCATGCAGGCATACAAATATATATTACAAACAGAATAGCACAGGAGTCAAATAGATGAAAAATAGATTACTTTCTCCCAAATGCGTGTCATATTTTGGCTGCAGGAATAGGGGTAAAAAGGGAAAAGACTATTGGTAATGTGACACATGATCAAGTAGATGGAGATGTTCAATAGTTGGCATATATATATGACTCCTCCCTTTTTAAACACATGGAGGCTTGGAAAGCTGGTACTATGAATAAAAAGATGTATTATTAGAAAAAATCCCCAGTGGACAAAGAATAATAAATTAAAAGTAGAGGGCAAGGTAAACCTACTCATCTTTGTGAAAGATGTTGTTGATGTTCTGATACTTCTACCACAAGAGCAGCTTGTGATAGCTAAGTGGATTTTAAAGGTAAAATACATTTTAAATGCAATAGGAGAGCAAGGTATTTAAAAGCAATGTTTTGCAACACACAACTATGATTAAACTATGTAGTAACCAATCTGCCTTCTAGTCAATACATCAGTTTTAGTTACATGATTCAACATAGTGTTTTTTAATACTTACTCTTTTAGGTAGGAGTACAGATGAAAGAATGCTCATTTCTTCTGTACATAATGTTTACAGTCAATTAACTTTATTTGTAAGTATTAAAACAAGTACATGCTTTTTCTTGGTTTCAAAATATTGATTTGTAAATGTACTTATCATAAAACACTAGTATTCTTGTGCCAAAATTGCAATGCTGAAACCTTAATCCTTAAGATGCAAAAATTTTGTAAATTTACTGCCAATTCTGCAGTCTTTTCTGAATGCACAAGTAGAATTTCTTCTTTTCTAGAGTGTGACTTGACGACAATGCCAAAAACTTCTAAGATAAATAATGGACTTTTAGTTCTGGAAAGTGATAGGATTCTGTAACAAGTATAATCTACTCAGATACTGACTAATCTCAATGATAGCCAAAAACAATTATTCATTTCACTTAAAATTCTAACTAAAATTAAAATGCTATTTGAGAATAAAAACAAAATATTTTAAAATATAAGGAAGGTTGTTTATTGGATTTTTTTACATTCACTTTCTTAATATATTTCCTACATATTCTAGGATCAATTTAAAATATTTTGATTCAAAATTATTTTTAATTATAAAAAGTAGTGTTTAAAAATCTGTTTTAAAAATTATGTTTCCAAATACTTATTTTCCCTTAAAAATATACATAATGAAATGAAATACAGAATTGTTTTATAAAGTATTAAAAATGGAGCCCAGCTGTGTTCCCTGGATTTTTAATTCCAATTGCAGTTAAATTCAAGAGAAAATCTGTATGTCTTTATTTGGAATTGAAATAGACCCACGTTTTCATTTTCAATGAGTATATAAAAATCAATATGCTGTAATGTAGTTTATGCTATTTTTCAGTTTCCATCTGCTCCCTTCTGTTGCATCTTTTTGTGAGTGACAGCATAATAATTGCTGTACCAATTAATGCCCTTCCAATCCAACGGCATCGTTACTGCAGAATAAATGTTTTGCTTTGTAGCAGTTTGTCCTGCTATGAAACTTTCCTTTAGTTATTCCAATCATCTAACAGCAGAAAAGGAAAAGCTGCTTTGTCATCAATAGCTCAATAGAAGACACTGTATATTCAATACAGAGAGTTGGCAGATTTCTAACCAGTATCAATTTATAAATAGGATAACAGCAATCACTTATTTTCTGCCTTAAATGAAAGTATCCTTTTTGATGCAATAATAGCCACTTAACTGATTTCAGATTGTAGTAGGGTGGGTTTTTTTTGAGAACCAGAATAAAATGTGTACTCTCTTTCTTTGAAACAAAAGCTCTTAGAAGGATAAAAGCTTCCATTGGAAATAAGCAGTCATAGTAATTTAGTTTCTTGCAGTAAGAGTTTCATTTTTCCTAGTGGACTTTCAGTGCATAGCTACAGTGCCTTTCCCATTTTGTCCTGTCTTAACAAAAATGCTATAAAGAATATTAAAGCCTGAACCATTTCAAGACGCTTCCCCATCAAAACCATATCATCAGTACAATCTGTGGGCTTCCTCTGGTAAAAACAGGAGCTGTCACTGCTATTGGAAACGTCCTTAGAGAACTTAAATCTAGATTAAAGGCTGGTATTAGTTTTGTGAACTTTTCTGGCCGAAGGACCACATTTATTGTCTGGTGAGATTTGTGTGAGAAAATAACATAGAACTAATTCCTTCCTACTATCATTTCATTCCTGAAACATAATAGCTAATTTGTTTCATTTGGTTTCATTCACCTCCTCACACTATCCTTTGTAGATAAAACATCATCTCAGTGTCACTGTTTTCCGGACTGTTTTCTTTATTGTGAGCACCAGAATTTTCCAATGAATATTTCTAAAAAATAAAAGACTGCTTTACAGTACAGCAAGTGCTTCACCTTTCTTTGGTCAGCTTGCACTGACTGATTCATCAAAATTTCTTTTCAACAACCATGTTTTTCTATAACATTTACAATCGTAGAGCTTTTGTCCTCATGAAGTCTCAGAGGACTCCCAAAACACAAATTTCCAAAATATCTGAATATCCAATTCGCTTTAATTTAATGACTTCAGTTTAGTGCTCATAATATTGGGAATGGAAATGTCAAGTTTTATTTTGAAAAATAAAGTTTATTATTATTACCTAGAAAAGTAATATGTAGAAGTAATGTAAAAAAAAAAAAAAAAAAAACTACATTGGAAGACATCATTTTGTTTGTAAAGTCATCTGCTCAGGGGTTAGGAAATCCCAGATGAACTCTTGATGTGCAGCTGCAAAATACTGCTTCTTTATTTTATCTAGTGACTGTCTAATGTGAGGTGGTTAAAAGGATCTGCAACAGAAGCTGATACACAGTAGTCTCTGGTCCAATTAACTTTTAATCATTGTAATGTAAGAATGTACACATACATGAGATCTTATAGTAGAAAAGCTTAGCCACAGGGTTTCTAAAGTGATCCTGCATCAGAGAACTGAGTAGCCTGATGGGAATATAATTTGCCATCATATTTGCTTACATATTGCTCACAGGCCCTCATTCCCCAGACAAATAATCTGGCACTAAAGCCAGTCAGAAAAGTTCTGCCATCTCTTCCCCTTGGTGGCTTGTTTCTGCTCCTCAGCTGTGCCAGTACAACAATTTTTAGGGCTCTCTGGCAAGCCAAACGACCAAAGTGCTTAATTTTACAAAGCAGTCTTTCAGACAGTTATAGTGGCACAACTGAGGGATGGTGAACAGTGGTGTGGGCAGAGAAGAGGAAGGGAACATTTTCAGCTTATTTTTCCACTACAGACAGTGTAATGACAAACCCTAGCCAGAGAGAGGAGAATTTTAACACAGGACTTGTACATCATAAATGAGTGCTTTAACCAGAGAATACCAGATGAGATAGTCCCTTGACTTCTTGTATTTGAAAAGAAAGTTGACCTTGTTTGTTTGTTTTAGAAAAGAAAAAGGGTTGGCACCTGTATTTTGGTTAAGAATTTGAATTCTGAATCCCAGAGGGAGAAACGTCTCCCAGTAAGCAAAGTAGCAGTAAGGGAGTTTTTAAAGCTTATCCCTGGATCTCTCTCTCTCTCTCTCATTTAGCTGAGTACTGCAAGTTTTCTCTTAGAAGTTGTGATTGATCTACTTATATGTACATCAGTCACTGCTGTTACTAGGAAACCATTGGGTTTTTCCTCTAAAGAATTGTTATAAATAAGCACCATGTCAAGAAATAAGATTCTTGTGTATAGTGCCTCTGCTTCCAATATAATTAAGATCAGGAAAAATCTAATTTTGCTGTAATTTGACAGGTTACATTAAATTATCTTTATGAATCATTCATACTTAATTGCTTGGGACTACAGCTTCATTGCATTCTGTGATCCTGAGAGTAAATTCAAATAAGGGATGAAGTAGACTGAATAATACTTAACAAGGTCCTGTCATAGAACAAAAAAAAGACATTGCATAGGTATGCCACAGGAAAAAAACTCCCCCAATTCTGATGGTGTCTTCAGGTTACAAAGTGTGTGGTAATCCAATTCCTCTTATGCTGACTTCAGAACTATAGAGAAGAGTTAGGCTTTTATTCTTGAAAATGGCTGTGGTACCAAAGAGATGCAAAATCCACAAAAAAAAAAAAAAAAAAGAAAAAAAAGAGTTCTCCTTCTTCCCTCTTAATCTTTTAAGACCCCAAAATGATAGAGAAAATATTATTCAACCATGAAGCTTAGAAAACTGTGAACCACAAAATTCTTACTGCTGACATAAAGCATGACTGTGGAGATTCTCCAGTGGCTAAGGCTCCATGATGTTGATCAGCTCTATCAGTATTAAAATAATCTTTAGTAGGAATGCAAATAAAAGAAATGATTTCCAGTGCAGATAATAATAATAAATAATAATAATAATATTAATAATAATAATAATATAAAAGTTGAACAAAATCCTAATTTTGGAAATTTATAGACTTGGAAGTCTTAAGCAAACTTGAAAGCCATTGGACTGTTTCATTTTTTTAACCATCATTATTTTTCATTGATTTTATTTAAATGTTAAAATATCGTTCTTTAAGGAAAAAAAAAAAAAGATGAAAATAAACATTTTGCCATTCTTTCCAAAAGTCAAAAATTCTTTATTATCCATAGCTTTCTTGTTTCATTTGAACTGAGATCTATTCTTTCCATGATTATATCCATACAGTGATGTCTTACTGTTTGACTTGAGCCTAGACCCAGTGTCTTTAATCTTTTGGCTCTGCTGAGTGTGTCTTTTAATCTTTTGGATCTCTGATTGTCTCTATCTCTCACTACATATTGTAGCAGTCAGGGAAGAAGACACCATTATTAGCCCTTTTGCTTACAAAATGTCTAATATGAGTCCTGTTATGAGATTTAGCAGGTTAAAAATTTCTTTTAAGGAACAGTAAGGAATGTGCAAGCAGCTGAGGCATATGTCTAGGAAACGGAAGAGCTGAATTCAATTTACTTTTTAACCTTAATAAGTTCAAATTTATCTTCGTATTCTAAGAGACTGCCTTAATAACTTATCTATAAATTAGTGGGAGCACTCTTCATTACTGTACTAAAGCTGCAATATTCTATGGCAGGGAATTCAAAATTGGCTATATGACAGACAGTGCATGATATAAATAGACCTGAGCTAAGGGAACTCCTTTGGTTAGCAAGTGTCTTTACTCCTGCTCGTTGTCACAGGGTCTGTTTCTGCGTTCTACGCATTTTGGATAAGATAAATAATGAGAACGGAGGAAAATGTTACATTGACATATTTTATTTATCTTAACTAGTAAGAAAGGAAACAATAAAGATTACATAGCTAATCACATGGCTGGATAAAAAGTTTCCTATGGCCCTTAAAAATATATGATTCTAATTTCTGAATAAAAATAAAACAAGACAATACATCCTTAGAAGGAAAAATGACAGATTTGGAACACAAAATTAAAACCTACTACTAAAATCATGCTACTTTATATGTTTAGGTTTGCACGAAACTAAAAAAAAAAAAAAAAGAGCAATTTTGTCAAAAATCCCAAACAGAAATTAAAAAAAAAAAAAAAGTATGAAGGGCTTACTTAATATAATGGTTAAAAATTACTTGAAGTACAGCTTTTAAGACTATTCTCAATGTATTATCAGCCTTTTCAGTGCTTTTACTTTGCAGGCCAGACTTCACAACCACCACACATTTTAATTGTTCAATGCAAAAGCTTCTCAAAGCAGAAAACAGTTAAAGTTGGCATCTTAGTCAAGTTTTGATAGCCTATGTCAACTTACCCCACTGAATGAACAGTAAAAACAAACACAAAAAATTCATTCTGCTTGGTCATGCTCTGAAAAGGATTTTATGGCCATTAACATGCCCTTGGGAATTCAGTCTGTAGTTTTATTGCCTCCAGTGTCACTGAGATGTACCTTTTATTCTGTTTTTAATTTACTTTTTATTTCTCTCTTGGTCCTAGTATTGCTCTGATAGATTTGTCTTCAGAGGAACTGTGATTTTTTTTCATGAAGCAGTCAGTAACATGTTTTAAGCAAACTTTTCATGTTACAACAATTATGACAAAGTTTTATGACAAAGTCTGGTAAACACCATTCTTACGTCCAGTAATACTAGGGCAATCTAGAAAATTGCTAATCATTTTGAAACCTTTCAACATGAGCTGAATTCTTCAGTGTATAAGTGTATATTCTGTTAAAGGTATTCTTTACTAGTACTGTTGTCAACAGAAAAATACTATTTTGCTTTCCTACGTATAATACATGTATTAAAGATTGTTTTAAAAAGCATTTTCCAAAACCATTTTAAAACTAAGCTTCAATGTGCATCCAAAATCTGTAGAATATACTTTGCATGAAGATACACCCTGCAGAATTTGTTTAGCTACTAATTACGTCTCAATTTCAAGAGGGGATTTTGAGATGGGCAAATGATCAGGGTACAGAATCAAGTTGTGGGAGTCATATTCTAAGTTTTGCCATTGGGTTTTTAATAGCTTTTCACAAATGATTTCCCATCTCCCTGACTGTGAGTGAACAAGACATGATTACGTGAAATTCACAAGACTACCCGAGATCTTATATCCTCTTCCTATTAGTCTTCTGCCAGATGGCCCTATTCCATCTCCAGTTAACTTCTACCAATTAAGTAGGGCATCTGATGAATAAGAAGTGGGTTAGTTCTTCATCAGCTCTAAGAAATATAAGTGAGACTTACAGAGTATCAAATGTATAGACGTAGATTTTGCAATTCAAAAATAAAAATAAATAAATACATAAAAAATAAAAAAATATCCAGGCCTAAATAACATACGTGTTGGGTCTGGGAATTCTCTCCCTCAGCTGAACGTGTCACATGCTTGTGTCTCAGGTGCAGGCAAAACCCTCCTTTCTAACCACAGAAAGGCACAATGGGGTAGGTCTGGTCCCCGAGCACCCTGGCAGTACCAGAAGCAGCAGAAGACCCAGAGAACACCATGACTTCGTGCTGGGGCAGCCCAATTGTGGCTCACATGGTGCCTCGGACCAGCGTGTTGAACCTCAGTGAGCCTCTCTCACACGTCCCTTTTCCCTCTGCAGGTCACAGCGTGGGCTCTGCGAAGGTGTCCCGGGCACAGACATTTCCCAGCTACCCCTCAGAGCAGGGCGAGGAGCACCAGCAGTCCCTTTCGCTGGCCAGCAGCTACACCTTCAGCTACAGCTCGGGCCTTGTGCAATGACAGCCGGGGGCAGCCGGCCGAGAGACACAGTCAAGACTGGAACCCGCCACCAGGGCCAGGGAGCAGCGTGTGCCCTCCGCACCCACAACTCGCCATGAAAACTGAAGCCTACCAGCTCCAGCCTGACCACCGCATAGATGGGAACCTGAAGAGGCGGCTTCCCTGAAGCAGAGGCTAAGTCTTTATTTATTTTGCCGTTCCTTCTGTTAATATGTTTAGGAAGGAGGGGGAGGGGTGGGAGGGCGGGGGGGCAAGCGTTCGTGTTGTGAGACAGTGTTAAAACAAATGGAACTGTGTTGGTGTGAAGGTTTCTGCATGACCGGAGAAGGTCCTGTCACAGGGCTCTGTCACAATGACTCATTCGACATTGGGGTCTTCCTACCCATCTCCAACAGCAGGTTGGCCCATCCTCACTGGTGACATGTTTAGGTCCCTGCTGCAGCCCACTGACTCCAGCTGGATTCACTGAAACATTGCCAATGGAACAAGCAGCATAAGCACTGCAGGTGCCTTTAGAGCCAAGCAGGGTTGCTAATTGCCATAGAGGGCATGGTGGTTTTTTGAGTCAGACTCCAATAAATAGTAGCAAGTTAATGCTGTTTGTTGAGAACAGAATTTGATGTGTTAAGAAAAGGTTATTGCCTAGTACATCTCTTAAATTCTTTAAATTCCTGGGGCACAAATTCAGCAATTATTAATATGCACATACCTCTCATGAAAGCCCATAGGAGCTGCGAATGTTCACGTGAGCAGCAAAGTCTCATCCTTAGAACTGCCAAGAAGCCTTCTAATTTGCAATTGATTTAAGTATCCATGCTTGCAAGAATAACTTTAAAAAGCAGGAAAACTGTTCTTCAAAATAATAAGCATGGGCTGCATCTCTGGCTGGCAATCTCCTGTTCCATGGTTGGACCAGACATGGTCCAGAAGTTGAGCTCTGGTCTTTTTTTCTCTCTGGTCAGCTTTCCTTTGATTTTCTCTGTTTCCTTCTCAGCTTTCTGTTTTAGATGCACATCGTATCTTGTATGATCACGTATCAAGCATCAGTTTACTTTGGAAAGGATGATGAGTCCATCTCAATGGAAATTTCTGTCTTTGGAAGACATCTTTCAAAACTGAATTGTTATAGGTGTGGTTGTGATCAGTAACAAGGGAGTAAGTTGGAAGGCATACCAGTAGGTAGGGAACAAGTTTTACCTATCCTGAATATTTGGATTTTTGTAAGTGATATCAAATATTTATGTACGTCTCATGATACCCTGAAATGTCTGAAAATGTGGGGAGAAAAATCTGCTCTTTTGCTGTCATACAAGCAGGCCTTGCATTCTATTCCCAGGGTGAAACTGATTGCCATGATTACCAGAGGAATTCTTCTCATTAGTTGTTTCTCAGGACAGGTTGGAAGCATATCAAGGAGGAGACACAGACTCTTTTCCAATTAAACAATCAGTTTTATGTACTATAATTTAACTGAAAAAGTGCTGTTGGATTGTTTTATATATATACATATATATATGTATTAAAAAGTACGGAAGAAACTTCTGCTTTTAATTAAACATTTACTGGTACAGTATGTCCAGCTTTTCTCCAACCATTTTACAGGCTGAGAGACTTTGCAGACTTACAGCTTTCTACACCTCAGTGAACAGCTGCTGAATAAAAAGGCTTTGTGATCCGCTTGAATGAAACACTTCCAGCCCACCACAATCAGCTTTATTTATTTTTCCTCCTTTTTTCCTGTCCCATTCACTACCTCTTCTCCTTCTCACAGTGCTGCCGTACTCAGGAATAGAATGACTCCCTGTGGAGAATATTTTGATGAGCTAAAATGAAAACCTGCTCTCCCACGCTGTCAGGGAGCTATACCTATGGTGCTCTCTGAGCTGAGTTGTACCCATCAAGGAAGTTTCATTCATGCTTTCATTTAAAAAGTAAAAAAATAATTAAAAAAAAAAAAAAGGTTGATATTTTGCTTTGGGAAAAATTCCAGTTTGCAAATGTTATCTGCAAAATATGATAAATATATATATATATATAATGCTTGTGTAATTCTGTTAATCAAGGGACCTTTTCCAAAGAGCTTTTTTTGAAGAACTTACCAATTATTTCTATTTCTATGCAACTGAGATTCTTTCACTTGCCCTAAAAATACTTTTTTTTCCTTAAAATTCCTTAGATTAAGTTTCCAATATGTTCTGCAGTTTTCTATTGCATGTCCATTTAACTGTTTCCCTCTGTGACTTGAATACTAGTCATTTAATACTTTTATATTCTTCATAGCCCCAAAACAGGCAAAAGGCAAAATAGGAGAATTATCAGAAGTGCTCTGAGGACACAGTGTCCATATAGTTTGAGAACCTTTTCAGAATCTAAATCCTAAAGCGAGTGCTTTAGCTGTGTTTAGACAGAAAACATAAGATCTATATAGTGCACTCTTTCCATTATCTGGGGAAAGGCCACTGTTTGTCAAAGAAGGTTTCGTCTTCTTCTGTAGTGCCTAAATATTGTCTAGTTAATGAAAATACAAATGCTATTAAAAAAAAAAAAAAAAACAGATTGGCCATTTAGAATTTTACTAAATATTTTGCTTTCATTATTTAATGCAACTATCTTCTCAATTCATACATTTATAAATACTTGTGAAATTCAATCTTGTAGCAACAGAAAATGAACTCCAGGGCAAAGCTCAAGAATGCTATCAACAAAAAGCAAAACTGAGCTATTGGGAACTTATGTCTTGCAGACAGTAAACACAAGCACACTGGAAGTTGAAGATAAGGATACATCTTCACAGTGTACTGCAACACTGTCAAAAAAAAATGGTCACCAGAAGTACAAAGGTACTGCGTGTCCAGTGGAGTTTGCCATTTGTGCCACTCCAGAACACAAGATAATACCGTTGTAAAATTTGTGCATTTGTGTAGCTTCCAAAACTGTTCTTCAGAAAAGCTCCATGAGAACCATGCAGGCACTAGGCCAACAGTTTGCCAGAAAATTGTTTTCATGGAGTTGCTTTGATTCCTGGTGTATGCCTCTCAATAACCTAAGTAATTCCCCACTGAGACAACTTTGTACAGCTCCTAGTGGTTCTGCCAGAAATAAAACTCTCTTTTGGCGAACGTGGTAGAGCTGCCTGCCTAGAGACTACAAGGGGCTTTCAATAGGCCCAGGGGTCCCGCTGGTCCCTGTTCAAGTCTCGGCTACCTTCATGTGCAAGGCACAGAGGTAATATGTTTACTCCTGACCCAAGAAGAGCTCTCTGATTTCAGCCAACGAGCTGGGAAGAGCAGGAGGGCAACAAAATGTCTTCAGTGGTAACCAGGTGCAACTGGTGAAAAGGGAACTTAGCATTAATACATCATAAAATTGTAAAATTGATGTAAGGCTATTGTTTTCATTTCAGTTCTGAGGAAGTGTAATGAATATATAGCTGTAATATGATCTATTTTTTTTTAAAAAAACAACCCTTGATAAAAATACATTCATTCCTATAAAAAAAAATAACACACACCATTGCTGATATGGTTACTAATAACTCTTAACTATTATAGATTGATGCATGATGGTACTTTTGATTCTGAAATCACTCGGTGCAGAAAAGGAGAAATTGAAGGAGACTAGTAATAAATCATAATATGGTGCTAAGGTACTTGAGTTATCCCATATTTTAAATGGCTACATTTTATTATTACTAGTTTGAATCATCTGTGAGTATGCTCTTTTTGAACAAATTTTCTTGCCTATGTAAAGGAAAAAGTAAGAAGAATATCTTATAACATGGAGTTTGCTGCCTTACTGAATAAATGTTCAGGCTCTACTTTCTGTGGTAGGCTTTGATTCCAGCTGCTCACACGTGTTTGGTCCATGCAAAATTCTTTTTTTTGCCTTTTTTTTTCCCTAAAGCTAGCAAGTAAAGCTTAGAAATGTATTGACAAACCAAAGAAGTTTGCTAGACAGCAGCAATAGCTGCTCTCTTTTGTTTTGTCTAAAGTCTGTTTTGGGAATGTCAAAAGCATTTTTGGAAAATACTTCATTTCACAAGTGAATAGAAATCCTGTTGGGGAGTAGCAAACACATTTCTAATCAAATCTTGTTCTAAATTAATAAGACTGTGCTGGAGGAGGAGTTCAAATTAAATATCTGAGGTCAAAAATCTATTGAAGTGCACTCTGTGGCAATATTTTATAGCAGGCATACAGCCTGCAATAATGCATGGCTGGCATACAGCCTGCAGGTACACACTTATTTAGGTGTTGCTTAGTGCAGGCAGACTGTGAAAATCCTCACCTGTTCATGGCAAACAGAAAAAAAAAAAGAGCACTAATCAGACCTCTGTGTTGCATTTATCAGAAAAGGCATGAACTTAATGCTTGTTCAGCTTGATCTCTAGTGTAATAGGCAATACCATGAAGAGTAGTGATTTTTGATCTATTTGATTTCTAGGAACTGACAAATAGCAGCCTGTAGCAAATAAACCTCTACTCAGACTTAGTTCACCAGCCACATTTACTAGTTTTCAGTTGTTAACCTAGAAGCTGCAGGATGGTTTTCCACGACAGAATGTAAGTCTCTTGAATGTCTGTGCTTTCTAGCATGAAATGCAATGTTATTTATTTATTTCTAAAAAGAAAGGAGGAAAGTGTTCCAATTAATCTGTTTTTTGGGGTGGGTGTTGGTTTTTTGTTGCTTTATGTTGGTGGTGGTGGTGTTTTTTAGTGTTCAGTATCAGTGCATCCTTTTTATACCTGCTGCAAATAAATAAATAGGGCTTTTATCCACATACAGAGTAGCATGGACTGTAGAGAAAGTGTGAAAAGGGGCTTGATTATAGGAACAGATCCAGTAGCACTGGAAATTTAATTTTTCCATACATCATCCAAATATTTCTGACTCTTTCCAAATCAACTTGTTACACAATCTGTGTATATTAGAATCTTTTATTTTTCAACGCTGACAGCTGGTCAGGTCTATGTATTGTTAGCAGAATTTAATGACTGTGCACACCACTGTAGTGACAAAACTTTAAAATTAGAGGGTATAAGGTTTGATATATTAATTCTTGAATTCATTCAAGTCTTGAACTCCATAAAGGGTGTTGTGTTTGTTCTTGATATTCTAAATAAATGCTCTTCAATTTTGATTTTGGATAAAAAGATGTGTTATACCGGAAACATGTACAGGCATATGGTGAAATAAAAGTCAAAGAATATCGACTAACCTGTTGTAACAAGAAGTCTGTTTCTATTTCCAGACCCTTACAGGACAGTAAAAGGTGACAGGTGAACCTGCTGTGTATTCAGCAATTACTTAAATGGCACTGTGCTTAGAAACCTAAATATTAGAATCCAGAGGTGAACGGGTTCTACTGAAGTAAATGGAAGTTCCACTTTACAAAGATGCATCTAGCCTCTTTGCATGCATATGCAACTTAACAGATTTTTATGTAAAAGATTAAAAAAGATATGAAAGTGACTGAGGTTTAAGTATGATTAATTACAATTAAAGTGTTTGAAAATGTCAATATTGTTAAGAATGTTGCAAGTTATAATGGAGAAAAAAAAATCTGTTTTAACTAAATAAAAGCTCAAAATCTAATACCCATCTCTTTAAGATGGAGTTAATCCTTTTAAATCTCATACTGAGAGTCCCATAATTCCCATAGAATGGTTAAGATTTTTTTTTCCCTTGAGTACAAAAATCCTAATGAGGTTAAATAGATTTACCTCATGCTCTTCTTACAGTCCTGGGATTGTCAAGAGAAAGGATACATTTTACAGTAGACTTTTTTTTTTTTTTCTGTAAAAATGTTTGGCATGAGTGAAGTTAAACCTCATTTTTAATGGAGGCTACACGTGGTTTTCAATCATTTTCACTGTATGATAGCAAGACATAGAAAATAGCAAAAAATTAGTCAGCTGTCTTGGTAATTTGATACCAATAACAAAACTAAAGGTTGCAGTTAAATATTTATTCTCATCATAGCTCCTACAGCTAAAACAGAATAAATGATATAAAATAAAGCTGTCCTTGTTGATGTTAATTATTGCATTTCCTGACTTTTCTTAGATGACAGGCTGTGATAGGAAATATTTATGTTCTAGAACTGCTGTAAGTTTTACTGATTTAAGATAGTTACAGGGAAGAACAGACAATTCAGAATAAATATATTATGACTTCCTAACAAAGTATGACATATGCTCACCTTTTTTTCACTGCTTTCAGGCCTTTTTTTCCTTCTTTGAAAAACACCATTATACAGAGGAAAGTTTTTGAAACCTAATGAAAAGAAAAAGAATAGCATAAGAAAACAACAAAAATAATTTAAAGAAAAAATCTGTAATCTTAAAAAATACTAGGAAAATTTAGAAGACATTTTAGTACATAGCAGTGGTTCATGTTGAGTGCAGAATAGCTTCCCAGAGCATTCAAATTCTGATTTTATCAGGAGCTGGCAACAATATTTTGTGTTTAATGCAACTCACAGCTCTAAGCTGAGGGTTCAGGAGTGCTGGGCGCATTCTCCCTAACATGTCTGGAAGAACCAAGTACCAGCCCAACCAAAGTGCATTATAATCCTCAAAATGCAATTATAATGCAATATAATCCTTGAAAAATAGTACCATATATAATGCATCATAATTGTTATCACACAATTTTGTGAAACTTTCTGCATCCAAATATTGCTAAATATATAATTTAGAGTATTTCAGAGCTGATCAAATTCTGGATAATAAGAGGAGCAGTTGCATTTAAGATGCATAAAAATACATACATGGGTGCTTACATTTACGCTTCCAATTATGAAGTGAGCTGACAAAACTGCTTGAGAAAGATCCTCCCTTACTACAATTTTTGTGTAAATTAAGGGTGGAAAGGGCACGGGGAAAATGGGGTGTGTCTGAAGTTGTCTGCAGGAAGTGAGCCAGGGTCTTCCATTTCCTGGCTGATTTGGTAGGTAGGAAACAGTATGAAACAACTGTGGTAGAAGAAACAGAATTTCATATGCCAATGAAAAGCCTAGTCCAGCTTAATGTTTTGAACACCACTGTGACTCTCTAGCCTCAGGCTGGGATCCTTCATATTGCATGTCAAAGGGACAGTGGCCACCCTGACCCCACATGCACTAGGATGTCACATCCCAACATGGCATACCAATGGAGATGCATCTAGCCCAAGACAGTTCCACAGGAATGTGTGAATATTTGAAATGTCTTTTGAGTTGTCTTACTTCCACCTTAAATAATGCAGTCTGAGAACTTCATGTATAGTTTCTACTCCTGGGGTCTACAGTCTAAAATAATTTTTTTAGAACCTATCTTGTAGGCAGTATTTGGAACTAACCCCTAATGTCAGACTTACAGATCTGTTTAGGGGATTAACTTCTACTGAACATTTAGGCTTTAAAGGAAATAAGTCTTCTGCTTGTGCTGGGGAATATTCTCTGAGTCAATGTCAGCAGGTGTAAATAAATACCATGGATTTGAACTTTTACATTGCTCAATATCACAGGAGGTTTAGAGGAACATCCTTGAGTCCCAGATGGTTACAACACCCAGGGGGAAAAAAAAAAATCTGATACTGAGATCAGTCCTCTGTTTTTTTGTTTGTTTGTTTTGTTTTGTTTATTTGTTTGTTTTTGTCAGGTTTCTTATTTGAATTTTTCAAGAGTAAGCTAGCATCTACTTATGATCAAAATAAGACCTGAATAGCAGGTAGATGGTTTGGTTGTGCATCATAATTAAAATTAGTTATTTCTGAGGGTGATTATAAAACTTTAGGTGCCTGATAGAAAATAGAAAATGTAGAATTCCCTGGGAAAATACCTGGGAATTTTGGACAGGTTGCATCAGAAAGAGTTAAGTGTTGGACCACCCTGCCTAAAGTGGGAGTTTGGAAAAGTCCAGGTTCTTCTATTCCTTGGTGGGTCCAGTCCTTGAAGCAGACTGTTTCCTCACAGGAACACTGTTTTACCCTAAGATGCACATTCAAGGAAGATGAAAAGATAAGCAGACTAGGCAGTATCATGAACATATTACAGAGTCAGAGACACTCTTTAAGTTATAGGGACATATTTGAGACAAAAGAAAGGTATAGTAACAGGAGGTGGTTTGCAGTATGTTGCTGTTCTAACTTTGACCTTCTTTCATAGACAGTGGGTTTGGTGTTCTCCCTTGTGATCCAGATTCTGGTGACTATGTCTCCTACATTCGGAAGTCCCAGCAAAGACAGATTTCAAATATTTTTTTCTTTGATACAAGTTTAAGCTCTTTTAAGACTTACTATTAATCTAAATGGTACTAAAAGTACTGAAAATGGAATTTTAACATGGGCCTTAAATAGCTACTTTTTTCACACAGCATAAACCATGAACACAAAACATACATTTTTATTATTAGGGAGGAGAAGACTTGTTTTCCTTTTCTTAAAATTTCATAGGTTCATTTTCCTGTTACACAGAAAGTAGTTATCCAGTGATTCAAGACTCAGTTGTTTAATGAAAACATACTTTATTATGTTTGTTGCCTTTGAGGAAAGTTTCTAAGGCTTTAAAACAACAAAAAAGACAAAACTGTCTTACAGTTCAAATAGTATTCTGACCGTGTTGCTGTCCATATTTGTGTCATGTTATTTCCTTGATTTTTTTTCCCTTTTAACTTGTTGAGCAGGCAATAAAGAATGAAATACCACAGTAACCGTTTAAAATAATATTTCCAAATTATAGTTGATTAAGTTTACACAAAAAGAACTAAAATTTTCCCAAAGAAAATGGGAAATCTATGGAAAATCCTGAAAACAAACACAAATAAACAATAGTTTTTATTATTTTACACTGGAAAGCCAATTTACATAATTAAACTGTGTCACAGCAAACATGCTTTTTCTAGGTCCCATTCTGTCAGACTCATAAAACATATAAAGAGTTTTAATATCACATTTCAAATGACACTTTTGGATTTTTTTTGTGTGTGTGTGTGCATAGTTTACTAAACTGATGAGGTTTAGTTGATTTCTTTCTTTTTGGTTTTTGTTTTTATCAGTCTCATGTTCAGCTGCTGTTCACTGATATTACAATGGTACAAAAATGAAGCTGTTGTTTTGGGTTTGTTTTTTGAAAGAAAAATAATATATTGTTATTATGCTATGTGTGATGTGATTTTCCCTGTGGACTATCTTGGTAAAAGTAATATGTCTATGGAATTTGAATTAAACCAGATTAAATACCTGCAAAGATGTGAAGTAGAGATTTATTTTTTTTCTTTCTCAAATCTCAAAAATAATTATTTTTAAAAAAAATGCATGCAGACAAGCTAAAAGCAACAGGGGAGACAAGAAATAAGGACAGTAACAGAAATAATCAAAGCAATCTGGTATTATAGATACTTAACCTCCACCTCTCCCCTTTTTTTACCCTCAGTAAAGTAGGGATGTATTTTGAATGTCTCTACAAGCAGTGAAACAATGCCAACTTCTTGGCTTATGTATATTTCTGTATTAGGATTACAACTGAGATCTTCAATGTAATCAAATTCATTACATCATCATTTTGGTATTTTAATATAAATGGAATCATCAAACAAACAACCCAATGCTACAGGGTTTTTCTTGTAATGCTGTGCACAACTTAGAATTATCTGATATGACATATGATAACTCAGGAAATAAATCAACTTACTAATAGTACAGTTCTGTGTGTCCTCATCAACTTCACATGCAAGCATTTATATATCTGAAAACCTTCAATAAGTGAAAGCAAAAATATATACGTTGTAATGTGTATGTGTTCTTGTTCAGGAGTACACAAAACCAAAATGACATGTTTTCTAATGATATTGTAATGACATTGTAAAAGAATTTAAGTCTTAAATGCCAGGTTGAAGGACTCTTTGGTTTCAGTTTTTAGAGTTTTAGCTGAAGCACAGGATAACTGTACAACACTATTGTCACTCAAATAGTTCTGACAAGCCTTGTGTCCTCATTATTGTCCAAAGAACCTAGACTTGTATTTTCCTTTGTGCGTGAGGAAAACTTTCGATTTGCAGAGAGCTACACAAATGTGCTTTTCACTTTCAGGCTGTTGATGCTTCTTCTTAGCCAACCAAGTAGAGCTTTCGATTTGCAGAGAGCTACACAAATGTGCTTTTCACTTTCAGGCTGTTGATGCTTCTTCTTAGCCAACCAAGTAGAACTGGTTTGTAGCAGACTAATAATGCCTTCCCCCAAACCCTTTCTAAATAATAATAATAATAATAATAAAATAACAAATGAGTCACTTTTACTAATGCTACAAGAGAAAAGGGGGTCAGACATAGGTGGGCCAGGAGGCATACAGTTTGTAGAACACAGACACATCTGATTATCAGCCGTCATGGTAGCACCTTCATCTACTGGGATTCCATCCTCAGTAATGCAGCAGATTTGTAAAAGGCCATAAGATGCATAGATCTTAATTCTCAGGTCTGCCTTCTAGTGCTGTTTGTTTGAGGATTTTTTTGTTTCTTTGTTTGTCTGTTCAGTTTCTGTGTGGTTTATTCTGTAGGTTTCAGCAGAATATATACATATGCACATATAAAACCACACATGTATTGTTTTGTAAATGTTCCCAATCACGCCTTTTCTGCTTTGCATCATTTATTCATGTATCTTCCATAATCTCATTTATTTTTTGTGCAACTAAACCTTATAATAAATTATTATTAAATATAACTTGACAGTGACAGAGTCTTCATGTTTTGCTTTCTTCTGGGCATTAGAGAGAGAAAAAAAAAAAAGGTGTGTGTGTGTGCACATGCATGCATGTGTGTGTGCGTGTGGACTAGGGGCTATATTTCTATTCCATCCCCAAACAGTGAGTGCTGAAATAATTGTGCTACGTGCAAGAAGCTTGTAAAACCACACAGCTGTCAGATAGAAAGCTTCTGTTCATACTTTTAAATCTAGGTTCAAGGATCCCTGATATATTTGCTTTTGCCAGCTGAATAGTACTGTTTGCCCAGCAGCATAATAACACATCCTTTGCAGAAAGTAATGGATATTTATTATTCCATAAAGCTCTCAATTTGATATTTGAAAGTCATGGATACAGAGAACATAGAGCATATTTTCATTTTCACCTTTTCACATAGATTTCTCAGACATTTATTTCTCAGACCAAATTAATGTTATGCAAACATATGCACCTCTGTTCTGTATGTTAGAGTTGTTCTAAAATTATTATAAGTACACTTACTGGGTAAAAAAATAAATAAATTTAGAAATACAAAAAATCTTCACTTGAGCTTATGAATCAAAAGAAACATTGATGCTGCAGACTGTCATGTAATAAAGATGCATCCAGGCTGGCTCAGGGACCAGTGCTGTCCCTCCAGGGCAGCCTGGGCAGTGCTTGCTACCGTGAATTGAATTTTCTGCAGCCCACCAGTGCAAAACAAAGCAAATCCAACGTGCAAATTTGTTGCCTGAATTTGGTTATTTCAGCCGTAAGAAGTAAGCTAATGGTCTTTCCTCAGGTTTATGCAGTTGATGTAAATCTCCTCTGTCTGCTTGGGTGATGATTCTTCTCCTCTTCTTTCTATGTTCCATGGGGTATGAGAATTATATCTTTCATAACCATTAATGCTCTAGAAGAACAAAAAAAAAAATAAGTTGAAGAACTTTTCTGAAAAAGATGTGACTGAAAAAAAAAAGAAAAAAGAAATTTATTTATTTTACACTGATTTATTTTTGGGAATTATTCAGCCATCAAAGCCATCAATCTTTTTTTTTTTTTTTTTTTGGTGGGAGGGTCTCTTGTTTTCTAGGGATAAATTTTAGATTCAAGTCATATAAAAAAAAGAAGTTGTACTTTGAAATTTCACAGCTATTCCACATCAGATGCCTGGTAAAGTATGAGTATCAATGGAATGCCTCCTTCTCTTCATGTGCACACTTCACATACTGAAATAGTTATCTATGTCAGTCTTAAAACATGAATTCTCTATAGATATGGACCATGCTAAGAATTTGTCATGTAATTAATGTGATGGTGCCTTGGTTAATTGTCATTGTTTCGGAAGATGCTTTCTGAAGAAAATGGGTAGTCTGTAAGCTAAGGTTACCCTAGGAAGAGCTTCGTTCTGATGTGAACAGTAACCAAAGGGGCAGAATGAGAGAAATTGAAATGTTAGGAGGTCAAAGGGCTGTATGAGTCCATATCTACAGTGGACCTGTATGCAGAGTCATACATCAGTGCTGTCTGAGGGAAATAGATGGAAAGCTGGAGTCACACCACTGTGAGGAAAGGGCCATTTCCCTAAGGATATTACTACTTCATACCATGACTGAGGGTATGAAGATACAAGGCAGAAGCAGAAGAGTTGGATCCTGCCTTACCAATTGTAAATTTCAGGCCTTGAATAAGATCACTGAGGGGAAAAGAGTCACAGAGCTTCAATAAATTGATTGTTAAAGTAGAAAAAGAAAGGAGAAACACTCAAACAGTTGTCCCAACAAATTACAATTAAGTTGAATAGGTAAAGACAAAGGGTATGACAGGATTCAATTTTTTGCTTCCGTTTTACAAGTAATTACTTGAGAAGAAAAAAAAAAAAAAAAGATACTGCCAATACACAAATAGTATAAAAGATAGCAAAACCAGAAGAGCTACATGGAACACATCTCTTAGTATAATTAGATGCATTTTAAAAAAATGCATTAAGCATTTAAAAAAATGATAAGGGATATATCCCTTATTTAAAAGTTATATCAAGCATCAGATACTGAAGAGAAAGATGTTAAGAAATATACAAAATACAGAATATGAGTAAACTCCAGATGATCTTACCTTGGTCTGAGTAGAGTACAAAGGGTTTAATAAGGCCTCTGTTTTTCTCTTCTTTCTGGTGGCACATATTTCGTTAGAAACATAATGGAAGGAACTGCACCATGAATGATAGTAGAGACCAAACTATCTAATTCCAGCATACAAGAGATAACGGTGGTATAGCTTACTTGTCCACTGAAACCAATAAAATCCAAGTAGCCTTTCCTCTGAACTGCAGACCATAACATGCATGAGACTAGCACTGTTTTGTAAAGGCCTGGACACAGATAAAAAGACCTTCTTATTCAGTAATAACTTGCCAACAAATTCCAGAAACGTGATATATTGTAATGGGGGAACAAATATATATATATTTTTTTCTACTCGGTATTTCTTTCCATTGGAAGCAGAGATTCTGGATCAGACAACTACTATATATTTGGTATACAGTAGATATAAAATGCTAGAAGATGTAGAAACATCAAGATGTCATATGTTGTTTATGCATAAAACACAAACAGCCTATGCATAAGCCTATGTTATTCTTGACAAATCACCCTTGGCATGATGTTTCAGTTAATACCAATGTAGGCATTTAGCTGACTAAGGAACTTCAGTAAGCTGTAGGGGTTTTTTGATGTTGTTGTTTTATTATTATTTTTTAGTGTGGCAAAAAAAAAAGTCACCTCTTTCATAGGCTGAAGAATTGATTCGTTTTTCTTTTTTTAATTTAAAATTTTAGAAGGAAAATTAAATTTTCAAAACTAGCTTTTTCTTTTATTTTTTTTTCCAATAGCCTCTGAAGAAGATAGTAGAGGATGAGCTGTTAACACCTTCATACATTAATGCCTCTGTATCAAGCAAATTGATTTGTTACTCACTTTTTGTCATAAGCAGTGCTGATGCAGAAAATCAGTAGGAAAACTAACAGTAAAACAGCAGCTGATATTCCTCCAGCTATGTAGGTAATAAACCATTTGTGATCCCAAGTTGCTAAAATAGAATTGTAATAAATATTATTAGTATTTTATATAAATCATTATGAAGGTGCCATGACAGATTAAGTTGAAAATCAACAATTATGTAGACACATGGGAGCTCAAGATCAATATTCAGAATTCACAACCATTTCGTCATTTTTAAAAATCCGTTGTTATGCTGAGCTAACACAGAAGTTGTGACTGGAACCAAAAGTGAGTGAACGCAGCACAGCAGTATGAAAATAAAAAAAAAAAAATTGTTTAACCACAGAACTTCAACAGCTTTTTGCAGCCCACCACAGTGTACAACTTCCTGCTTTTCTGTAGCATCTCTGCACTAGATGTCTTTAGACTTGAGAGTAATAGCACAGAAAGCAAATAATCACAAATAGCATGTAGTAGGCACTACTGTATACAGTGTATTTGTGGCTAGCAGTAGCAGCTTCTACAGTACAAATCTTAGCCAGATGGTCTTACCAACTTCTAGCAATCTCAAATGACCCTATGTGATAGCAATGTCTTGATGAGGTAAGCATCAAATGTGACTCTGTTCAGTTACCTACTGAAAAAGAAATATTTCCTGTATATTCTTCAGTTTCTCAACATGTAGGAATAAAACAAAACAAGAGATACAAAAAGATGAGGATGCTCTGGGGTGGAAAAAGAATTAAAAAAAAATGGGAACTTCAGTAAAAAGAAGTCATAGAGGTGCCTCTTCTGTTACTTACTACATGTGACAGTGATCTTATCTTACAGCCACAAAGTTGTTTTGTGTGTTTCAGATAAAGAATAGCAATTTATTGGTAGAGCAGGAAATAAAAAATAACCTTAAGCTCATTCCTCTTTAATGTTCTAGACACTTTAGAGAGGAAGATAGTTGCTGAAGATGAAACCACAGCTGCCCCAAAGAGCATTCAGTCTGGATAGACAAGAAAATTATGTGCTCTGTTTATAGGCACATAAAAATAGATAGATAGATAGATAGATAGATAGATAGATAGATAGATAGATAGATAGATAGAAACCAGTATCACTAATGAATCACTAATGACAATAATCTCAGCTAACCAGCTGATGAGCAATCACAAATTGGCTTTTCTCCTGGATCAGAAAGGTTCACTGCTTCTTATCTGTCTGTCCTGAACACCAGTTAATACTAGCTCAGGTATGCTTGTTTAATATTAGTTGCTCATTGGAAAAGATAACAAAAAATACTGATTACAGAAAAGTCTTATCCTTGAATTCTAATATTTTTTTTACTGAAAAGTTAAAAGAAAGAAAATTCTCTCAGAAGTTTACAAACTGAAGGTATGTGACACAATAGAGAAGGCTGACTGATAACAAACTGATCTTTTGTATTGTAACCACACATTAAGTCACTTTATTCCCAAAATGTTTTCAGTTACTACACCCTTGAAATGACAGGCTAGTGCATGTGGATATGTCCAACTTTGAAAAAAATATATTATGTATTTTTTCTAAATGTTTGGCTACCCACCACAGAAAACCTTCACCTCTGCCAGTGAGTACTTATAGAAATAAGGAGAAAACGCTCTCTAAGTAACAACACAGAAATTTTAAAATTTTAGCTACTTTGTTAAAAATTCTGTGTTTAATTATCATCTAGGGTGGGTGAATTTGGATAGTTCTGGACTTCAGCAGCATCCCATCCAGCTGTCTAAGCATTCCAGACCTTATTTTTCTTTTCATGACATTTCACCTTCAGTTTTATCAGGTCAAGATAATGATCTCTGAGTGAATGAGTTTGAGAGCTGGGATTATCAGCTGTCAGTTAAATTTGGATGAGAAAAATCATTAGATTTTTTTAGAAGCAATAACAACTCAAAGTCCTTTTGCTTCTTCTCATCTGAAGTGAGTAAAGCTTTCCTGAGGCTTTTGTTTTTTGTTTTGTTTTTGTTTGTTTGTTTGTTTTAACTGTACAAAACCTATTGTAATTACTTTCTTTAACATAACATTCAAGATTTTGCAGAAACATGTCAGAGGCTTGTTATGTGTCTCTTCAGTTCTCATGTTCTCATCAAAGGTGATATGCTGAAAGGAGTACAATTTTTATTAAGTATTAGACAATATCCCACCCCCAGCTGCCACACCTAGCTTTGTAGCCTGGCATTTGCTCTCCAAGATTGTGAAACTTTTCTGAGTGAAGGTTTTCAACCTCCAGTGCCCTGACTTTGGTTTTGAGGAGGAAGCATTGATGGGGCAGAGTTACTTGTTCCAACAAGAGATTTGAACTGCACTGAAGATCTTCATGTAGCTTGTCACATGCCTTGCTGGTCTGGCATGTAAGCTATGCTAACTAAACATCGCTGAAATAATTTTGCCCACAAGTGAAAGGCATTCATGCTTGGAGAAAAGTGCTTCATTGAGAGACCCACAGACACAGATTTATATCTTGCGTTAATACAGGAAGAATTCAGGAAGGAAGAAAGAAGCTAATTTCACTCCTACCTTGATTCTCCTCACACCTTACTTTAGCCTTATTTTGTCTCTGTTTTCTATGGCACGGAAGTATCTCTGACACGCTGTGATTGTCAAGGAGTCCCCTGCTTTTCATCTCATCTGCCACTTTTGTCTCAATGTTGGATTAGTCTTATTCTGTTCTATTTGTGATTATTTGGTTCCTGTTCTCTAAAACTGAAAGTATCAGGAGATGGAAAGGTTCCGTTACAGCCAAAATAATACTGGAGGCAATTTATCAGTGCTCTGAGACCCAAACAGCTCACTATCACCCATTTTAGATATAAGTTGCATGTTTTGCTTGCTGTTGCGTGTGATTTAGGAAGAAAAATGACAGTTTCAAAGGACAGATTTACTATTAGTCAGTTTCCATGTCCTTGAGGAATAACTGGCTCTTACAGGCAGTTACCTAAATTCTGGATGGAGCTCAGCCATGTAATTCCTTTGTGTTTTACAGGTGTTTTCTTTCAGAATAGGTGAATCCAAAAAGATGGTTAATTGTATGAATTTGTATTAACTGAGTATGAAGCTACAGTGAGGCTTAACTGTAATGCTAAGCCAAAGAAAATGAAGTGGCTGGACTGGTAGAACATACACAAAAATATACACATACACATCAAATATAAACGTACACATCAAGTTTCTGCTACCATTCTTTCATTCAAGCCACATTAAGGCAGAGTAAGTAACTCTGAGTTTGTGAGAGACTTCACAGGGTCTGTGGGAGCTGACACCTGGCCTGTCTCTCCTTTATCCTTAATGTTTCTCCATAACCGTCATGGAACTTTTAGTCATGTTATGAAACAGTTCCAAACATTAAAGACCAGAAAAATAATTGGGAATCTTTGACACTTCATTTCTTTTGGAACAAGAAGCAAACAAATAAATAAACAAAAATGTGTGATAATGCAGAGGATTTAAAAGGTAGAACATGTTTGGTTTTTTTTTTTGAATTGTGTTATACTTCATATACTTCAGCTTCTTCAATGGTTTCACACCTTTTTTTTCTCCAACAAACATGCATAACCATGTTCTTATTGTTAAAATCAACAGTGATAAATAGGGTTTCGTTCAAGATCAAAAGAAGCATGTAAACTAAAGTTTGAAATTTGAATGTTTAAAATTTTTGGAGGTGAGAGAAATTATTCACCTGATAATTCTTCTCATCACATTTTGTCGAATTTCATGGACTTTTGTGGTCAAGTATTCAGAGTAAAACAGATCAGCATTTTCTTTCTGAGTGCATTCTCAGTAATGATATCATAGATCAAGCATATTCTGAAGCTTTATATCTCAAGCCGCAGCTCTTAGTGCTGCCAAAGGGATGTCTGCTAACACTCATTTATTACCGCTAACAAAGGCAGTATCGAAGACACCAGAGAGCTGGCCTGAATGCTACAACAGAAGAGGAACTGTGGTGGTACAAGAACCATGTTTTCAAAATGCATTCTACAGAGAAGAACTAAAACTGAGCTTTTTCTTTCTGTTGTTGTTGTTGCTGTTGTCATTTTCTCCAGCCATAATAAATAAATAAATAAATAAATAAATGTAGAACTAAAAGGGATTCAGCTCGCATTTTGAGCAATCCTATTTTATGTGTTTACATATGGAGACCTAAGCTTCCATTATAATCAAACTATGACAATATTCACAGCAAAACCTGGAGACATATTCTGCTCCCCCAGAAGAAATTCCTCACATGAATAAGGCCGAGGCCATTTTATATTTTTTTCCATTTTTGGACAAGAGTGTGCTCTTAGCTCTTGTAGGAAGATTGGTCTTTCCCCTGGGACACAGGTATGTACCCCACAGTGCCCTGTGCTAATGGGGACTGCTCTACATCTTCTTCAAGAGAGCACCCCTTGCAAACTCTGTCAGTCTCTTCTTCTGAAGAGTCTGCTTCCTAGCATCAAACCAGTTTCTCACAAGCAGGTCTGAAGTCCTGTAATGAGATCAGACAACCTTAAAACCAGCTTTCTTGTATGGAAACAAGATTGGTTGTTAACTTTGCCATCTTTTACACACTGCTCATTTGAATGTGTTATTGAAGTGTTATTTCATATGGGTAAATGTGTTAATACCTCAGAAGGTCCTGTCTGTGGAAACATTTACTACTACCTTCTTTACATACCAAGCATGGTGAAACTCATCACGTAGGTTTTGTTTCTTCCAGTAGCCACGCAGCGGTATGTTGCAAAGTCAGAGACTGAAACATTTTTAATGACAATCATGGAGCTTGCTTGATCAGAGCAATCCACCAGTGCACGCTTTTTAAAATCTGCACCAAAGCGTTGCCCTCCTAATGAATTACACTGGACAATGGTATCTATGCAATCTGCTTTAATCCTTTCCCACACCACTTGCTGAACTGAATCTCTTCTGTTATAAGGGCAAATAAAAGTGACATTTCCTCCTGGTTTGGTAAACACGGGATTATTTTGTTTCTCAGATATTTCAAAAGAATCAGCTGAAAAACATTAAAAAAAAAAAAAAAGAGAGAGAGAGAAAGAAAAACTGCAATTAATTAATAAATGGAAGTTCTGTATCAACATTTCCTGCATGGCAAAAATATTAATGAAATTGACTTACAGCAGAAAGATACTCAAATCATTTGAAATACTGAAAAATAACATTTATACCTCTTTATGACTTTACTTTTGTGTTTACCTAAACCTAACAGTGTGTATAGAATTGTGAGGCTTTACTGACATTGCAAGAAACCTACTTTTACAATTTCTACAAATTTTGAATATATTAATGTTTTATTAACAGTTTCAGCAAATATTCTACAGCATAAATTATGAGGCCAGTCTAATAAAATTTCTGATAGTCTTGTTCTGCTTTCACATTGATTATGAAATGAAAATAGTTTGATATGACCCTCAGAACATGTATCAGTGATGTTACAGGACATTCCAGCCTATGAACTCTAATTCTCAAATTTTGCCACTTTAATAAAAATATTCTTAACCACTCATAGACTATGGAAAAACATGTGCAATAGAAAGGCTATAGTAATAAAGGAGACTTACAGATAAATTCAAGACTTCACCCACAGATATATTGATATCTCAAATAATTTTGACTGAAATTTCTCTGCTTTGAGTTACTGCTTTAAGTAATAGCATTCACCATTTTAAAATCAAGTAAATAACAAAAAATATCTTCAATAGAAAGCTTGTCAGTGTTTCTAATATTCAAAGCATTAAATAGCTGATTGGTTTCTAAAGGCATCCTCGTAATACATATATCTCATAAGTTAGGACTAGCACCATCATCTTTTTGAAGATTTCACTGGTGAAAAAGATTAATAATCTGACTGCTATTCCTACACTGTAAAAGCAGTCTTTCAAGCTGTTCAGTAAGGTTCTGTTTTCATTATCTGTCTTTATAGCGAAAAATATCACTAGTAGGTACTTCTCATGTGTTTTCCTCTATGTAAGGTAACAAATGCAAGCAGCAAATGAAAATTTAGGAAATTGCATTAAAAAAAAAAATGACATTCACTAAATGCACCAAAACCTGTTTAAAAAAAAAAAAAAAAGTGTTAAAGTGAAGCTATAGCTAGATATGGATAGGATGGTTGCAGTAGCAGTCTGGATAGAACATAATACTGTAGGACTGAGCTAGATTTAGATCCTGCTTGTTATGTTTATTGAAAATCTAAAAGAAAAAAAAATGCATGTAAAACATATTGCTTTGAATGCTGGTAGTGCTAGAGCTGTCAAAATCATAGGTACCAGAGAAATCATCGATACAGGGTGACCTAGCTCACACCCTAAGTTAGGTGCAAAGAGTAACAGGATTTCATGTGAGCAAGTATACTGTCTTTAATAGGAATACTACCCTCATTTAGGAATAAGTGATTCTGTTCATATTGACAGGATAGAAGCTTCACTGTGGCAGTCTGTGACTTCTGAGAATCGTCCAGTCTGCATTTTTCACTACAATCATAAAAATTTCTTTTGTCTTTTAATTTATTAGTCAACTCTTTGTGTTATATTTGCCTAAAAATATATCCCAGTTTCCTAATAATATGTAATACTGCAATATATTTTTTCTGCAACCTATAAATTACAAATCTAAGGTTGCCTTGCAACTTCAGTGAAGAATTTCCAGGATACAAATCTTAAAATATTTATATAATTTGCTGGGTTTACATATAATAAGTAATATGTTAATAGGGACAACTATGTAGGAACAGTAAAATTAAATTAGAAATATTTTTGAGATTCTCAACCACTATACATTCTGTCATTATTTTCACAGACATTCCGACAGATTATTTTTATTTTTATTTTTTGCTTTACATGTGTAATTTACTTGACAGTATGAAGCAAAATTCAGGCATTTGCACTCCTGATAAAAGATGTAAATCACTTTCATCCTTACAGTATCATACTGTGCACAACTTAAATTGTTATGCAACACACAAGCAGTGGGGAACAAGGCCTACATATTTCTAATTAAATTTTCCAAGTACACTGAAGTGTTTCAGGCTTTTGTTTTAAGCAATTGTCCCATTTTTATTTTGACACCTACATAAGAACTGTTCTTTCATCCTCCTTCTCCTCTGTTTAACCACTTGCTTTATTTAGCATCTTTGTGAACACAGTTTCTTTGCTTTCAGCCTGGTACGCGTGGGATGAGCACCTCCCGCTCTGAGAAATACTTCTATGGAAAAAGAAAAAGGCACACCCACATAGCTTCACCCCCGCACACACACATCTCAAGGTGACACACCAAGTCAACATTTCAGAAATGCTAAAAAAAATATAACATTGCTTCTGATAAAAATAGACTTCCCCTGCTCTCTGCTCGTTCTGGCCGCAGCTGCTGCTGCCCGCTCTGCCCCCTGCCATGACCACATCATCTCTCCTCCTGGAGAGAAAGGAGTAGGAGGTGACAGCACTTAAGGCAGGCACATTTGCCTCTGCTTAGTAAAAAAATGCTCTGCGTTTGATACCGTCCTCACATCTCTTGGCATACTGTTATCACATCATATTTTGCAACTACATATATTTCCATCTGGTCCAGGGCCATTAGACATACAAAGAGAAAAAAAAAATGAGCTTTTATATTTTTAAAAGCATAATATTTCAATATATTTCTTGGAAAGTAAATCTCAGATATATAGAGGTATAAATGAGTGCAAACCAACTTCCTAGGATTTAAAGGATCAAGAAACTGAAAAGAAATTCTGCAACAGAGAAATTGATTAAGTTCAGGATTCCATTTTGAAGGGAAAATAAAATAATTCTGTATTTTTTTTCCTTACAGCAGGGAACTAAAAATCAAAATAAATGTTACGTAAAAGCCTGGTCTTCATTCTTTTGGCTAGAAAATTTCAGATTTTCTATTTTTGGTTCCTGTCCTATCCACTTCTGGTATTGTTTTTGTTTTTGTTTTGTTTTGTTTTTTCATTCTTTTGGTCTCGAGCTAGAGGTGTTTCTTCACTGGAAAGTTACTTAAATATTTAGACTTGTTTTCAGCTAGATTAATCATTTTTAAAGTCAGTATATGTGACATTTTAATTACCATTCATCGTGAGTTTCACCAGTTCCAGATTTTAAATCTTACGCAAGGTTCCAGAGTTTCACTCCGGACTACAGAAATATTTTGTAAATTCTTTCTGATTTAAAACCATATTTTAAAAAATAGAAATAAATAAACAAAAAATAAAAAATCACACTTCAGCATTTGTACTGCAACATCAGAAAGTCAAAATCCAGCTGAGTAAAATAAAATGTACTGAAGGACTTAGGCATTTTTCTGACTTTGCATGTTTTTTGCTTTTCTGTGGTTAAGCACCGCCAGTGGAGGTGTTATACAGAGTTACACTAGCTGCTGCAGGCCAGTGGGCCAGTGTACACAATGACGAGAAATTAACATGGTGAGTTACAGCATGCCTTCAACCATCCCAGCACACGGGTATTTTCTATGTGCTCCGAGGTACCTCAAAGTCAGGACAAGCTCATATCACTCAGACTGATGATAACAGAACTATCTTCAGAGTAAGCCACCCTTAGGAAGGAATATTATCCATCAGAAATAACAAATGACCTTAACAGATTTTTCAAAACAGCAAAGCTAACTTAGCTCTACGGCAGAGAGAGATTCCCAGGTTCGCTGAAGGTTGGTTTATGTACTAGAGGAGTTGTCTTCCTCTGCTAAGAGGAAGTGACAAAATAAATTGCAGATGAAAAAGAGTCTCAAAATTTTCTGAAGATGAACTTTCTCCAGGGCTTTCTAGCAACAAGAAAATCAACTTTCAGATTAGAAAATATTTCAAGAGTGACCCTTTCACCCTTTCAGAATAGGCTAGATTTGGAATTGCATTTAGCTCCCAAACTAACATCTTGCATGCACATACCATGTAATTTTGTGGAGTCTTTAAAAAATGGTTTTGTCTGTTTTTGGATGAAGCAGGGAAATGTGGATGCATAGCTATTATATAAGTTGGGCCAATAAAGATCTTAATTTCTTATGAGCTACCAGTACCAGTTCTACAATCGGACTCAAAAAACAGCACTAGTAACATGTTTGAAAAGAATTTTTCCAACAGCGAGTTATTCAGGTTGCAGAAGTTAAGAGGAAGGTATTTATAGCCCTATACTTTTAAGACATACCTTTAAGTTGTTATATTGTGACAATTTGGTGAATCTGTCTGTACCAATTATTAATTCTGCATGAACATGAAAACAGCATGCATGAAACAGCATGAAAACAGCACATGATTTTAATTCATCTGCCAATTCCAGTTTGTCTGCATATATTGCACCACCATTTGTTGTTATTTTACTCTTTTAAACTGAACTTTAGCTACCTGCAATGCAAAGAAAGGAAGAAGCCAAAGAGAAGGAGAGAGAGAGAGTACAGTAGGTACAAACATTTCTGAGCAAGGAAAAATTTGATTGTTGGGAAATAAATCATATGAAAAGAATATAAAATGCATTATCATAGGACTTGACTGCAGGAGGTCTTGAAGCTATAAGAGGTCAGAATTTCAGATTTTTGTCTTCTCCAGGAATTTCATCAGTTCAGAGTTAAGGGAATTTGCCCACAATAGCAGTTCAATGAATGTCTAGAAATGGCATAGGATACTGTGCTCAGCCTTCACTTATTGTTAATGATCCATATTTTCTCATTGTGGATGAAAATAAATATTATGCTGGGAAACTGTGTGTCACAACACCTGTCTGTGTGTGTATGTGTGTGTGTGCGTACGTGCATGTGTGTATTTTGTGTCTCCCTGCTCATATCTCCCATAGAACAGAGGACATCACATTTTAAGTCATATAGGGCAGAAAAGGCAGAGGAGAGAGGAAGGGAAAGGGTGTGAAAAGGTAAAGTGGCTCCTAAGAACAAATGTATTTTCAAATATATTCCCTCTGATGTTTCTCAGGGGGGAAAGTCAAAGGGGTTAAGTCAATGGACAGCGTATATACAGCCTCATAAGCATTATAATGCCCTGGAGCACAACATGAAGATGTACAGGATTTTTTTTCTGTTTGTTTGTTGTGTGTTTGTTGTTGTCATTGTTTCCCTGCATCTCAGAACATATTTATTACTTTTAATGGATTGTTTCATGAACTGAAACTGTAGTGAAGTATTTCACAATAAGTTTGTTAGACAGTTTGATACCAAGCAAGAAAAATAAAAGAAATCAATATATCATCAACGTTCTACTTTGAATATTTCCATTTCTTTTTGTTTTTAGTAAGTTATAAATTATATTCCCTGTCTGACAGGCCAGCTGAAAGAAAAGTTCATCATTAGAAATATAAGTAGTAGAAAGAGGTTCTACAGATGGGAAAAATTCAGAGCTTAAAATATTAATCACCTCTCAATAATTTCCGTCAAAGTATTTTGTAAGTTTAATTACCTGAATCTGTAATTCCATTTACCTTCTGCTTTTCACCTACCTCTATTCATTCCATAACTTAACATGTATTTCTCCAAATAAAATATTATTGTCTGTCCTATATAAATTATTACTATATCTCCTTAATTTCAAATGTTTTAAAGCTGTCACTGTTCACTTTCTATTTTCCACTGCAATTGCATCCTATAGTGATTTCCAAATTCCATTACCTCAAAATTTCATCCATCACATTTACACTTGTAGAAATAAACCCCAAAGTCATAAAACTCTTGGATCTAGATCTGGGTGTCACAGAAGTAATTGTTGATACCAGAGATAATTGAAATGATAATTAAGTTGAAATTCACAGTGATTCCTGCAGTGGCATAGAATTGGGGATTAGTAGCTGGGAAAATGAAGTATTCTTGGCTTACAGAGGCAGGGGAATACTTGAAAAAGAAATCCTCTAGATTCAATTTCAGGTTGGTTTTCCTTTCCTAATTGCATCCCTGTGTGCTTGGACAATCTTCTAAGGTTCCTGCCATGTTACCTGCCACTGCTTCCGTTTCTTCTATGCTCTTTTTTTATGCTTCAGTTTAGTTGGGATCTTCTTGTTCACCCGTGCAGGCCATCTGGCATTTTTGCTCAATTCCTGCTTGTCTGAATGGAATGTTAGAAGAAGCTATACTTAAAAATCAGCAAGATCTCCCCCAGCCCTCTTTTCTCCATTACCCATTGGATTCTTCTAAGCAGATCTCTGAATAGACCAAAGTCTGGTCTTCTGAAGCCCAGAGTTGTGATCCTGCTTTTTTACTTTTAACACTTTTAAATGGGATCATGAACTCCACCACCACATGGTCACTGCAGAAAATGTTGCCTTTGATCATCATGACCACAAGTTCATCTTTTTCTGTAAGTCTGAGGTTCAGCAGACTGCCTCCTCTCACCAGCTACTTAATCACCTGTGGGAGGAATTTATCATCAATGTATTCCAGAAACCTCCAGAAATGTTTGTGCTCTTCTGTGTTGCCCCTCCATAGATACCAGGCAGTTTAATACTCCCATGAGGACCAGAAAATGGCAGGATGCAGTTTGAAGGAGGCCTCATCTACTTATTCCTCAGAAGTATGTTGGTAGCAGACACCCATCACAGCATCACCCATGTTGGTCTGCTTACTAATCCTGGCCCATTATCTCTCAGATGGCTTGTCATCCACCCTAGACAGAACTTCCTGCATTCCCCGTGTTTTCTCACATAAATAACCCTCAAACAGAGTGTTAGACTAACGTGGCCTGTACTTCCTAAAGAACCCATATCCATCTATCGCAGCACTTGAGTCATGTGAGCCATCCCACCACTTCTCTGTGATCCCAACGAAATCTTAGTCCTACAACTGCACACATAGTTCAGATTCCTTGTTTGTTCCCCCTGCTATGTGCACTGGTGTACGAACATTTCATAAGGTCATTCTGATTTATAGAAAAGTGTGAGTTTCCCCCCAGTGCTGCCCCTCAGCATTTCCTTATTTTTGTGCATACATTTAGGGTAGTCATCCTTCTGCCTTGTCAACCCAGTCCAACGCCTTGCTCATTTGTGGGTTGTCATCTCTCTTTCCTGTCATTCCTGTTAAAGATCCCCTCATCAGTTTGGGGCTGCACAGCCTGTTGGCAAAGATGTTTTTTCCCCACTTGCTCAGTTGGATCCTGTCTCTTCCTAACAGTCCTTGATCATCAAAAAGGGTCCATGGTGATAAAAGCCAACACTGTTGTCAACACTAGCTATGCATCAGGTCCACAGAAAACCCTCCCTCCCTCTCGGGGCTTTTCCCTTCATCTGCAGGATCAAGACACCACCTAAGCCATGCATGTCCTTGACCACCACATCCAGCACCATCAAGACACCACCTAAGCCATGCATGTCCTTGACCACCACATCCAGCACCATGTAGTCATGCCTGGTCTCTTCTTGCCATGTTGTTGGTGCCTGTGTGGAAGAGCAGCTGAGGTAGGAGTCTGATGACAGAGACAATTGCAATTTCTTTGGCAATTTCTCTGCAACAACTGAGTCAAGATCTAGTAAGCAGTAAACCTCCCCAGACAGCAAGTTTTGTCAGCAGGTGAACAGATAAGAAGTGAGACTCATCCCCAAATTATCATACAGCAGCAGGTCAGTTAATAACTATAGTATCCAGCCAACATGCAATATATGTTCATTAAAACAATGCTCACAGGGAATGGATAAAACAACTCTTCAAAAGTATCTTATTTTGTTAAAAGCACACCACTCCTCATAGGTAATGAATGTTATCATTTTTCCTTAAGATTGTACATTCTGATAAAAACATAGTAAGTAAGAGTACTACTACTAGTTTTAAAAAACAACCAGACATTCAAAATGGTAAGGAGAAAGAGGAGGGGAGGGGAGGGGAGGGGAGGGGAGGGGAGGGGAGGGGAGGGGAGGGGAGGGGAGGGGAGGGGAGGGGAGGGGAGGGGAGGGGAGGGGAGGGGAGGGGAGGGGAGGGGAGGGGAGGGGAGGGGAGGGGAGGAGAGCAGAGCAGAGCAGAGCAGAGCAGAGGATATAATAATAATAATAATAATAATAATAATAATAATAATAATAATAATAATAATAAAACAGTCTTGAGTAAAAGGGTCTGGATGTTATAATTGATTGCTAGCTTGATAGAATCAAAATCAGTTTCCAAAAGATTATTTTTATCATCTATATAAACCATGTACATATGTAAGACAAAGAAGAAATTATTCTGCTTCATTTAGCAATGTTAAGGCCTTAGATGGAACATTCTAGCTATCTTATTTTAATAAGGTAATATACAAATTGGAGACAATTCTAATGAGCACCAGAGTGGTGAAATTAAGAATCGTGATCTAAGTATAACACTTAACTGTTTGTTTAGTACGAAGAGATGACTGAATTCTGACAATAAGAGAGCCTTCCTTTTAGTTTTCAAAGGGAAGGACTACAATGAATGAGCTCAATATTAAACAAGAGATATCTAGGTTAGATGTAATGGGGAAAAAAAATCTCACTGCAAGACTGGTTAAGCACTAGAATGACTATGCAAGAATATTATGCATAAATTTCCAGTATGGGAATTGGTTAGAGATTATTCAGATATTCTTCCTCAGAATACAGAGATGGATGAGGTGAATGTGCAATGTCTCTTCCAGCCTGAATTTTCCACTGTTCTGTAATTCCTTTTGATCAAAGCTTTTCCTTTGGAAGGGAAGCTTTTCCTTCCACTCTACTCCAAAGAAGTGTTTTTGTGTGTGTGTGTGTGTTTTGTTGTTGTTGGTTTGGTTTGTTTGTTTGTTTGTTTGTTTTTTCTAGCCTTTTTTACTGAAGGGGCATCCAGCCCTTAGTTCTTCAGAGAAGATAAAAACAAAGAAAAGCAGTATTTAACATGTCAATAACCACAGCAGAGGTGTGGAAAACGCAGCTTCCCTTGGCTCCATCCTCTTTCTTTTTAATTAAGTGCTGACAATGTGGTTGACACTGTGTAAAATACAAACATAGTTCTTGGTCTGGGGATCTCAGAGTCTAAGAGCTGAGGAATGAAGATCCCTCAGGATTAGTTCTTGTTTCCATCTGCTTTAAAGGGATGATAATTTTTCACTGTAGACCTATGAATCACAATCTAAATTGAGACAGAGATAAATAGAAAGCAAGCTATTTCAGGTGAATAGGGACTTGAAAAAAAATCTATATAACGTACTGCTTTTGGCAGGCAGAAGACCATTAATATAGAAGTAAGTGCTGAGTGGCATGGATATCACCACACTAGCTAAGAATAGAAAAGCTGTCTCTGCTGTCACAGAAGAGGTTGATCACTATATTTAAAGTATGGGAGTACTTCATGGTACATCTGGCATTTAAACACCCTATTAATGAACTTCCATTCTTATTCAAAGTTACTAGCAAAACACATCCCCTGAGCAAATGATCCATTGCCAGTAACTAACTGAAACAAAAATTTACTCATAAATTTAAGAAAAAAAATAATTTCAAACAGTTTAACAATAAAAACAATCATGCAACTATGCATAATTAACATTACAAGATGTAAAAGTTAGGAATATCAAAAGAATATTTCCCATTAAAGAATATCATCACTTTTTAAGTCAAACTAGTAATATTTTATCAACTAACTGAAATAAAGCTAATGAGAAAACAAACTTAAGATTCAAAATATTCAGAAATTCTTGTTCAGATTCAACAGATTTGAAAGGAAAATAAACACAGAACAGAAACATTCCAGGTAATTTTAAGTATATCCACTCTTTTTGTAAATTAACATACAACATTGGTCTGACAGTTGTATGGTAGCTTTCATTTTATATATCAATTTTCATTTTATATATCACTTTTTTTCTGATGAAGACTTTTGACTTTCTATCTAGATGTGTAGCATAGACATAGTGCATACGAGTGGAAAAATATCAGATTGTCATAGATAGATCAGGGTAGAGGCCCTACAGAGAGCTATTGATAGATTTAGATCTGGGCATTCACCAACCATATGAAATGTAATAAGTGCTGGATTCTGCACCTGGGGTGATGTAGTCCTGGGTGTTCATATAGGTTGGGGAAAAAGTGGCCAGAGTGCAGCCCTGTAGAGGAGGATATAGGGATTTCGGTTGACTCAGTATGATTCAACAATGTCTTCTGACACCCAAAGGGCCAACTGTATCCTGGGGTACATTAACTACAGTATAGCTAACCAGTTGAAAGAAGTGATTGTCCTGCCCTACTGTGCACTGGTACAGCCTCACCTTGAGTATTATGTGCAGTTTCGGGCACCAAAATATAAGCATGTAAAACTATTAAAATTTGTCCAAAGGAAGGCAACAGAGATGGTGAAGGGTCTAGAGAGCATGGCTTATGAGAAGCAGCTGAGGTCACTTGGTTTGTTCAGCTTGGAAAAGAGTGACAAGCTGACATGACAAGCTCTGGTGACAAGAGATAGGACACTAGGGAATAGTACGAAGCTGCGTCAGGTGAAGTTTAGATTGGATATTAGGAAAAGGTTCTTCACTGAGAGTGTGGCTGGGCAATAAAACAGGTTCTTCAGGAAAATGGTCATGATATCAAGCCTGTCAGTGTTCAAGAAGCATTTCAACAATGCTCTCAGACACATGGTTTAATTTTCAGGTGCTCCTGTGTGGAGCCAGGAGTTTAACTCAAAGAACCTTTTGGGTCCCTTCCAACTCAGTATATTCTATGATCTCTGTTAACTTTAAAATGCACAATATAAATAATAAATAATGGTTACACAATCAATGGAAACTTAAATACCTTCAGTCCAGGGATTGTTACATTTTGATGCAATGGTACCTAGAGGACGAAGTACTAACAAGGCCATGTGGCTCTGAAGGATGTATAAATCACACAAAGCTAGGTGTACTTATTAATATTTCTCAAGGCAGAATGAATCAGAGGATAGTTTGTAGTCATGTAAGTGTAATCAATACAGTGTTTTGGTAATGTGGATAGTATTGCACTGAGCTGCATCCAAAAAAAATAAAAAATTAAAAAAAAAAAATCTCGTACTTTCACAATTGTAATACAGAAAAGGGCAAGATTAACATCATTGGCAATGATGGTCCAAAACTATAACCAAGTAGTAATGGCATATTATGGGCCTTCAACAAACATCACGGATTTTGGAGTGCAGTAGGAAAAAAGTTTTAAGTAGCAAGCCTATATTTAACCCAATAGGTTCAACAAAATATTGTACCTGGACGATGTTTTAAATGTAAATTATTGCTAATTTAGGTTGGGAACAAGACACAAATACACTTCAGCTTTTTAGAATTCTTAAGATCTTGATGTGAAAATACTAAGGAAATAATGTGTTTGAACCAAACAATTATCTATTGATATTGTCTTAACATTTCCTGTTTATATATCTTCATGATAATGCTCCATGGGGACAAGAATAGCTGAAAAAGAACAGACATAACGAAGAACTTAAAGGCAGATATGCAAGACAGGATGATAGGAGCAGACCTTCATTTCTGTTGAATAAATAATATAAGAGGCCAGAATAATTCCTCAAAATCATTTTCTGTGAATTGATACTTTCATAAAACTTTAAAAAATCCCTTCATAGATGTGTAACTGTTGTACTGATGAACTGAAGAGAGAAGAACCAAAGGACTGAAGACAGGTCTGCCAAAGGATCACCTAAACAAATAGATCAATGTCCCAGGTGTCTGTAGATGAGGAAATATTTGGACAAACCAGGAAAAGACAAAAGATATAATACAAAGATGGAATTTTGACAACTCCTCCTTCAATCCTTTTGTAAATTAAAACTATCCAATTATTAATTCCAAAGTGACAGAGATTGGAATTGGGAATGTCTCCTTTCTCTGAAAACAGCAAAGTTTTATCATCAAAAGAACAAGAAAGGGGGAAGGGGGAAGGGGGAAGGGGGAAGGGGGAAGGGAAGGGAAGGGAAGGGAAGGGAAGGGAAGGGAAGGGAAGGGAAGGGAAGGGAAGGGAAGGGAAGGGAAATGGGAAAAAAGGGGGAAAAGGAAAGAAGGAAAGGAAAGAAGGAAACGGAAAAGGAAAAGGAAAAGGAAAAGGAAAAGGAAAAGGAAAAGGAAAAGGAAAAGGAAAAGGAAAAGGAAAAGGAAAAGGAAAAGGAAAAGGAAAAGGAAAAGGAAAAGGAAAAGGAAAAGGAAAAGGAAAAGGAAAAGGAAAAGGAAAAAAAAAAGAAAAGAAAGATTTCAGAATTCCTGCTGCCTCTTTCCTACAGTTAGGCACAAGACTGGCAATTATTTTATTTTATTTTATTTTATTTTATTTTATTTTATTTTATTTTATTTTATTTTGTTTTGTTTTGTTTTGTTTTGTTTTGTTTTATTTATTTTAATTTTGGTCAGCTTGCCAACTGAGCATTGTGGTATTTAACATGGCCTTCGGAGATCACAGTCAAACATGTAACTCTTTACACACCTGACCAATGGATTAGTAGTGTACACCACTCCCTTAACTTTCTTTTATCTACAAGTAAAATTACAAAATCATCAGCTTAAATGCTTTCTCTTCTGGGCAGTAAACATATGAAATAACGTCATTTTGGTACTCAGCAATCCCTGTATGTCTTCAACTCTAATGTTTCTTCCATTAGTAGTGACTTCACTGTCTATTCCTCACATTATATATGGTACTTAAAATCAGTCTTCAGCCATATATGTCTAAGAGCTATATATAAAGAACTACGGATTGCCCTTAAACTGTTCATTAAGGTGAAATATTGTGTTTAATGACCATTCCTACACAATCTTTACACCTTTTTAAAAATTGTAGAAGGAGTTATCTCTGAAAGTATGGGTTACATTTGTTTAGTGTAGGAGTGGCGTGACTCATAAAAATATAGGAATATTAAGAGAAAAAAGCTCTTGAATTCTGTTCTGAAAACCATTGGATGTATGCTTACACTACAGGATAAAAGAAGCGCTATATTCACACAGCTGGCAAATATCTTCCTGTGGGATAACTAGACTATTCTTAGCCAATATATTCATGTGTAGTAGTGGCAGAATGTACTCTCAAGTTCTGTGCAATTATGTTACAGAATTTCAGCATTGCATTTATTTGTAAAAATATCCTGTACCTATATAATATGTGAAGTTGTTATGCCCTAACTATTATTGCTTTTCTGTCTGTATCTCTGAGTAACTAACAACAAAGAAAGCAAAAACAACATTGTGCAGCCAGGGAGAGTTCTTTCTCATGTATTTCATGAATGTCATAGGAAATCTTAGCCAAAATTTAAGGCAGAAAGAAAAAAATATGTCCTAACATTTTTATTTTATCACCTAAAATAGTTCCAGGACTGCTTTGAAATGACATCTAGTAATAATAATAACAATAATAACATCATCATCAACAACAACAATAATAATAATAAATCACTTACTACAACAATTATATCAAAAAATTGATCTAAGTGGTGATTTATCACCAATTTTAGGGTCTTCCATCTGTCAGTGATACAATGAGGATAGTGCACTGGGAAAAGACCTCTGTAATGAGAACTATAACCTCCTCTGTGTCCTAGGATTTCAGGTCCTTGTGACAACTCAGTCATTCCCAATCAAAAAATTAAACTTTTCTCACTTTTCATTTTTTTTCCCTGATTGAAAATGAAGCTAGTTCACTAGCTTCACAGTGGGATGAACTGGTGTTCTGTGTCCAGAGAGTAATCCAAGAACAGAGTCCTAAATAAGAGTTTCTCTCTTGTTAACTTTCTCACAATGCTAAACTGTTGTGCCCTTTAATTCACTTAATAGCATCTTTAATTATATGAGAAATTGTAACAATTATGGAATTTTGATTTATAAAAACACCTTTAAGCTAAAGAGAAAGAAGTAGAGATGTCAAAATAATCATAAAAAGAGACTTGCTTAAAGTTTTTCAAATGCTAAACTTCTTTCTTTAAAAGCAAGTCGTGATCCCCAAACTTTTCTATCTGATTGGTCTTATGTGTCAGGGGCCTATTAACATTTCTGTGTGGATGGATCTAGAGATAGTACTGTAATAGATACTGACATATTTATTCATTGAGCATTAGTACTTGATCCTTCCTACTATGCAAATGAAAAATGTTGACAAATCAGAATCATGCCGATTTTACTCACTTTCTATTCACAATTTTTAAAAATTGTATACAAGGAATATGGGAAAGCAGAATCAGACTCATGACCTCTGTTAACTAACAGTAATGAAGCGCTAGAGCAACTTTGAACTGTTTGAGTGCAGAAGCATTCATTTTTTCACAAGCCAGCAAAAGTTAATCCAATATACTTTATCCAAATTTACATAACTGACAGCAGATATGATTACCATGTGCAGAACATTTTACTTCATACTTTAATCTAGTTAAGAAACTCCATCATGACTATAATGCCGTTTGTAATTATTTCCATTTATTTCCACTCAGTGGAAATTCGATCATATATTCTATGTTTATATTCTGTTGCCAATTTTCATTGAGATCTGTGCCGCAAATAGAACATTGGCATACTTACCTATTTAAGATAGGCAGGAAAATCTGTGTCCCCCACAGTCAGTATAGACAAATCCTGAAACTTCTCAATGCCCAGGTAGAACAAAAATTCTAAACTAAACTTCAGTTTTGATTGACATAAAAACCTTAATAATATCAGTTTAATTCATCTGTGCTAATGTACCAAAGGAAGCTTAAATTTTGCTGTGAATGTTGAAATGTTGAATTTTGAAATTTAAAAGTTGCATCCTTTTAAAGGCAGCAACAACTTTAGCTTAGCCAATGGATCTTTAAAACTAAAACAATAAATTACAAAACACTAGGCATCATGCAATTCCCTAAATAAATAAATAAATTTAGTCTATTAAAAGGTTTGTTGATTAAGTGTTGTAAACAGAAGAAATAGATTTTACAGTGAGCTGTTCATTTATCTGGGGTAGTGCAGGCAAATTAGTGTTTTTCTGAAAAATAATGTTTATTGGGAATCAATAAATTATAAATCCTAACCAGAGAGAACAGTGAAATTCAAAAGCAGTTCTAACCACCTATAAAAAGATTTTTCTAATACGTTGGCCAGATTTCTGTATACCAGAAAATATAAAATTCCTTAAAAAAACACCTCATTTACCAGGACCTTAACTATTTAATAGTGTACATTCATCCAACAAAACATTTATGTCCAGTGCATGTATGAGACAAACACTTAGATTTCTCAACAGTCTCTTAAATTCTCTGGTGGAGAATACAAAAACTTTAAAGATGAACAGCAATGCCCTAATTTTACCGACTGGAAGACAGAGAAGAAAAATTATACTTCTAGTGTCAGCAGCAAGCTAAAATACTGGCTGTATGGAAGTGAAATTGAAGTTTACTGTTGATTAAGCCAAAACAAAATCTCATCCAATGAATTTAAGATATTTATTACTGTTGAATGAGTAAGTAAAATGTAGATAAAGTCTGAGTAATAACACTTCACTATAACCACTACATTAAAAAAAAAAAAAAATCTCCAAGCTCTGTTTTTAATAACATATTTAATTTGCAGTATAGTTGCAATATTTCTTCTTCTCTGGTGATACTCTTCATTCTCTTTTGATCAGTGAATGTAAAGATCTTGTTTATGCACATCCATCAGGAACTGAACAGGATTGATTGTTCCTGTTCTTAGAAACCTTGATCCTTTAAATGGAAAAGGATTAATTTCTATTCAACGTTATTTTCTTTCTCTGTATCAGGATTAAATAGACATACTTGAGAAAGGGGAGGTCAGCTTTGTATTTTAAAGTGCTTAACCCAGGAGAGAAATCTTACATACCAAATACTGTATCCTGCATTATCATTTAAAAAAAAAAAAAATGTAACTGATAACAGATCCACTTTTTGTTTCATTTTCAGTGTGCTGAAATCCGTAAGTGGATTACCAAATTGAAGTGCTAGACTGAAGGGTAATATCCCACAGGAAACTCACTGCCTTGTTTCTTGAATCCTTTGAGATTAATGCTAGCCTATACATTCAGAAAAAAAAACAGCTGAGGTCAGTACTGCTTTGACCAGAAAAAAAAAAAAAAAAAAAAAAAAAAAAGAGCTTTCAGACTTCTACTGCATTTAACTTTTAGGATTCGGTAGTAAATCAATCCAGCATGAAGAAAGGCTCAGCACTGCCAGAACTCAGGGTTGAACAGAGCCTCATAAGAGATCTAGTTTGCCTATTCCTTTTAGTAAATAACAATCTGGATCTCCAGATCTTGGCTTATTAAAGCAACTAAAAAGTATATATATCTAATGCCCAGAGTTGCACTAATATTGTGCACTAAATGAACTGCCACAGGCACAGAAATTTGGAGATATTACTTCAATAATGTTATTCCTTTATGTAACAAAAAGTCACCAGAGTGAAGCAAACATTCAGAGATGTTACCAAAGGAAACACAGTTAAGGAGCTCTGACCTGGATCGCAAGCCTGTACTGAGGGACCCTGCTTAAAACTTTAACAAGATGCACATTTCCTCTACATGTGAATGATTGAATTATGTGGGTATGCTAAGTGGGCTATAACAGGGAAAATCATTTCAGTTACCTTATGTAATTATGTAATTCAGAAGAGGTAGAATTTTTTTTTTTTTTTTGATGTGAGGCCAATAATTTGTGTGTGGCTTAGTTTCTGCTTTGATACGTGGCCATTTTTACAGATAGAAAGCTATCATATGTAGGAAGACAGATCTGGATTCCCATTCCATCACCAAAACTATTGGCTAAAATCAAGTTTCAGAAGTCCTCAATGTTGAAGGCAGGAACAATCTAGCCTCAAAATTTTTAAAATTAGATTTCTACTACAAGAGCCAGGTCCACCACTTCATTATAACAATGAAATAATACAAGTGCAGGGAAAATAAAGTTGAAAGAAAGACACAGAGGGATCAGGCAAGGAGAATTCTTATTTTTAATCTTCTCATCTTTCAAATGGTAGGAACTAAATTTCTCTTTCAACTCATTCTTTCCCAGCTGTGAAACACAATAAAATATTGAATGAAATCTATTTTTACTCTGGAGGATGGGAAAGAGATACAGACTCTTTCTACTTTCACTGTACCAAATCAATAAACCAATAACCAAAATCAGTTGCTTTCTGAAGAGTGTTCTATCATTTGTGTGTAATGATTTTCTAAGGACTTAATGATTACAGTTCAGCTCTTATCATCAGGGAATCTTTGTACCTTACATCAGAGTTGTAAAGTGGCTAATACTGAACAGGCATGCATGGAAAAATACTTGAAAAGGGGGTTCTTTCTACCGTTACTCATAGAATTAGAAAGGAAATCAAATAGGATGAGTGGTCAGGTAATTAGAGAGCCTTTGGAAAGTACATGGGCAGCTGCACAGAAAGTACATGGGCATAAGCGGATCTTTTCTTTCCTTCTTCCCTTTTCCACCTTTGAACACTCTCCTTTTGAAGAAAAGGTCATTTTTCTTCATTTAATCTTCCCTACTTCCCTTTCTTTTGTTGCCACACCATTCCTAAATGTTTATTATTATTTATTTTTTTCCCTGAAAAAAACAACCAGAGAGGAGCTACTAGAAAAAACCAACCCTAGTTTTGAGACAAGGGGTACCCTCACTGTGGAACATAATGTTAAAAATACATTACCCTCCATGAGTCATTATAAGGTGTAATTTCATCCTCTGAAGAGATCCTGTAGCTGATTGAAATGCTAAGAGAACCCTGTTACAATGAAAATATTACTGTTGCAATGACCATTAGTACCTGAAGTCTGGCATGTAACACATGGCTGCTCTAACATCTGTCTGGCTCCTCAAGTTCCACTCCCTACTTCCCACTTCTCCTAAAATGACCTTTTGTCAAAGTAATTTAATTCTTTTCTGACATGTCATTTTCCCCTAAGTTACTCCATTTCTATGTGAAGAATAATTGAAAAGAAAAATACAGCACCAGATATGCCCTAAATTGGCATAGATTTCTGTTTTGCATATAACAGAAATTAAAATAAGAAGAGAGAGAGAGAGGGAGAGAGAGAGAGAGATTCTTACCTGGCTGAATAATTTCTATTACCTTTTCCCAAGTTCCATCTGGGTAAGATGCAATGGAGCAAAAATAAAGACCAACATCTTCCAAAGTGCTCTTGATGAAAGATAAGGACTTGTCTTCCCTGGAAGCATTTTCAAAATATATTCTTCCTTTGTATTTGTCTTCAATATGTATGCCATAGTTTGCATGCAAGACAGCTATATTTTCTTTATAAGTTACATTATGTTTCATCCAGGATGTCTGGATTATCACAGCTTTTTTTGGATATATGCATTCCAGTTTCATCTTCTCAGAAAGCTTTACAGTTGAATCCACAAACCTTCTTTCTGCATGGGCTAAAACATGCACAGATGTTTAGTTTCACTATTAACATTGTGGAAAATTGATATTATAGTAAAACTCAGAAATTACTTTGACAATGCCAAAAGCAAAACTCTGAAAAAAAATGCTCACTAAAAATAAAGTCTAACCCCAGAAAGTATAATTTTGTGAAAATTATTGAACGGTTAACATTTGCCCAAACCACACAATAACACATTTGTTAATTATGATCATATCTGTCATGATGTTGAAAGAAAAAAAGAGAAAAGAGAAAAGAGAAAAGAGAAAAGAGAAAAGAGAAAAGAAAAGAAAAGAAAAGAAAAGAAAAGAAAAGAAAAGAAAAGAAAAGAAAAGAAAAGAAAAGAAAAGAAAAGAAAAGAAAAGAAAAAAAGAAAAGAAAAGAAAAGAAAAGAAAAGAAAAGAAAAGAAAAGAAAAGAAAAGAAAAGAAAAGAAAAGAAAAGAAAAGAAAAGAAAAGAAAAGAAAAGAAAAGAAAAGAAAAGAAAAGAAAAGAAAAGAAAGAAAAGAAAAGAAAAGAAGAGAAAAGAAGAGAAAAGAAGAGAAAAGAAGAGAAAAGAAGAGAAAAGAAGAGAAAAGAAAAGAAAAGAAAAGAAAAGAAAAGAAAAGAAAAGAAAAGAAAAGAAAAGAAAAGAAAAGAAAAAGAAAAGAAAAGAAAAGAAAAGAAAAGAAAAGAAAAAGAAAAGAAAAGAAAAGAAAAGAAAAGAAAAGAAAAGAAAAGAAAAGAAAAGAAAAGAAAAGAAAAGAAAAGAAAAGAAAAAGGGGAAAGGGAAAGGGAAAGGGAAAGGGAAAGGGAAAGGGAAAGGGAAAGGGAAAGGGAAAGGGAAAGGGAAAGGAAAAGGAAAAGGAAAAGGAAAAGGAAAAGGAAAAGGAAAAGGAAAAGGAAAAGGAAAAGGAAAAGGAAAAGGAAAAGGAAAAGGAAAAGGAAAAGGAAAAGGAAAAGGAAAAGGAAAAGGAAAAGGAAAAGGAAAAGGAAAAGGAAAAGGAAAAGGAAAAGGAAAAGGAAAAAGAAAAAGAAAAAGAAAGAAAAAGAAAAAGAAAAAGAAAAAGAAAAAGAAAAAGAAAAAGAAAAAGAAAAAGAAAAAGAAAAAGAAAAAGAAAAAGAAAAAGAAAAAGAAAAAGAAAAAGAAAAAGAAAAAGAAAAAGAAAAAGAAAAAAAGAAAAAAGAAAAAGAAAAAGAAAAAGAAAAAGAAAAAGAAAAAGAAAAAGAAAAAGAAAAGAGGAAGAAGAGGAAGAGGAAGAGGAAGAGGAAGAGGAAGAGGGGAAAGGGAAAGGGAAAGGAAAGGAAAGGAAAAGGAAAAGGAAAAGGACAAGGACAAGGACAAGGACAAGGACAAGGACAAGGAAAAAGTATAAAACTATAAAAGATAAGAGTAGAAGGATCTTACTTCCACAGAGCTGAAGAACGACAATAAGGAAAGCTGTGTGGTCCATCTCAAAGAATACTGGAATCAATGACTTCAGCACACATGGTTTTATGCAGTCTCTGCACACCACGTTCTCACAGGAAGTTTTTACTTCTGAAACATGAAAAACATCATGAGCTTTTTGCTTTCACATTCTAACACCAACTTTGAGATGTTGATGCAATTGCATCAGAGACTGAATTCATATCAAAATCCACCTCAAATAAAATTTCCCATTACTATTGAATCTCCAGAAATACGCATGAATACTGTAATAAATGATGAAGCAGGGATCTTCAGGCTTCAAAAGAACAAGCAACACACTTCTGTGTTATTTACTCAAAATCAACATAATTTCTCCATGTTCTGACACTGCAGTTCAACATCTACCTACTATTTGAGGAGCAAGAACTCTGGGAGAAGATAAGACAGTTCCTATAAATTAGAGTTTATAATTCTGTGATTAGTTATATAAAAGTAATGTCTTAAGATCTGAGAATTTACTTGTGATAACACGTCATAAGTTAGTATTTGGGAATCATGATTATGCAGCTTGAAAACTTTTGTTAAAGGTGTAAGAATCCTCAGTATTTGTGACTCATACTGAAAAGTATCAAAACAAGCTACACTCTTACATTTTTACAGATTTTTCTCCAGACAATTGCAAGCATCTTTGCACCTCAGCAGGCCACAGTTTTGCAGAGCTGCTTAAAATTGGAACAATATAATGATTGATTTGAAGTTTGAATCAACAGGCTAAAATTCTCAAATGAATAAACAAATGTAGTTTGAACTAAAGCTGACAATAAAAATATATATTTTAGGTAATAGCCTGCACGAGATTGAGTAGAAATTAGTATTAGATGTGTTTAAGACTCCTACCACAATGCAACAACCTGTCTGTAAACCAAAACGTGTACGTTTATCTGTATGTATGAAAATAGAAGTTTTAGAATAATACAACATTTTGTGTTTTGCATTGTGCCAGTTCCTTGCTAGATCTGTAATTATCCATTGTTGTGGTTGTATTTTTTCTACTCTACCTTGTCAATAAGCAGAATATATTGATTTAACAATGAAGTGATAGAAAAAATGTACTCTATGACAATTTTTAATTCAAAAACATGTACTACCTGAATTAAAGCTTATATTTACTCTTAGGAAACAATAAAAGGTAATATATTTATATAACTATGTTAATAATAATGTGCCTTTGTTAAGCAATTAAGAAAATTATAAAGATTACTTTCCACAATTTCTTAAGTTCATGTAATTTTTGTGTTCTCATTATCTAGAAAAAGTTTCACTAAAGATTCAAGAACTTTATTTATTTTCTTCTTCTGGAAGGCCTGCCCTTGGAAGGGAACAGATCTGAGATTCAGTGTGAAAGTGGTTTTTCTTTTTTATCCTCATGATTTTTCATTTTTATAAGCAACTCCCTAATTTTCCTGTCCAACAAATCATATTTACAGCTGTAGGTAAGAACAGTTGTTCTACGTAATATATTCCTCCTCAAAACAGGAAAGTTCTAGTTTGTTATGTTATGAAGAAG